>NW_027508866.1:6742500-7052500 GCF_051911475.1 Siphateles boraxobius
TTCTGAAGGATCATGTGACACTGAAGTAATGCCTGCTGAAAATGTAGCTTTGCTATCACAGGAATACATATTTTTTAAACTTATTAAAATAGAAAACAGTTAAATTAATTTGAGCTCTTATTGAATCTTATATTGATAAGAGCATGAGAGCATCAGAAAGATTTAAAAAATCCCAAATATTTGAACGGTAGTTTAGTATGACCCACAAATATGTTGCTTTAAAGCCACTGCACTAAAGGCAAAAAGTGAATTGAATCAATGAATTAAAACTGTATTCAATTAAATAAAAATATAATCTGTAAAAACTTGATTTATATTGATTTATATTAATTGATTTGTATTGTGGTTTCACAATAAATTGTGTTTATCTTTTACGTTCCTAAAGAACATAATTTGTCTTTTTTTTCACTCAAATTTTCTAATGACACCTCTTGCGGTCCTCAGGCCCCACGCTGAAAGCCACTTGCTGAAAAGTCATTTCGAGTGTGAACTCATTTTTTTATTTTTTTTATAGAAGTGGAGAAAGTTAATATATTTTGAAACATGTTTTTGAAAAGTTTCACTTTTCTTTATAATAACTTTCTGATGAAGTTCACAATAATACCAGGTGTATTTCTTAAAAAGAGTACATTTAGTCTTCAATGGTGGAGCATCTGTGCAAATTGAGACCAACCTTGTAAAGTGTTAAAAATAGCAAACAGGTACATGAAGGCCAGGTTAACAGGACCCCAGGCGAAGAAAGCGAAGCCCCAGGTGAGGCCCAGGAGCACGGTGAGTCCAGCAACACTGCGCAGCTCCTGCCAGCCGCTGCGATTCTGCACGTTGTGAGGGTTCTGCTTCTTAATGCGACACAGCTGGATCATCACCACGATAAACATGGTGAAGTTCAACAGGAAGACGAGACAGAAGTACGCCACCACAGCAACATAGAAGGCGATGTCGTTTTTTATCCAGCAACTGTAGGGAAAAACAAATTTTTATAATAACAGTGTGACAGAAAACTGTAAGGTTTAAGGTTTAACTCTAAAATAAATGTATTTATATGTATATGTGCAATCTGAAATTTTCTTCTAGAATGATAATTTTTATCAAGCTAGTACATTTTAAGTTCAGTAATTTCACTTAAATGACAATTAAAAGGTAATTTTTATTGTCATATAAGTGAAATTACTGAACTTGATTTTCTAGAAAATTACTGAACTAGAAAATTTCAGAAGGCACTTAGAGGCTTTTGCATCTGAACTCTTCATATACATACAATATATATACATATACACATACATATATATACATACACATACATCAACTTAGTCCTAAGAAATATAGGAATTGTTACTCACAAATCAGCTGTTGCTCCATCTACATACTTTCCATATTGGACAAGGCCATAGTTGTTTTTGTCAATGGCTATAACGATTATGACTACGATGAGAGGAATGCCTTTAAAGAAAAAATAATTATGATGTCATATGTCCTCAGACAGGCTAAATAATTTGAACAAAGCAGCCTTCAAAACTTGTGCAGATAAAATGCAAGTAACAGATCAGTCACGTACCCCATCCAACAAATCCGATTTTCACCATAAAGCGGGAGATGTAGGTGTTAAACACCTTCACGAGGGCCAGGTACATGTGGACGGCCTCCAGTGCCATCCAGGTAAAAGACACTAGGAGGAAATAGTGCAGGAAAAAACCAGTGGAGATGCAAAGGCCCACGGCATCTGGGTACAGGGCTAGCCAACCATCCAATAGGAACACCAGGTTGAGCAGCAGCAAGGCCAAACACAGCTGGATAAGGATCTTAGATGGGGTGTCTTTGCGCAGTTTACTGTAGAGAGATTAAAAAAATATGTTACCTTTTAAACATGCACTACCATTCATAAGTTACATAAGAGTCTAAATTAATAATTCAGCAAGCATGCATTAAAAAGTAATAGTAAAGACAAAAATGCTGTTCTTTTGAACTTTCTATTCATCAAAGAATTCTGAAAATAGAATAAAAGCAGAGTTGGTGAGACTTCTTACTACAATATTAAACAAGCTTAGTTAAATGGTTAAATGGTGTATGGTTAAAAGTTAAATGGTGACTCTCTATTGGTCAAAAGGATCCTTACCCAAAGGCCAGATAAGTGAGCAGGGTCATAGACAGGAAAATAGCCGAGATGCCACAGCCGATGCATGTGATGTATGTCAGGATGGTGAGATGCAATGGAGGGATGGGAGTCTTGGAAATGTCCTGTCAGGCAATATTTAACCAAATACAATTATGGCATTTCGCAAAGAATCGAAACGTCATGTTAAACAAGAATATGTCAAGGGATGTAAATTCTTAGTGCTGTTAACTCACTAGCAGAATACCGAAGCTGGTAAGGTGATTGCAGGCGCACTGCGTTTCTTCATCAGAAGAATTAAGCACACGACACCCAGAAGAATTCCAGCCGCCCGAGCTACCTGCAAACAGGTCACCAATGTTTAAAGGTGCAGTGTGTGATTTTTAGCGGCATCTAGTGGTGAGGTTATGAATTGCAACCAACAAAAGTTACGGTGGGCGACAGGAAAATATGTCATCGTCTGAGACAGCAGAGAGTAGCAGTTCAGCAATGAGGTTTCTTTACAAGTATAAATTAAGAAATTATGTTTACTTAATTATTCAGTAAAACTATGTTATTGCGAATATTATTGTTACTTGTTCATCATTGTGTCAGTGTTTTATTTGCTGAACTAAGCTTGCTTCCTTTCACGAAGAGCAACATAGTAACGAAATGCGTTTGTCCGTTTAGGGCCACTGTAGAAACATGTAAGGGATGTAAGGGAACCCGCAGTGTGTGTAGACAGAAACTGCTCATTCTAAGGTAATACAATATAACGGTTCATTAAGTAAGGTCTTTATACACCACTGAAAACTTGTTTTTCACGGTAGTGAGGAAACGCACTCTTTAGTGCTGTGTGTTCACTGTCAGCTACTGTAGAAACATGACGACACAATATGTCGACCTCCATAGAAGGGGGAGCCCGGGGTTATGGAGATATAAATGTCTCATTCTAAGGTAAAAATAACGGTTCATTATGCAAGGTCTTTATACACCACTGAAAACATAATTATGGATCTTATATTGCAGTTCTCTCAATAGATCCTCAGAAATATTACACAATGCACCTTTAAAACACACAAATCAAACTAAATTGAAAATCAGAAAATTGTCTATTCCGTAAAGAAGAGAACATTAAAACACAACTTTTACCATTAAAGGTAAAGTCCCAGAATACACAGGAAGCTTCATAGCCGGTCTGTGGAGGAAGAAAAAGAGAGTAAGACAAGAAAACAACATTGTATTGAAGTATAATTCGCTTATTAGCTGTGTCCCAATTCAGAAACTGCGTCCTTCGAAGGACGGCGGCTGCAAAGGCCACACCTTAAATGGGACGGACTAGCCTATGGAGGACTGTTCTTGTCCCCTAGCAACTTTGACAGCTGCCATTAAAAAAACTTATATTCAACTGTCTGAAAACAAAAAAAAGGGTTCACAACCTGTTTAAATATGTTCACCATGGTCCATTTATGTAAAGTATAAACTTTCTATTACATCGCATGTCAACATTTGAACACAGATTTAAAGTGTTTTTTTTAAACATTTATATTGTTATATTTTCTTACATTTAAAAAGTGTAATGCGGCATTTTATATAATTTAGTGTAATCTGGCGTGCAATGAATCTTGGGATAGATTCAAAGAAGGATGTATTTGTAGGCCACAACAAATACAGCCTTGGAAGGATGCAGCCACTAAATTGGGACGCAGCTATTGTGTGATATTAGTGTTATTTATTTTTACCGGAATGGGCTTTGTGTTTCGCAGGGTTATCAGCACGTCCTTCTGTAGATTAGAGATGCTCAGGTTAGCCACACTGCTACCCAAAATCCCGCTGTTTAGTTTACGTCCTCCCAGTGATTTGTCCTGTATTTGAGAGAAATTCAAAAAGAGTTCAGATTTTGATTCAGCTGAATTAAACTTAAGCTTCCTATGTAGCACAATAACTACAGCAATGCAAGCAGATTTTGTTCAGAAATGTGCTAGCAAGATAATGTCTAGACTTTGTCATCGATCATATCAGTTCACACCACACCATTCAGCTATTTCAAATATGAGGCAGTGATTTTAATAGAAAGCAAACTCATTTGAATCGAAAGCATTGCTCTGTATCAGAAGATGCCCCCAGACCTGGAAGAAGGTGCTCTTCTGGAAGAAGTTGAACTGGACTCTGGATGCGAGCTGCTGCTGTTCTACAGTGAGGTTCTGCGTGAGGGATGCTGGGAGGGTGACTGAACCCAGAGTAGTTGACCCAACCCTAAACACAACGTCTTCAATCTCCAGGCCAGGCTTACTTCGAATCTGTAATGCCAAACATAGCATAACCAAATCAGGTACTTTGGACTCATGAAAAAACAAAACATTTTATTCATCAACATTTATTGTCACTTCATTTGTGTAGTGTTGTATATACGGCCATGATATATATATTATAGAAAGTGATTATTGTCAAAAGTGCCTGTAATAAAAGCAGTTAATCTGGTAAAGTCAGAATCTAGTCAAATTTAATTTAATTTAATAGTAAATAAATAGTAAATAGTTGTGGAAGCTTGTTTCCACTACAAAATAAAACATTTTAGAAGATATTTGCGACTTTTTATCTTTAAACTTTAAAATAATAATATTTTTTATTTAAAGCAAATCAACCCAGAATTAGTATGGGGCCATCCCACATATAAATAAAAAAGATATTTTTATCTATCTGTATTTTTTCTTGTATTCTACAGCATTTATGAAAACAGCAACATATCCATTATCTAAAGTCTGTAAGATGAATCAGAATTAATGAAGGTCACCTGCAGGTTAGATGAGTCCATTAAGGAGAAAGACGTCTCCTGAAAGTTGGCACCGTCAACTTTCTTCACTGCCAGAGCCAGTGATTGTGAAAGTACCGACTGACTCGTCCCTGATACAACCAGTTTAAGACCCACTGTGTCCACAATCCCAATTGCCCTGTAGTAACCAGAGGCAAACAGCTTGAGTGTCAGTCAGACTATATTTAAGAGTGTATTCTATGTACAGCTTAACCAAAAATGAATAGTTTAGGTAAATATACTTTCTTGGTTGACATTATAAGACACTTTTATTGTTATATCAGAAGAAATGGGGCGCTGTGCACATGACACAGATCGTTTTGTAGAGGGCATCTCACCTCTTTGAGAAAGGAGTGATTACATCTACAGGAACATCAAGGAGGTTGTTGACAATATAGACGGAAGTGTTCGCCACAGCCAGGCTAACATTGGGCCCAGACAAAAGTGTCTCTAGCTGTGATAAGAGCTGATCCAGCTGAGTGGCGTTTAAAGATGAAGCATTTGCACTCAAATTCAACAGTCCATCAGCATCTAATGTCCCTGATGTGTTCGAGGATACAAAACCAAGAGAAGAGGGAGACAAAGAGAAAAATTTCAAGCCGATTTATGACAGTAACAAGGTGAATCTCTAGAGACCTGTCATTACTGTTTTGTCATTACTGTAATGCGAGAAAAACATTTTATTTGCTTATTAATCATTACAATGTGACAATTTCCATTTCTTCCATTTTCTTCATGAAACAATATTTAATACAATTTGTTTTTTTTACTCAATGTTCTATATTTAGACTGTGTATAAATAAATGCACACATATAGTACATATCCTACATTACCTGAGGTTGTTGTAGCGATGATGGATGTTGTGTGTGAGAGTGAGGGACTTGTAAAAGATGGAGGAGCTGTGGGGATGTCTAGGATTAAGGTTGTAGATGAATTACAGCTGCCATTTAGGGGAATGACTGCACTTCCATTGCCCTCTAAATAAGAAAGACTGTACGACGAATAATAAATAAAAAGCATTGTTAAAAACATTGCATGTTTTTAATCATTTTAAATTGTGCACAATGTAAACATTCACACATATATTACATCTATATGTGTTGGATGTAATGTATATTACTACTGTATATTATATGTATAAAACAAATATAATTTATATGACACATTATATGCAAAGACAAGCATTTAGATAGCTCTACTAACCAGTATCCGTTAAAATTTTCTCTGTTTGACTCCACGCAGAAGTCTTCAGAACTGAAATTTGTACTCAAAGATGGCTTCCATATGAGAGTTTGTTGTAGAGGATTCGTAAAGTCATAAGAGCAGATTGCTGAAAATCAACATAACCACATCATCAGATATATAGTTAGATATGCATCAGATATATAAGTATGTTTACAGAAGACACTTACCCACTCTGATCACAACTCCGCCAAAGATCACTGAGTCGTTATATGGTTCTGAGATGGCATTTAGAGCCATGTGAATATCACACAAGTCCATGGCTGTATCTAGTTTAACCATAATTATACAAATGTCTCTGGAAAAAAAGGAGTAGTACATGAACCACCCAGCAACTTGAAAACAAACTTTAATAGACCATCATGCTGCAATGAGACTCAACATACCTGAAACCATCAGTTTCCATCATGAAACCATCAGTCATGGAACCACAAATCACCTTTGAGTCCTACATGAATCAAAATTGCAAATAATTAGGAGATCTGAACCATCTAACACTGAAAAACATCTTACTTTTATTACTGCTATAAAGATATCTTACCTGAAGGTGACTTATGAAAGTTTGTGAAACATTGCAAACATATCTAAAATGGAGAAGAGAAAGAGGAGTGTTAAAGCACTATATTAAATAGATATTTTTATAGTTCCTGTAGTGCAAATGGTAGAGTATTGTGCTGTGCTGTGCTAAGGTTGTGGGTTCGATATTCATGGAACACACACACAGTGGTAAAATTAATGCATCGTAAATTACATCGGATTACATTATCAGGCAAATAAGTTACATTTTTATTTGAAAGGAAAAAGATACAGTAAGATTTGTCTAACTTACGACATGTTTTGGCATGCTGAGTTTTCCAAAAACTTTGGAATCTGTTGACAAATAACAAAAATAAATATATGGAGCAATAGTACTATGACAAATCATTACGAACTCATAGACTGATTAATTTCAGACATCTGAATTCAACACTACGTGTTACTTACTTTGAATGCAGAGTCCCCCTCCATTATATATTTCAAAGAAATGTTAGTGTAATAGTAAAAATCTAAAATAGAGGAAGAAGTGTAAGTATAACCTTTGACCTTAATATTTACATTCTACTACTTTCTACTACAGGCTTAGACTTAGACTTTCTACATAAACTTGTCTTACCTGAGCTATTGCAGTATGAAGAACAATTACACGTTCGCGGTGCTTTAGGGAAAAACAAAAGAAAACATAATATATAAATCATGACACACGACCGATCATAAATTTCTAATTGTCCATGAACAGAAATAATCAGAAATAAAGATCTTTAAGTAAATCTAAAGTACACAGAAGGTTTATGAAAGAGGATAAAGGAAGACTTACGTGGACAGTCCTGAGAAGGATCAGTATCCAATGGAAAAATCACATTTGTACTGTTTCCACTATGAAAATAAAATGAGACCGGATATAAAGAAAACTAAGCATGTAAAAATTACTGTTTGATAAAAAATGATATGTTGTACCCTATTCAAAAAGGAATAAGCAGGATACACATACCATCCTTTCCAGTTTGATTGCTTACCATGAGATGTTCAGTGACGCTTCTCTGCATTCCTCAAGAGTGATTGATTGATTGCATTTGTCGTATTGTCCAGCTGAGATCTGTGTAATGTCTTCTGCACACACACCTGCCCAAAAAACATATCCGTCTCACTCAAATATTCACATCTTTTAGATTATGCGATATTAAAACAGTACAATTTATTTATATTTTAGTACAAAACCGTATAATAGTGCACAACCTTTTCAAATCGAAACACTTTTTCCATTTCTATACTAAAAGAATCACACTATATCTGGTGGAAATTGCAGTCTATGTCAACATTTGAAAATATGGAACAACATAACGCTTTTATTCTATATAAAAACAATATAAAACAGTAAGCAAAAATTTGACATATAATAACCAAAATGATTAGCATTAGTATTATTAAAAGACAAGTAAAAGGAGGATTTTACTAACCCACTCTTTCTATTTGTCCCACCACACTGACATTGATGTTCGAGTTCATCACCGTCACAGCATTTCTAATGCAGCAAACATCATCAGTAAGAGCACTCAGCTCCAGAAGAATAAAGCACTGTGCAATCCTGTCAGAAAACACCAGGATGATGAATAGCTTATAGCTTGAAATCATTTCATCTATTGCTTGAATATGTTTGATACGGAGGAGAGAAGCATTTGGTACTGACTTTGTAATATTTTTTTGATCACATGTGAGCTCCATGGCCTAATATTGAAAAATAAAAGTAAATGCTGTGCATTCATATTATTTAAAATCTGATGAAATACCAAGCTATTTCACTTGGTATCACTTACCAAGGTACGTGCTGAGTCAGCAACACTTATAAACGCGCTGCGTTCGTTTACTGAACTGCAGAACAGACAGAAGGAGAAATTGTTATATTCATTGTTATACAACTTTTCAAAGCACAGGAAACCCTGCAGACAGTTGGTTCATCCTCTCTGTCCATGTGTGAATTGAGGTCAGGGAAAAAATGGTAACCGAAGGCTCTTTAAACAACCCCCGTTAAAAGAAGGAATAACTTTGTGACAGCCATTAATGCATGATGATTAAATACATAGTTGTTTTTTTTACATAGTTAAAGAAAGTAAACAAATTAAATAAGCATTCATGCACTAACATATCCTTGAGGCAGAGCATTTAGGTTCATAAGATCACTACATTGTGCTGTACCTTATGCTAGTATTTGTGTAAAGCACAGTTGTTGAATTTGTGTCGATCAAGCTGAGATGTGACATTGAAGGAGTTTCAGAATCAGCAGAAGTGTGAAAACATGCATCTAGTTTGGGTCCGAAAAGCTCCTTAAGCTGAAAAACACATTGCAGATGACTGAGTTAAATTACTGCTTTTCAAAGAATGACAGAAAACTGTAAAATCATTTACATATTTTCCTATAGAAACTATAATTGCTTTATATATCTCCAACCGTTAACTCTCATTATTAACAGTATGAAACTAAATTAAATTTTAAAAATGCAATATAGAGTTATTGTAAAATTTGACATTTTAATATGTTTTAATATATGTTTAATATGATTAACAGTTATAATAAATATCAATGATAATGGAAATAACCAATGCACCCACCCACCCCCCGGTTTCACAGACAAGGCTTAACCCAGCAAGCAATTTTGCGTTTAAAAGACGTCTAATAGCCGTCCAAACACAGCCCAGACGTCTAGACTAAAACAAGGCAAAATTTGGGCTGTCAGTGAAAATTTTATAGACTTCTAACCATAGCCCAAGAAAAGACAGGGAACTACACTGCGACCAAAATGGTCGCATATGCGACCTTTTGAAATGCCATTGCGACCCTAATTTTTAATGGGTCGCAAATGTATCACCGTCTGATTATTTTTGTACCTACCTAATGTTTTAGGCAATATGCTATGATTTACTATGAGCATTTATTAAAACAGAAATGTGTATTTTAAGAATACGTTTTATAACGCGCTCTGAGCATTCAACACATCAAGTTGGCTTCGCGGATTCGCGCTTGTTTAACTGAGAGAACGAGCAGAGAGAGTGAAAGCCCCAGTCGCGCGCGCGCTCTCTCTCCCTCCCTCGCTCATAATAATGAATTGAGTTGACTGAATATCTTTGAGAATACACGATGGTAAAAGGTCGGAAGACCGAAGTTTTTTTTTTTTCTGAACTACCACTGGTTGTGAATTGTGCTAAAATAACGTTGCCTCATCTTCTCTGAAAAGCTTTCCACACATTCAGATGGCATAAACCACTCTTTCAATAAACAAAACAAAAAATCTATCTGGTGATGAAATGTTTTCTGTGTTGAGACAAATCTTGTGCGATGTCCTAAACTGCCTGGATAATCACACAACGTGTGCCGTGGTCCGTTAATGACCGATTCGCGAACTGACTCCTTTGAACCGATTCACTTTAATGAATGGTTAAAATAACAACTGATCTGTCCAACACTGAACTCAAGAGTCATTCTAGAATGATTCATTCTTTCCAAGTAGAGCTATTCAAGTCATCTGGTGAAATTGTTTTTATATCGCAATATATATCGCAGAAAAATCAAATATCGCAATGTCATTTTTTTTTACCAATATCGTGCAGCCCTACTGTAAATTCTGTGGGCCTTCAATTGCAGGACTGTCCAAATTTGTAACTGCGTCAAAACAATTCAAACACGAATCATTGAAGCTTCACAATGACATATTATATTTATTTTACTTTTCCTTAAGAGTTCAGAAGTCTGCCCATCTGTGCCAACCATAGCATGGTGAAATCCAAAAGAAATTAATTTAGCACTTTATTGTGTAGGCTACTGTATTTTCTATTGCAGTAAATCTATCCCAACCATTTTTAAAGAAAACAAGAAGGCATGTGTTTTAAAAGATGGAGAGTAAAATAAAAAGCATATCTGTATGCAATACAGTTTCACTATTGGTCATTATTATCCAGAGCGGCTTACTATATAAATAATTTGTGCGACCAAATCATGTTTTGCGCTAGTAACTGAAAAAGTTAGTAGCGCAAGTGCCACCAGTGGAATATGTTAGTGTAGTTCCCTGAAAGACTAGTCATCAATTAGATAACATGTCAAATAAATGAAACCAAACACCTTGTAATCACTGTTGACTTGCTTATATGATGGAATATCAAACATCTCGCAAATTATTTTTGCAAAAACGACATGTACCTAAATTAAAGGTTATTTTGGCTATAGAAGTGGGTTACTCATAGTCAGACTATATCGGGTCTATAGTTATCCTAGACCTGCTCGCTGGTAGCTTAGTCTCAGACAAAAATGCATGTTTGAGGTGTTTTAACTGAAAGCAACTTGAATTATCTTAAAATATGTCAGTGCCATTGTTTTGTCTCAAGAAGCACACCATAATGTGTTTTTTGTGGTGTTTTTTTTACCTATGGGATGTTTATAAAAGCTACTTAAATATTGTAATTGAACTTAGCCCTCATCGTGGCTTAATCTAAGCCCTGTTTGTGAAACCAGGCCAAAATAAATAAAATCAGTAAAATCAGTATCATTCCTGAACTTACTTGAGTTGTGACATTTTGTTCACTTTGGGGTGTTCCCATTACCTCTACAGATGTAGTAATCCAGTAAAATGCTAACAAAGACCAAAAGAGTCAGTTATGCATTGTATTCCTTCCATTTAACAGGAAAATGTGCCATTATGTTTGTTGAAATTGTAATATTTACCATCACATCTTTTAGAAATGTTACAAGGTGTGGGTGCTGTAACAAAACAAGAATATATTGGATAGTTAATATTAGATAAAGGGGGATAAAATAAGATAAAGTGCACACAGAGATAAATCTTTACATTATGTCTTACCGGTCGTTGTAAATGTTTGGTTAATGGTTGTCATCAGTGGTGTTGTATCATTTGTATAGGCAGAGGATGATGGTTCTGGCTTAAAAATGATATTGGCAATGAGCCTATTAATATGGTGCCTGATAACATACAGTAGAAATGGAGCGTTTGTGCTAATAATGGTCTAATTGTTGTACTTACTGTTGCTGTGAATGTTGTGGAGTTTGTGGTTGATTCAGAAAAAGTTGTGTTTTCAGTGGATGTAGAGTTTGTGGTTGATTCAGAAAAAGTTGTGTTTTCAGTGGATGTAGAGTTTGTGGTTGATTCAGAAAAAGTTGTGTTTTCAGTGGATGTGGAGTTTGTGGTTGATTCAGAAAAAGTTGTGTTTTCAGTGGATGTGGAGTTTGTGGTTGATTCAGAAAAAGTTGTGTTTTCAGTGGATGTGGAGTTTGTGGTTGATTCAGAAGAGGTTGTGTTTTCAGTGGATGTGGATGGTGTGTTTTCTGTAGTTAGATTATCAGTGCTGTGTAATTCCGTCGTAAGTGTTGTTGCTGTGATTGTTGTGCTTATGTTAGAAGATGTGGTTGAGGTTTCCGGCATTGTTGTTGTATTTGGCACGGTAAGAGAGCTTGTCGTCGATGGCACTGTCAATGAGGAAATAGGACTTGTAATGTTATCTGTGGTTCCTCCAGTCACTGTTGTCAAATTTGTGACTGAAGATCCTACAAATGTTGAGACGACTAGAGACCCAGTTGTTGTTGCAGTTATGTTTGATGTTACTGTAGGGAAAAAAATACAGAAAAGATTAATCACATTAAGTGTATCGTTATAACATGCATCATGTTAAAATATTCTAATTTAACTTGATAGATAGATAGATAGATAGATAGATAGATAGATAGATAGTAGATAGATAGATAGATAGATAGATAGATAGTAGATAGATAGATAGATAGATAGATAGATAGATAGATAGATAGATAGATAGATAGATAGATAGATAGATAGATAGATAGATAGATAGATAGATAGATAGTAGATAGATAGATAGATAGATAGATAGATAGATAGATAGATAGATAGATAGATAGATAGATAGATAGATAGATAGATAGATAGATAGATAGATAGTAGATAGATAGATAGATAGTAGATAGATAGATAGATAGATAGATAGATAGATAGATAGATAGATAGATAGATAGTAGATAGATAGATAGATAGATAGTTGATTGATAGATAGATAGATAGATAGATAGATAGATAGATAGATAGATAGATAGATAGATAGATAGATAGATAGATAGATAGATTTTTTTTAATGAAGGGCTACTCTTTATCTGTCTATATCTCTTTCTTTTTGTCTGCTCATAAGCTGATTCATAAGTATACGTTGAAATTGGCTTTTGTTTTCTGCTAGACTAAAACATGTCCATCAGGTTGACTGAGCTGTATTTGTATGGTTGGTTCAGTAACACTATTGTGTTTAAAAGTGATCACAGCCCATATTTTAAGTGACTCAGATACACTCCCATTACAGGAACAGAGAACAATATAGAGATATTTCTCTTTACACTAATAGAGACACGCAAACAAATACACACAAACTGCTGCTTATACAATATATACAGCCTAAATACATTGGCTGTGGCAAATATGTTAATATACAGTGGGGTAATTATGTAGTTTTTCTTGGTCACTAATCTGATTTGTGACAGTGATCATGTGAACAAATTTTGTCATATTTCTTCCACTGAGACACAATATCATGCAGGATCACATGATCATCAGGTTTTACACAAACACTGTCATATAACTAATAATACATGCCTACAAAATTAGATAACTGCAACAAGTATTTTCACTAGCAGTCTTTTGGATCCCATATGTCCAGGATATGAAGACCTCTGGATCTCCATTAGAAGTCACACAAGCCCTTGTTTAATGTTACCACATTGCGCAAATAGACGTTTTACTTTCATCATCTATCTTTGTTCTATAAACTCAAATGTGGGGTAGTATTGTGGCATATTGGTGAGCAAACAGGAGGGCAATCCCTGAAATGAAGTAGAGCTGTATAATGATCACAGGTGTATCTTATACAAGCACCAGACTTTACCTGGATGGAGCAGCAGGAGCAGGAGCAGGACCAGGAAGAACACATAATCCAGATGACTCCATCTCCTCAATCGTTTACTCGCCATCCCTCTGAAATATACAGAAAGAAAACTCACTTAGCATCAGATGCAAAGAAACTACTCAAAAGAAACTAGTAATGCAATTTCCAAAATAAAGCTGTAGTAAATATCACACTTTCAATTTTACGTTTATTTTGTAAAGCCGTAAGGCTAAACCAACTGAATTTTTACAAACATTTGCTTAACCTTTTCCAAGTTTGCCAAGAGCTTTCAAAGTTAAATCAATAGTGGGAGTACAGTTAAATACAACTGACCAGATCTAATGTACAGTACAGAAAAGTGAATGTTATCAGTGATTAGGCATTGGGAGGAAATAATTGATGAATATTGATGAATAGCTAAACTAATAACTTTTTTTTCTTTTCTGGCGCAGTGTTTAAAATCTCACTGTAATAAGTTCTAAATAATGCTAAATATTTTTTTTAAATTCCTAATTTGAATGTATATCATTCTTAAATGAAAGAAAATGTATTACACGTCTTTATATTTTCAAATATTTTAAATAATTTATTGAAAATGATTAGTACTCTGTCATTACATATAAATTAATGTTATGCTGTTGTTTTTAATATTGATTATTTTGATTATGAAACTACCTAAT
Source organism: Siphateles boraxobius (assembly GCF_051911475.1). Classification (NCBI taxonomy): domain Eukaryota; kingdom Metazoa; phylum Chordata; class Actinopteri; order Cypriniformes; family Leuciscidae; genus Siphateles; species Siphateles boraxobius. The sequence continues at coordinate 6,756,807 of NW_027508866.1, forward strand.
TTAACTTCTTATCAACAATGATATACAATATACAACAATAATATAAAATGTATTTATAAAACAATATATTTATAATTAATAACAAAATCACAAATATACTACCGACACCTTTAATTAACAATAAAAAATAGTAAACTCATGTAAATAACATGCAACAGTCAATAAAACATTACCAAACCAACATATAAAAAATAAACTTTGTAGTCAGAACCTTTTTTTTAGCACATGACTACATTTTAATCATAAAATGAAGACAAAATATTTTATTTATTCATTCACAATTCAAATTTATTCATCACATACCTTGCGGACAGTTTTGTAGACGACCCGCTGCGCTTCACATCATGATCTCCACAGACGCACCAAACCATGGATATTCTTCACTCACAGAAATGTTTCTCTGTTGACAACCTGACAGCCTGTTTTCCCACAGAATATCTGGAATAAGTCTGCTCAAATGTGTCCTTCCAGACTTCAGAAAAATGTAAAACAGACAAAAGCCTCTTAGTAACTAAAAACACGGTCAGGTTCGGCTGTCTTGTGAAGTGTATCAGTGAACACTAAGTTATGTGCACCACCCACCTGAACTACAACTTCAACACACACCCTGACTTCAAAGCACAGGTAGTGCACTTCCGTCTAGCAAAGCTACATATTAACTGTATTTAAAAGGTATATATATATATATATATATATATATATATATATATATATACACACACATTTATTTAATGCATATTTTAAGCATAATGGCTTTATTTTGGAGTCAATTATTGGTTATTCATAATGACTTAGTCATGAACCCTATTTTAAGAGACAATGTTTTTTTTTCAGAATGCTAAAAAAAAAGTATATATTTTTAAATGGTTATTTTTTTGATACTGTGGTTTGATTTATCTGTTGTAAATCAACACCATTGACTAACAGGTATGGCAGCTTTTATATCAGTGGAATAACCACTATGGGTTTTACGTCAGTTTAAGTTGTCCCACCCATACTTGCATCATAGTTGTGACTTGGTAAAACTGTCTTTTGTTAAACACGGAGTAGGTGGGGTTTGCATCTGGCCTCACCTTTCTCATGTTTTGTTTTCAGCTGTTTACCTGTTAATTTGTCTCCACGATGAGAGCAAAATTGAATCTGTGTAGGTTTAAACCTGTTTTATATCTATTTCTTTTGTAACAATCTTTCAGTAATTTCTCTCTATTGTTATTCTCCCCTTCTTGTCCAAACTCCAAATCCACATTTGACACACCGTGTATGGTACCTTCTCGCTTATTATACAGTGATAAAAATTTGTGACGAAATGGAACATTACGCAATGCCACAATATTAGATTTAAGTAGCAGGAAGTCCATATTAGAGAAGCAATATGATATTAAAGGCTCAATTGAATTCAAGAATCATTAGTCAACACATTAATTTGTTCCCCACCCAGCATATTTACTGTAAATATGAGTAATTAATCTACATACTATTTTATTGATATGCAAATAACTTTTCTAATCTGTGTGAAAATAAACAATATTGATTACCACTGATTCATAATTTGACCTAATTTGAGCTTGTAATCAGCACACACACAAGCACAAATGTGATAAAGTGTTCATACAGCCCAATATAAGTCTGCATTCTGTATTATACCCTTGCATAATTGTATTTTTGTGCGCATGTTTTTTTATATATTCTCTCTCTCTCTATATATATATATATATATATATATATATGTGTGTGTGTGTGTGTGTGTATATGTATATACTATTAGAAGTGGCCACTGAAAATATTACCTTTTTGAAATTTTACTCACAGTTATTAAAGTGGCTCTGATTTAATCTAAGCAATATGTGCATGACACAAATAAGGCTGAAAAATAGTAGGCACGAAACTGCGCAAAATCTGCGCATTTTGATCCCCTTGATTAACCATTCCTCTAACGCGGAAGTTGCGGTTCGAGAGCTGCACAAACACGAAACGGGTCCGCTCTACGTAAATAATTATTCTTTAAGAGTGTATTGTAAATTGTGCACATTCTGCCACCTGAAAATGCTTAACACTTTGAAAAACTGGAAGCAGACGTTAGCGGGTTTTGCACCGGATTCAGAGTTAACATGTGGGATAGTATTTGTGATTGTGCTGTCATGTGTTTTTAGCTTCATACCACATTACTTTGATCTTTCGGAGCACTTTTTCACTCTGGAGTCCAATGCTATCATCAGCGGCCATGGTAAGACTTGTTTACCATTTATACTTACAAGTACTATAAGTTACTTACAATTCATGTCTATAATGTATGTTAATCACGTTATGTTTGGCAGGTGTAACGTTACCTTAAACACCTCAAAATGAGAGTTTTGTGGTTTTTCGTCCATGTCTGCTACCTCTGGTCCCAAGTATTTGCTAGTGTACTTCTGAATCTAAACGTTGACAAAATTCCCTTTTAGTACATTTAAAATATAGTCTTTCTTCAGGGAAACTGACCATAAATATTGTTGACAGATTTTTGTTCAATAAAAAGTGTTTGAATGAGAATGGCCTGCCCACTAATACCACTAACAAGTGACTAGCAAGTAGCATGTTCTATGACTGAAACTTATTATTGTTTATTATAAACCTAAACAAAGGAAGACGAGTCCTTTAGTTATGCCCCGCCCCCTCTCACGTATGTTAGCCAATCAGGAAATCTGCATTGGGTCTCGGGCAGCCTCGACAAATGGCGTGAATTTGGGGGTGGGGCTAGCTGAATGATGGGGAGTGCTTGCTGCATAAATCCTTTACAGCAATTTTTAAACTGTTGAAAGAGATTCAGATTATTATTTAAACAAAGCAATTATTAACAAACAAAGCAACTGCTGTGTTTTACATTCTGCAACATTCTGGTTCCAGAAGTAAAAATCCTGTTAATTTTCCATAAGAGATTATATTTTTTTAATGATAACTCATAAACCATTAAAGACAGGGCTACTGTGAGCTACAAGGTTGTTAATTGATGGGATATTCTTTTTTTCAGACTGCATTATTTAAAATAATCACATTTATGCAATAATCAACCACAATAATCACATGGAGCTTCAGAAACTGTTTTTATGTAACTGTGTAAATCCATTTAGTGCATTAGGTAGCACCATATATATATATGCATATATATATATAATAAAAATATGTAATATTTGTTCATTTTATATATATATATAAAATATTTGTTCTTTTTTTGTGAACCTACCTTGTTTTGCTTAATTTTTCTCCCCTTTCTTCACAGTCTACAAACTCTTCACCTATTTCCTATACCACAAGAATATGATACATTTTTTCCTGGGTGCCATCCTGATGGTGTTTCCCTGCAGTGGGCTGGAAAGAGGAATTGGAACTGTCAGATTCCTGTACCGGTCACTGCTGCTGTCGTCCATCAGTGGACTCTTACATGTATTGCTGGAGTCACTGCTGTTCTCCCCGTCCAGTAGGAGCTCAGTGAACGGGTTTACTCCATTAGCTCTCTCTGTCCTGGGAATGATAACCATCAGTTCCTCCATGCAGAGGGCATATATTATGGGCGTCAGTGTGCCTACTGCATCTCTACCCTGGATAATTCTAATAATTATAACTCTGTTCTTTCCAAAAACTGCCTTTATTTGTAACGTCCTGGCCATCATCACGGGAATTTTATGTATCCTTAATTCTTAAATGCATGTAATACTTAAGACTTTTTGTTTCAAACTTTCTAGTCTATTCCTTAACTTAGTACTTTCAGATGGAATGGGATGGTTTTCATTGTTGGAGATGTCAGAATCTAGAGCTTCCGTCTTGGATAAGAAGTTCCCTTTTCGTTTGCTAAAGCAGATACCTGGTGTCCAGTTCATCCCTGCATCGGCCGAAGAACGCAAAAAGCCACTTGACTTCACGTGAGTGATCAATGAAACTTAATAAAATAAACACAGGACATGGGTCTTAAAAGTTGTAGTACTTAAGTCCCTTCTAGTCATTAAAAAGTCTTAAATTCAGTTTTAGCAAATATAATGTCATTAAAAAGTCTTAAATATCTTAAAAGGTATAACAAAACTCTTTATGTTCATTTTAAAAAGACGGAAATTTGTGGATGGAAAAAACAGAATCACAAAACATCCTGATGTGATAATTAAATTTTAATGAAGAGCGCTGCATGTTTCAGAGTCAAAACGCAGTAAAAAATGTGCCACTGTTGAATGTTCTACAGGCTTGTGGTTTCAGAACAGTTCACAAACAATTAATTTATAACAAATGATTGCATATTGTTGATGAATTATGACATTATGACATGCATATTTTATCTTCCTCATCTTTTGGAACAAGCAACTGGAAGTAGTGAAGCGGTGTATTTCGGGCTTGTTTGAAATTAAAAATCCCATATTATGCATAAAATCTTTTATTATTATTATTATTGGTATCTTTTTAGTATTATGTCCTTGTTGAATGTGCCATTATTTTGAGATTGTATGGGTTTATTTTGTATGGACATACAGAACATTCATTTTATCAGTGCAGGTTTTAAGAAAAGGTCTTACATTTGATTTTAAAACGCTGCAGATACCCTGGTACATAGGTGACTTTGCTTATTTATAATTTTTGTAATTCCAGAGACGTTCCACCAGGGTCATACCCAGTCCAGGCGTACGCCCCAGTAAATGGTCCAGCTACAGGAAGCCTGCCCAACACATTCGATGGTTGGCCCGTCTCACTTTACCCTCAACAGCAGTTCACATTGCCTTCCCCTCACACTGGACACAATCACGGACATGGTCACAGTCATGAACATCACCATGGGCACAGCCATCACACCGGCAGCCCGTGGATGCCAGTGTCCCCATACGCTCAGCATCAGTTTAAGCCTCCGTTTAACATAGCAGAGCAGTGTTTCAGTGAACTACCTCAGCCAGCAGTGCCGTTCACACCTCAGATCTCGCAGTCGGAGTCCGGAGTGCCTGGATTTCACACAAATCCTCCTGGAACGTCTGTGTCATTCTCATCCTAGGGTTTAAAAGCCTTTACCTGCAGTTTTTTTTGTTGTTGTTTGTTTTCTTCTTTAAATATCTCATGTCTTGTTCCCTGAACAAAGATGCCTCCATCTTTAATACCTAGGTGATGTTTAAAGGATAATTCCGGTATTTAGCACTTTGAGTCTGTTTTCTAGTTTGTTTTGGATGAACTAGAGTGGTGGACACAGAAATTTTGACGATGGGTCCTGTCTCGACTGTTTGACTCTTTTAGAATCGCCTTTGACCGCTTCAGAGTGGCTGTCTACCGGCATGCATAAACATGTCTTTAAAACAACCCTTAACGTTCGTTTTCAAAACTGTGCAACTCACCGAGTGGCGAGTTGCTTTAACTTTATTTTGTACAGTTGCCGTTTTGATACAGAACATTTTTTATCTTTTTGTACCTTAAAGAATTAAATGAGTAAAACCTTTATTTATATATATATATAGAATGTATTCATTTTGCATAAATTCTTTGTGCATTTTTTAAATTGCAGTTATTTTTTTAATGCACGTCCAGACAAACTAATTTTTAGGCCAGCCAGGGTTTGTGCATATTATATTAATTTTCAAACATTGCATTATTAAAATCACAATGTAGCACAAAACATATTTTAGCCATATCACAATGACAATTCACTTCCCAAGCAAGTTTTATTAAGTTTTAAAATTAAACAAACACAAGCTTGTCAAAAAAAAAAACGCCATAAAACCATAATGCTCAACCTTTTTTTGCAATTGCAGCTTTGGCTCACCAGAGGGTTGAATTGAGGTGTCAATAATCTTTTGTAGAAATCTGTGGTAAATGCATACCGATAACGAGAACATTTTTGAAAATGAGAGAAGAACCTACATTTTTTTTCATAAATGCATGTTACAAATATTTAATATATTCCTCCAGATTAAAACTTGACCAGTTTGCTTAAAACTGTTAGACAACATTAAAAATTGACTAACAGAATGTAACACTTCACCCAATAATGGAGGTCATGTTGATTGCATAATTGCTCATAAATTGCTACTCAAAGCTAGTGTGAAATAATGCATAGAGTAAAGATGAGTGGCAGAACTTCTTGAAAGCACAAGAAATAATAATTAATGAATGTCACAATATCAAAAAAGCATGACTGACCTAAAATGGTGAACACATCGTAGTATGTTTTGATTAACAATGTCACAAAAACAAAATCTAAAGTTTTACAGTACGTCACAGTGATATTTGCAGTCTTTTCACAGAGAGATAAAATAATCAGTATGACAGAACACATGAACATTTTTTATAAGGCCTCACTCAAAAAAGAAGCAAAAGGAATATTTTGCATCCATGACCTACATTTGCGTACACATCAACATCCAAACCACAGTCCGTTTAGGGTTCAAATTCATTCAAATTAGTTTCCTGTTACAGTAGGTTCAATATCATAAACTCATCTAAAGGAACAATGTTAAACTTTTGTGTGATGTTGGAGTGCTTTTTTCTGATGTGCATTATGTTAATCAAAGCTATTGTATATCCGAGACAAACTACCTGACAGCAATACATCAGTCCAGGCTAATTCAATGTTTTAGCTCTTGCTTTTGAAGAAATGATCATCTGAGGTAAAGTGGCAAACATTGGTTTATCAGTAAGCTTAACTCCAAACGTCCTGAGAGTAACGGCCCTTAGTCATCAGCTTCTTGAAATAGTCCACAGCTTGAGTGTGTGTCAGGCCGCCCATCTCCCCTGCAATCTCATAGAAGGCTGCATGAACATCCCGAGCCATGTTACGTGCATCTCTGCAAGGACACATATTCACATTAAATATGCATGTAATTATGACGCTGGAAAGAGATGCCGTATTATATTGAAGAATGGCACTTTTTACCACTTTATGCTAGCAAAATCATATAATTATATAGTAACACTATAATTATTTCAAGCTGTTTATTGTTCCACTACAATCCTGCCAGTTAACAACTAGTACGGACTGTTCTCATAAGAATGTATCTATTCAACATGTGGTAGCAGAAACGTCTTGTTCTTACCCACAAACATAGATATGGGCATTATTTGAATGAATGAGCTTCCACAACTGCTCCTTGTTTTTCTTCAGAAGATGTTGAACATAGATCTGCAAAAACAGGATAGTCCACAGAATTACTTTTCAGCTTCTTCAAAACTATTATTCTGATAACTTTGAAAACTACTGTAAGATGCTGTATCCATAACAATGTTTAGGAAGAACACATCCATGTTTAGGAAGATTAATAAGTGGGGAAAAAAAGAAAACTCTTGGATGCAAATAAATCTAGAAATACAGCTTCCAATTGAAATGGAAGCTGGACACCGCCATCTTTGATATTACGTCGGTAACTGTCTCTTATGGTTACTGGTAAGATAAAACAGGCTTGACTCCCGCTGCACGTTCATACAGACAGTATTTGAAATGCTACTGTAAGTTTTTGTTTGAATGGGACATTTCGAGACTCACACCTGTAAGTAAATGCGGTCGTCAATCCCAAAAACTGACAGTGTGAATGTAGCCTTAGATCAGATTTGCGTTCATCTATCGCTCACTACGTTCACACTGTCAGTTTTTGGGATTGGCAACAGCATTTCCTTACAGGTGTGCAGCACAGAGCATCTCTCTCACACTGTATGACGTGACAGACACCTAGTTTTCTGTAAACACAGTGCGGGTTTTCCAAGAATGCAGTTGCGAGTCCTGAAAATTTACAGGTGTGAGTTTGGTTATAGACTCCGGTTGTCACTCCCATAATTAACTGAACTGTGTGTGAATGTAACCGTGTTAAAGGGGTGGTATAATGCCCTTTTCACAAGATGTAAATAAGTATTTGATGTCCCCAGAGTGTGTATGTGAAGTTTTAGCTCAAAATACCTCAGATATTTTTATATAGCATGTTAAGGGTGAGCAAAAACACACAGTTTTTGTGTGTGTCCCTTTAAAGGCAAATGAGCTGCTGCTCCCGGCACAGAGGGTGGAGCTACAACAGCTTGCACTCACACAAACATGCACTGAAAATATCAAAACTTTTAGCCTTTTATGTTCAAACTGGAGTTAGACAAAGATAGAGAGACTCAAGAAGAAGTGACAACATGTAGACAACATCTCTGAATGGTTAGTTGATTTATTTATGTAGCTTATGTGTAGTTATCTTCTAGTCATTGATTAGCATATTCTGTCTTGATAATCTATTAATTGTGTTCTGGGGGCGGGGTTTATGTAAATTTTAGGGTTTGTGACGTCACTAAACCGGGAGGAATGTTGTGTAGTCCCTACCAACCGTTTGTTGTAGTCCGTAAAAAGCAGATGTTGTTTATGCTCAAACAGCAACATTACACACTAACTAAAGTTAGAAAAGTGAAATCATAATCAACCACCTCTTTATGGAGTCAAATACAGTATTGACAACAGAATTCTGTTTCTTTGGCCTAAACACTAATTTAAGAACACATTTAAACATAATATTTAGCAAATCTTAAAACATGTATCCATTATACAATATAGTAATATTCAAACATTCAAAATAATTTTATTTATACTGTTTTTTAGACAATAGTATAGAATTTTAAGTTCAGACACTTGTGGCGGACATAATATGGCAATAACTTATTGCTATTAGCAGGATTAAAATTTCAGTACATCCATACGTCTCTCACCTTGTGCTCCTGGTCTCTGGAAAAAGCAACGTTAAGTTGTGTCAGCACACCTGCCCTCTCAAAATCCTCCAGTTCCTGCTGATACAGGAAGTCCTCGTTCCTATGGCGACAGCCAAAGTAAAGGATCGTCTCACCAACATCCTTCCCTGCAACAGAGAGCAAAAACTGAGTGAGATACCTTTGCTTTATTATGATACACATGTTGTGTCAAAGCAAGTTTCAAGTCACACCTTGATCCTTCTGCCATGCTCTCTCCTGGATGAAGCCCATGAAGGGGGCTATGCCAGTTCCAGGCCCGATCATGATTACAGGATTACTGGGTTTGAAAGGCAGGCGGAACTGGGATCTCCTAACATACATGGGAACGGTGGGCTTGTGACTGTTATCGGTCACATCTTTTTTCTTGAGCCAGTTGGTGGCCACACCTTTGAAGACTCTTCCTGTCTTGGTGGTGTACTCTATCACTACAGCACAGATGTGGATAGAGTTTGAATGGACCTGAAAATAGAATGAACAAAGTTAGAGCCAAACTCAAAGTTTTTTGATTCAAGGTATAATATTGAAAAACTGCGGATTTGACCTTGCCGGAGGAGGCGATGGAGTAGTATCGAGCCTGAAGTCGAGGCAGCAGCTCACACAGGTGATCTATAGGAGGGTTAAGGGAAGGTAGATCCTCTAGAATAGCCAGTATGTTCCTCTCCGAATCAACAACCCAACTCTGGTAGAGAGCCTAAAATGAGCAATCAGATGGTGAAAAAAATACTCGTGAGGGCTTTTTACACTGTTCTTAACCCAGGGTTATCATCGGTTTAAACCTCGCTTTTCACCCTGGGTAAAATAACATTTCCTACTTGTAATTTAAAAGCGGGGTTAGCATCGCTTTTAATCAGGGAACATTCTGGAGCATTTTCTGTGTTAACCCTGCAACCCGGCACCAATCGTTTACAGTGGTAAACATGGTGTTAGAATGTTAGCTTAGCCACAGATATCCAAGATATCACAGAAACACTGCACGTTGTATAAACAGTAGTTTTAGTGCTTGATGGAAAAAAGGTACAGTGCAGTACAGGTAATAGTACAGTCAGCAATGTATAATATGAGGATGCACAATGCTAGAGCTTTTATATATTAAACGGGTCATGTGCTGCAGTCATTAAATCAATAATACTGACACCATAAAATATGTAAATAAGATCGATAACCCAGGGTTCAGGAATGTGTGAAACAATATCTTATGAATAACCAGGATTAATTATTTATCCAAGGTAAATTATGAGCAGTGTGAAATGTGAAACAAGATAACACAGGATTTCGTTTACCTCGGGTTTAACTATTTCAAGTGTGAAAAACCCTATGTTTTGCTATAGACATTACAGCAGTGATTATGACATGATCCAAACCTTTCCTTCAGTGGAGGCAGACGCCATCTTGCGCATGTTCTCTTGTTCTTGGGGATCGGAGGCGTACTGCGCCAGCTCATACAGCACATTTGTACGGGGCATGTTATTGATGTCAAGGTAATGGGTCAGAGCCGTGCGGTATGTGGTTGGACAGGGGAATGGATGCTTTTTATTAGACTCCTCTGCAGAATTTAAACATTATTATCAACAATTGCATGTTATAAATTGCATGACTACAAAACAGAGAATAAAATTAATTAAATAATATCTATCTATCATGCATGCCATCTCATATGCTGATTATTTAATTTTGATATCAATTTCAGATATTAGTATATACCATCCAGATTTTTGAGAGAGATTACAGTATCGAGATCCACTCCAAGTCTTTCTCCTAGTCTGTTGACCACCGACGCATCATTTGTGGGGTAAACAGCAACATGGTCTCCAGCATCATATCTGCCAGGTTTGGTAATCAATTTATTCATATGTGGACATAAAAAAACGGTACACTGCATCAGTACATACTCAACAACATAATGTACAGTCTGCAAACTTTCTTTTGAATGTTATACAAAAAATAAATGACAGTATTGCTATTTGTAGTAGTGATTTCAAACTTTTTTATTTTCATTTTAAAATGCTCTAATATTGTAGAGATATTGTTCAGACTGTTGAAATCAATATCATATCACGTACACAAATATGAGTGTGAATCTCATTAACACTATCAAAAATATGGGTTATATATTTTATGTATTATAAATATTATATGTTATATATTATGTTATATATTTCTCCCCTTAATCTAAATAAAAAAGAATACATTTAATACAAAGTATAATGAAATATTTTTAAATAATAAAATCAATAAAAATGTAAGTATATTATATGGAATGGAATATAAAAATAAATGATAAAAAATAAAAAATAATGGTAATACTTTACAATAAGATTTCATTAGTTAACAAGAACTAATAATGAACTGCACTTCTACAGCAATTTTTAATCTTAATGTTCATTTTAACATTTACTAATCCATTCTTAAAATCAAAAGTTGTATTTGTTAACATTAGTTAATTCACGGTGAAATAACATACAAACAATGAATAGCTGTATTTTTTATTAACTGACGTTAACAAAGATTAACAAACACAATAACAAATGTATTGTTCATGGTTAGTTAATACATTAACTGATGTCAACAAGTGAAACCTTATTGTAAAGTGTTATTTTCTTTACACATAATATAATTATGTAATATATCTTTTTTGCTTTTGGGTTGATTTGTGACCTGGAAATGTTTCATGAGTCAGTTATTACATGTACCTGATTTTAGAGTCCGTGAGATCTAACTCGACGTGCATCAGATGACGGTTTCCTCCTTTGTTCAGCTTACGATTAACATTCACAGGTGCAAGGAAAGGATTCTTTGAATCAAACGGTCTACACAGATCAAAATGAATAATGCAATCAGATAAAAAGCTTTTCAAATTTCAGTATATCAATTAAAAATCCTAGAAATTAGTTATTCACAAAACATTATACAAACAGGAGGTCATTTTACAGACTAATCTACAGTAGAAGCATTCAAATTAATGTCTGATCAAGGACGAACAGTGGATCTCTTAAAATGCCTGATGTGTCAACCGGTCGCTTAGTTGAAAGGGTTGAACTCACGGTTTCTGTGTCTGAAAGCTGTTGAGCCTCCCCATCTCTCCGGCGTACACTTGATTCATATTGATGTCATTATGAACCACCAGTTCAAACTGGCGAATGCTGAAAGAACATAAAAAGAATTGGCGATCTCATCCCAGCCTGCTTTTAAAGCATTCAAAACACCTATGATGTTTAATAATATGCAAAAACCTATTCAAAGCAGGACAGGGGAGGATTTTGTAGTGGAAGCACATGATAAATGGATTTGGTCCCTCTAATATGGAGATGAGACACTGAATGTGTTGTTTGGACACAAAATACCCATCAAATAAACATGTTTGAACTAGATAATCTGATACAGCTGGTCTGTTCTTTCAAATTCTACTATGCATTGCCTACCAATACAAGACTACATTCTGTTGAAAAAATAGTGATTAAATTACAAGACCAACACATTGAGTTTAAAAAATAAAATAAAAATAATACCTGCTGTCTTCTCCCGTGGGCTCCACACCGAAGAACTCGCATACCGCAGGCCAAAACTGTTCCTTCCAAGAGATAAAATCCTCCTCCAAGCTTCAAATGATTTAGGATTAAATAATCAGGACAGGCAATGAAAATGAATTAAAACCAGACAAAATGGACATGTTTATCCTTTTTATCTGTTTCAATCCAGAGTTTTTATTCACTCACTTGCTGTCGTCATCTCCGAGGCCCAGGTCAAAGACCCTTTTCCCACCAAGTTCAGCAAGCCTCTTGTCTGTGTACTTGCCCGTGGCGTTGTAGTGCTCATATGTTTTATTACCTAACCCAAACACCTAAAAAAACAAAAACAAAAAAAGACAAAACTCATTCAGTCTCTGCAAGCAGACAATAAGAAACAGAACACAAAGAAATAATCAAAACATGCAAAACTTGCTAAGCAAGGCTAAGCGTTAATTAAAACCTTTTTTTTTCTTAATCTTTTGAAATAAAAGTTTAATCCTCCATTAAGTTGTATTTAAACATTCACAACTTCCTCTCCAGTTTAAAAAGATCTCTTACTGAAACTGGGATACAAAAAAAATTTACTTGAAAATATAAGTGGCATATATACTCACCAGCCACTTTATTAGGTACACCTGTTCAACTGCTCGTTAACAGCAACCAATCACATGACAGCAACTCAATTCATTTGACCATGAAGAGATGGTCAAGACGACCTGCTGAAGTTCAAACTGATCAGAATATGGAAGAAAGGTGATGTAAGTGACTTTGAACAGGACATGGTTGTTGGTGCCAGACGGACTGATCTGAGTGTTTCAGAAACTGCTGATCTACTGGGATTTTAACGCACAACCATTTCTAGGGTTTACAGAAAATGGTCCGAAAGAGAAAATATCCAGTGAGCGGCAGTGGGGTATATTGGGCTCCTTAGTACCTATTGAGCATCGTTTAAACACCACAGTCTCCCCGAGTATAGAGTGGTACAGGTATGACATCACTTTATAAGCCAAAACGTGGAAGCGAGTTAGCATTTCAGCACTTCTGGTTCCATCGTCCCCAAGTCAATGGGTTTTTTGAATGGGGTTTTGATAAAACGGCTGAAATCAATCTCTGGTGAACACAAGCTCAAGACACTTTCAAGTTTTATTCTGCGACATAAAATACATCAGTAGTACCCCACTCATGATTTTTTTTTAAGTTGTTACGTGTCTTTAAAAAGGCGGTGGCTAACATGTGGCTAAATGGGACTGCAGAGGCTGTCGGAAAGATTAAGGCTTCACAATTCATAAAAGTTGCGTTCGTCTGTGAAAAGTATATTGATGAACAAAACTTGTAAGTATCATAATACTTGCGATAATCCAAAAGCCTGTGGAAAAATCCTATTGGGTTTTTGTCGAGGGAACCGGTGTGATGCTAACTGCCGTTGGCCTAGAAAGTGACGTCATACCTGCACGACTCTATAGTTGCGGACCATGTCCATCCCTTTATGACCACAGAGTTCACATCTTCTGATGGCTTCTTCCAGCAGGATAACATGCCATGTCACAAAGCTCAAATCATCTCAAACTGGTTTCTTGAGCATGACAGAGTTCACTACACTCAAATGAGCTTCACAGTCACCAGATCTCAATCCAATAGAGCAGCTTTGGGATGTGGTGGAAAAGGAGATTCACATCATGAATGTGCAGCCGACAAATCTGCAGCCACTGCGTGATGCTATCATGTAAATATGGACCAAAATCAAAGAAGGTTTCCAATCTATGCCATGAAGAATTAAGCCAGTTCTGAAGGCAAAAGGGGGTCCAACCCGGTACTAGCAAGGTGTACCTAATAAAGTGGCCAGTGAGTTTATATTTATGATTAAAACTAATTTCAATACATTTAACTGAAATGAAAAAGAATAATAAATACTGTGTGCTCCTTATAACGTCCTCTACCTATCTAGCCCGTCGCGCAGTCTTGTAGCACTGTAGACGCACTGCAATGATGTTTCCAACCACATGTTTTATCACGCTGTCCCACTACAACCACATAAAAGAATCTGAGAACTCCAGGCTGAAACCACAAGGCTTGCATCCAGAATACAGGTCCAACTCGAGTGGAGCCTGTCTCCAGAATCAAAGGAACAGAAGATCAAATGATCCAGTTCCATCTGAAATAGTCCCGCTAAGTGAGAGGTTCCTCTGGGATGGAGCTCTAGCTTTGTTTGGCTAGGCCAGATGTTTCCATTTGGTGAGGGAGAACTGATGAGGATTCCATGGGCCCCTTAACTATGGGAAAGCCTCGGGCGCAGGCTAGTTAATAACTTCACCGACTGCTCAGGAAATAGGTACCACTCCATAAAAAGGGCAGGAATTTTGGAGGGTGCCCATAGATGGAAGGCTGTCCTATGCAATCTCAGTTTATTAACCTAAGAAAGAGACACAGTGGCTTCCTATGCACTATTCTAATGTTGGTTTATTACTCACAGCAAAATTGACCCCCTCTAGATCGTCATCAGTCCCTTGCATCCAATCATAGAACTCCTGAGCGTTGTCTGTGGGGTCTCCCTCTCCATAGGTTGCCATGCAGAACACAGCCATGGAATTAGGAATCTCTTTCAGTCTAGGCAGCTCGGACTGTGAATGAGAGATAATGACTAAAGTCAAAAGAGTAGAAAAAGTATAGAACTGTTCTGATCTTGATTGACTGATTTCATTAGTGTTTATCAAACAGGCAGAAATAATGGCCAAAAGTACCATGTCATACTCCTCTGGGTCAGTGGCCATCCCTTTCATGCCATAGCGATGGGCATCTTTTGCCAGTCTGTTAGCAAATTCCTCAGCAGTCCCCGTTTGGGATCCGTAAAACACCACAACGTTTCGGTTCTAGAATGGGAAGTTACAGAGATATAGAAATCAAACATGATGAACTTTCTTTCATTGTTCAAGAAAGTGAATTTTTAGCAATTATTTAAAATCTTTAGTACTGGACTAGATTTCTATGGTGGTAAAATGTTTCTGGAAATCTCACAGTTTTCTTCATTTTCTCAATAAAGCTGGTCTCACGTATTTGTGGCGTTCTATGAAAAGAAATAGGAAGAGAGAGAGAGAGAGAAAGAACACACATGTGAAAAGGCTGTAAAGCATGCCAGACCAATTCTTTTGGTAATGAATAGGGGATTGAGCCTTTCATTTCTTGGCCTTGTCCCACATAGGAGAACTTCCTGAAGTTCACACCCCTCAGAGCACCACCGCATTAGAACACGTCTGCTTTCAGTCATTGTTCAACTAATGAAAACCACAAACTTTCATGCAAATTCTATGATGAGGAACAGAAGGTAGAGCACAAAGTGAAAAAAATATTTGTTTCATAAAAAGTTTGATACAATGATCCTAATTTAGAAAATTTTGTTTTTTTATTTAAGAAATTTTGGGGGAAAACTTTTTTAACAAATAAATGCCATTTTAAAAATGGCAGAAACCCATTTTTAAAATGCCATTTATTTGTTAAAAAGTTTTTCCCCAAAATTTCTTTAAAAAAAACAACATTTTGTAAATAACATGAATAGAAGCACAATGTATTTGTATGCATTTTATTAATATTTTTTACTCTTAAGAAAATGTTTCAAACTCATGCTGTTCTTTTGAACTTTCTATTGTTTCTACTGTTTTCAACATTTATAATAAGAAGAAATGTTTCTTGAGCACCAAAAATCAGCATATTAGAATGATTTCTGAAGGATCATGTGACACTGAAGACAACTGACAGAAATTCAGCTTTGCCATCACAGGAATAAATTACATTTTAAAATGTGGTATTAAAATAGAAAACAGTTCTTTTAAATTGTAATCTTGTTTCACAATATTACAGTTTCAACTATACTTTTGATAAACTAAATGCAGCCTTTTTTTTTTTCTTTTTACATCTTACTGAACCCAAACTTTTGAACAGTATTGTCCATTCCTTTAAATGAACAAGTCAACTACTATAACTATCAAATGACTAAACCATCATTGCACTGGCAAAAAATCACAGTGCAAATCAATGGAGTCCTCCCCTATACGTTTCTATAGTTCCACATTAAAGAAACAAATTAGTAATTCTCATTCAGAATCCATGCAGCATTCCACCAGATTAGAACCTCATTTTGCCATTGCACACCACTGATACAACAACTTTGTTGCAATGTAGAAAGACTAAACAATTAATTTAGGTGGACACAACAAAACTATAAGCAATCATTAGGGGCGAAAGCAATTCCACAAAATCCTAAATGGCACCCAAATATCCATCACAAAAGAAGAAACACAGAAAATGAAACATCCGTTTGTCCCGGACTAACCTCTCTGCGGCGGCCAGTCTGTCCTGAGGCAAAGAGAACATGCATCCCATGACTGGGGAAAAGATGCTGTCCTTAAGAGTTCTGCATACAGAGCACTTTCGTCTCTAAAAGGTTTGGATCAAGAGCTCAGACAGCCTAAGAAAGTCCGTAAAAGTTGATTAGGAGGATCTGTAGGAAACGCATAGCTCTTCAGCACAAGGAGAGGGGGCGTGAGGCAGGCAGGGGTCTGAGACAGGCTCTCGTACGCACTCATTCTCTGTCTCTCTCTCTCCCGCCATCTGGCCAGAGCACAGCGTTGCAAAGCAACATGAATATATAACGTTTCCCATGGATCGCTACTGCACAATGCTGTTAGTAAACCCCCCACCCCATCTTAAACACTCATAGACAATAGACATGCATAAAATCTTGAATGTGCCTGCCAATGCAAACACAAGGAGTTCATTCCCTCTCTTTCCCAGCCTAATAAAATACAAACGAGCACTAAAACAACAGCCAATATAAATTTCTACATTACATTTTTTGTTAAATACAACAAAAAACAACAACACTTTTTTGTTATGTGTTTTACTGCAGATGTCAAATAAGCAAAAGCAATGCATTTGTTTAAAACAACTAAAGGAACAAGAGTATTGAAGTGGTTCAAGATGGCCAAAACTGGCAGCAATCCTTCAACAAAAGTAATGTGAACCAGGAAGTGGAGAGAATTGGATGTGGTTATCCTTTCCTGCTCTCTAAACATCTCTTCCTGACACTATAGTTCTTTAGTCACACATCATTTCCTACTGCATTCTTTTTCTACTCCTTATGTATTGCTGCTGTTCCTGTTTTAGCAATGACAATGAATAAATGGTGATGAGTGATTTATGTATACAAGGAGAGACCACGTGCACTGCCGTTCGAATGTTTGTCACTTTTGAAAAAAAGTCTCTTATACTCAACAAGGCTGCATTTATTTGATCAAAAATACAGTAAAACAGTCATAAACAGTGTGAAATGTTTTTGCAATTATTACAACTGTTTTCTATAAAATGCAATTTATTCCTGTAATGGCAAAGCTGAGTTTTCAGCAGCCATTACTCCAGTCTTCAGTGTCACATGATCCTTCAGAAATCTGTAGTGTACCTCAAAGCTTGAGTCATCAGGGCTTTTATTGTTTACAAGGGTGAATGGGTCACAAGTTTAACATACAACACTACAATTGACTAGCAAGGATTATGGGAAGCATTCAGGAACAATAACATCCTGTGACTCCATCTGAACGAACAGTGCTCATTTTCAACCTCATATACACCATATATGTTTATTACACAGCTCAGTTTAATGTTTGATATCACCAACCACGGCACTGATGCTTCTGTTCAGCATTGTGAAAACCAAACAGGAAATTGATTTACCAACTTGACGCATCTATGATAATTCATAAACAAAGTAGTCTAGCTGTTGACACATAACCAGGGTGTATATGAACCATCTCAGTTGCTACAGACCATAACGCTGAGACAGAATGTAACGCACGCACATATTCTGGGTCCCATGATGTCAACACTTTGCAATGCTGGAACCCATGACCAACCGAACCACAAAGTGCTTTAGGAACGAGACATGTTGCAGAAACGATGCTTTGTTCAAACAAGGCCAAAGGTTTACAGGGAGAAGAACTATAAACTGGCCGTCCAACAAAAATATTAGCATAAATTTTAGTACCATAACACAGTTCCAGCCATGGACTGTAAAGCAAAAGCTCGTTTATCGTTTGCATTTATACTTTTGTGGGGTGGAACACAGATATTGTGCTTGTGTTTCACAAAACATGGCTCTGACCAATATTTCAGCCATGCAGAAAAATGTGTGTGGGAGTAATTTCCCCCCCTTGAGGACAAATGGAGGGGGAGGGGGTTAAATCAGACACTTACACAGCAATGAATGTCCTCATCTCCGGAACAGGCTCTGGTTGTCTTCGGAAGAAGAACCAGTAGATAAGCAATCCTGCGATTAGAGAGAAGAGGAAGATGTCCAGAGAGCTGAAGAGAGGCTCCGGAGTCTGATCCTGATCCTGATCGGAGAGCAGCTGGGATTCAGCGTCCTCCATTTTCACAGAAAGCAGATATGTCTGCAAAAACAGTTTGCTTTCATCACTTACTATTAGATAATCATCGACTGAAGTAACTCTGAAAGTATTTACTGACTCTAAAAAACAACATCAAGACATATCACTTTACACAAAAAGAGTCTTCACTTCAAATACACAGATACATACATAAAAGAGTCACTTACACTGTACATTCTATCTATCCAGCTATCCTTCTGGGCAAAAGAAAAAATGGGATAAGCACTAAGCTTTTAATGGTCTTAACCACACATTTTTGGTCAGGAAATTAGCTACATTTAAGCAAATGGACTACTTAAAATGCCAATGCCGTCTAAGAAAAACTTCAAAGACAGAACAAAGTTTTTGGCAGAATATGGGACGTTGTATGCGGAGTGATGAATCACAATGAAACACGAGTTCATGGTGATGCTCCAGAACAGTGTCTTGGAAAATCTGGTGAGATATATAATAATAAATGCATCTCTACCGCAGTGGAGTGTGTCCTTGTGTGGGGAGCCTTTTTTTGTTGCTGGCATTAGTGAGCTACATCACTGTGAAAAGGCATTTACTGTTTTGGAGTGCAGGAGATATTGCTGAATGGCTTGCTTCCCACAAATGAAAAGTATTTGTCAACAAGACAATGCTCCTGCCCAAATTTCAAAGGCAACCAAGAAGTGGCTTAAGAACAAGTCCATCAGGCTCATGTTTTGGCCTGGAAAGAGTCACATTAAACTCAAATGAACTGGGAGACATTTTTCAGCTACTCGTGAACTATTTGAAACTATTAACATTGAGTGGAACAATGACTGTTCTTGTAAAAATCGGTCTGGGGGAAGGCTATTACATGCCAAGTTACTTTATCTACAGTTTTTGTGCAATTCTTGCCAATTTCCTGACAATATTTTTGTGATTAAAATGGGTAAGAAAATTATAAGACTACTAAAAATGTTGCCATATTTGGCTTGGCCCATTTAATATTTTCCCAAGGGTGTGTATATATTTATAGTTTAGCTAAATAATAATTACAATTATACATAAACTGGTTATTTAAAATTCCTATTTGCATAGTTTGTGGCCATGTAGGTGCCATAATAATCTTTAATAAGTACTGTACGTTGTCAAAAACAATACCACTTGGGACTGTTGTGCCCTCTTTTGAAGACTCAATGTAATTACATAATGATGAGCAGTTACAAAACACATTTTTATTTGAAGGACTGTCTTGAATTTCTAATTAATATAAATTCGTCATAACTAGTTTCCCTACAAATATACTTTTAGCGCTCAAGCAAAACAAGCGTTTTGTAACACATCTTTTAAAAGTAGAAGTATAGTCCTAACGCGTTTTTTGGACATTTAACATGGCGTTGTTTGAATACTTTGACGTATATTAATATGGTAAGTTAAATCGTTTAGTATCGCGTAGCAAAGTTACATTGTATATCTTAGCATCTGACACTATCACAGTACCATGCTATTAATTACCGCCACAGTACTTTTTGTACGGGCAGACGTATACACAAAATGTTCATTTTTTGTTTATGACCTCAAAAACGGATTGACAATACATCAATTAGCAATAATATCATTATAATTCAACAGTAACACAACACTGAAAGACATACCTCCGGTTAGCTGGAGGAGCACGGCGCAAACACAAGCATACGTCACATAGAAACGCCGGGTTGCCAGTCGCACGTTCAAATATCCCTCGCGGATCTTAACCCACACAACAGGTAAAAATTAGTCGTTTATCTTTGAACAGATTCTACCTTTTTGCTTTGTTGTAATGTTTAGTATCGTTGGTATGTTCTTCAAAAAAATTGTTTTATACTGACTTATTTGTCCAATACAGCAGCATTGTTTTTTTCCCACTCGTGAGAACTGAGGGCGCCTGTCTGTGATTCTTATTATTATGGGGTATTTGGCAAGCATAAAACTGTTCAGTTCAAATAAGAAAATAAAAGTTATCCAGTTATGCTCAATTAGGTGAATTCTTTACTGTAAAATGTGCTTTAAAGACATGAAAAAATATCATGGAAGTCAATGGGGCTCATTAACGGTTTGCTTACCCAACCGACATTCAGCAGAAGAAAGCAATTAACAGGTTTGTAACAATTTGAGGGTGAGTAAATTAATATTTTTCTGGTGGGGGCGGGGTTAACTATCCCTTTAAAAAATGTAAGATGGTGCAGAGTCATCTTTTACAATGATCTGTTAAATAAAATCTGTTAATCAAACGTTCTGCTAAAAGGACTTAAAGGATATTTCCAATTCCTATTTCTGTTTAGCAGTGCTTCCTCAATCAATTCTTGAAATATATAATTTTAAAAATCGAACAAATTTCCTAACTTTAGGCTAATTGCACATACTTCTCTTACTCACATTAAGATGTTGACATAGTCCCATGATTGTCATGTGTTGAGTGTGGAACAATGCTACTGAAAGCAAATGATTTCCATTACTGTCTTCTAACGTCTGTCTTCGAGTTCCCCTGAACAAACATAACTTGCATTCTAATTAACTTTAAATATGGGCCAGAGATTTTTAAAAAAAAGAAAGAAAAAAGAAAAGCTTGCACACTTTTATGATATTCTGATGTCATTAATTTTATTGACATATGGTGTGAAAAACGTCATTTTAGTTAATAAAATAAAAGCTAAATAATAAATATTTATATTTTAAGTTAGAGGGAAAGACATTTCATTCCTTTTGCTTTCTGACACATTTACAAATATCGTCACTTAGCCGTACTGA
This sequence comes from Siphateles boraxobius, assembly GCF_051911475.1. Lineage (NCBI taxonomy): Eukaryota > Metazoa > Chordata > Actinopteri > Cypriniformes > Leuciscidae > Siphateles > Siphateles boraxobius. Next base: position 6,778,192 of record NW_027508866.1, read on the forward strand.
ACCATGAACAGATGAAACACTTCACTGTCTGACAACATTTAAATAACTGTGTCATATTGTACATTATTAACACAATAATTGCATATACACTGACATTTAAAAAACATTCATATAAAACGTAAATTGCTTTGATAAAGAGTTCTGTGCCTTTGTGCCGGTCATTTATAAAGCTTTAGCTTTGTCCTGATCCATGTATTTGTGGTAAACAACACCAAGAGTAGTGAAGAAGTTTCCCATGAACAAAACAAGGAAAGTAGAGCCACACATGAGAACCTAAGAAGAAAAAGGAAATATTGCAAATACAATTTCAACAGAAACAAATGAACACGTACAGTGATGTGAATAAGTTAGGACACCCAAGATAAAGTTGCCTAAAAATAGGAATAAAAAAATCATCTTTTGGAAATTGATCTTAATGCCTTAATTAGAAAAATGAGGAAAATCCAACCTTTAAGGACACCAATTTTCTTTGTGTATGAATAATGTATCATAAATAAATAAAAGTTCTTCCTTAAAATACAGGGTGCATAAGTCAGGACACCCCTATGTTAAATTCCCATAGAGCCAGGCAGATTTTTATTTTTAAAGGCCAGTTATTTCATGGATCCAGGATAATATGCATCCTGATAAAGTTCCCTTGGCCTTTGGAATTAAAATAGACCCACATCATCACACACCCTTCACCATACCTAGAGACTGGGATGGTGTTATTTCAGTTAGCCTAATAGCTGGTTTGATTTGCATTCAGAGATGATCTTATGGAAAGTTCCCCATGCCAATCTCTAGGTATGGTGAAGGGAATGTGATGATGTGGGTCTATTTTAATTCCAAAGGCCAAGGGAACTTTATCAGGATGCATATTATCCTGGATCCATGAAATAACTGGCCTTTAAAAATAAAAATCTGCCTGACTCTATTATATGGGAATTTAACATAGGGGTGTCCTGACTTATGCACCCTGTATTTTAAGGAAGAACATCTATTTATTTATTTATGATACATTATTCATCCACAAAGAAAATTGGTGCCCTTAAAGGTTGGATTTTTCCTAATTTTTTTAATCAAGGCATTAAGATCAAATTTCCAAAATATTGTTTTTTTTTTATTCCTCTTTTTAGGCAACTTTAGCATGGGTGTCCTAACTTATAGGGTTAGTTCACCCAAAAATGAAAATGTTGTCATTAATGACTCACCCTCATGTCGCTCCAAGCCCGTAAGACCTCCTTTCATCTTCAGAACACAGTTTAAGATATTTTAGATTCAGTCCGAGAGCTTTTTGTCCCTCCATTGAAAATCTATGTGCGGTATACTGTCCTTGTCCAGAAATGCAATAAAGACATCATCAAAGTAGTCCATGTGACATCAGTGGGTTAGTTAGAATTTTTTGAAGCATCGAAAATACATTTTGTTCCAAAAATAACAAAAACGACGTCTTTATTCAGCATTGTATTCTCTTCCGGTTCTGTTGTCAATCCGCGTTCATGAGTCCGCTGACGTAAGACGATCTGACGTGTTATCTGGTGCGCCCGAGCTTCGTTTACAGTCTGAGGGAGACGCACGCTGTAAACAAAACAATCTTTGCAAACATGTCTAAGGATTTCGACACAGGGGAAGACTTGCATTTTTTTTAACCAGACATATTTATTTGAACCCGAATACACGGACGCACCAGATAACACGTCAGATCGTCTTACGTCAGCAGCGTCACTGGCCTCGTGAACGCGGATTGACAACAGAACCGGAAGAGAATACAATGCTGAATAAAGTCATCGTTTTTGTTATTTTTGGAACAAAATGTATTTTCGATGCTTCAAAAAATTCTAACTAACCCACTGAGGTCACGTGGACTACTTTGATGATGTCTTTATTGCCTTTCTGGACAAGGACAGAATACCATACATAGATTTTCAATGGAGGGACAAAAAGCTCTCGGACTGAATCTAAAATATCTTAAACTGTGTTCCGAAGATGAACGGAGGTCTTACGGGCTTGGAGCGACATGAGGGTGAGTCATTAATGACATCATTTACATTTTTGGGTGAACTATCCCTTTATCCACATCACTGTATATATATATATATATATATATATATATATACACATGACATGAATGATATGCACATAATGTAAACATTTTGAATTATTTTGAAACACTGACCTGCCACTCTTTACATTCTGGAAGCTGGGCCATTTGGAAGAGTGTAATTCCATTATAAAGCTGGAAGAACTGGATATAGATAATAAGACAGTTAGATCCACAGCAAACTAACAATTACATTAGAACTTTTTTGAATGCCCACGTTAATATTTTATGTCAGTATTAAGCAAACTTTTACGCCATCTTTACAGCTTTAAAAATGACATATTGCCCTTTGTGCCACCAAAGAGTCTTTACCACAATGATGGCCATAAAACAGGAAGTGAGCTGTTTGCACATACAAGAGGATTGCATTTATTGCAAAATAACAAACGCAGTATAAAACTTACATGGCCCAAGAAAAGAAACGGAAGGAGAAAAGTCAGACCCCTGCACATCCAAGACTGGAACCCCTCTGATCATAAAGCACATGTCAAAACATCTGTTAATGGATACATCTGCAATATAATAAGGAAAAACAAATAAGAAAACTACCCACCAACTGTGAGGTCCATGTTATGTCTTTCTCCAAGAGCTCGAAGTCTATACAAGCAGCCACTCTGGTAGTAGTACTGGAGAAACTGAACAAAATCTGAATGGAAAACCAAACAAGATTAAGTAAAACAATGTATAAATCATTAGTACATAAAAGGGTTACTAATACTATAAGAATGATCTTACTTATATACATGGAGTATGACAGGAACTGATTTCTGAAAATCTGGTATAGTTCACCATCAGGCCTGTGAGACACACATGAACAGATTTATTTAATTTTAAGCATTTATTCAAAATTCATTGATCTGATACACATCACAATACTATTGTTTGAAGTACCAAAGTTTTAAAAGTGTAATGCTGTAATAATATCCCAGAGTTTTAAAGAGAGTCTACTTAATTAAGTATTTACTCAAAGCACATTAATCTGATTTATCTAATACAAAAATATTTCAGAGTTAATGAGTGTACAAGGGTGTGTTCACACTTGTAGTTACGTTCTTTTGGTCCGGACCAAAACAGAAAATGATACATTTAGTCCTGGTTCACATCACCATTTTTGAGACTGAAACTAAAGACACACATACAAATAAATGGCTTTTATGACGTATAATTTGCAACAGAACTTACCGAACATGCAAAAACAATGTTGTGTACTTGGCTTAACGAGCTTGTTGTATGTGCGTAAATATGATTGTATTTTTACCAGTTGAGAACTCATTAAGAGCTAAGAAAATGTGTAATGGAGTCAAATGAGCACCAGAAATACACACAAACTAAGATCTGCTGCAAGGAGACGGAGTTTCTGAAACCTGTACTGAACTGTAATGGGAAACGTAGCTCCTCTGACAAAAAAAACAAGCATGCTTGCTTGACCATTCCTTCCTTTTCTTGTGACATCATGTCCTGTTTTTGATTCGTTTAGATGTCTTTGGTCTGTGTTGCGTTCATATACCAGAGTTTTTGTGGAAGAAAACTATTTTAGGGGTCTCTGTTCGCTTGTTTGGTGCACACCGGGGTTCGGATGGATCCGTTCACACTTATTCAAACGAACCTCACTAACAGAGCAATCACACCGGAGTTTGTTTTAATCGAACCAAACATGCCAAGTGTTAACAAGTCATTCATACCAGGTCAGCATTACTCCAGAGAGAAAAGTTGAGACATAGTGTTGAAACACCCACCAGCCCTTGATCCTGAAACAAAGTTTTGAAACTTTACAGTATAGCCTGTAAGATTGAGGTAATATTTGGCAGGAAATAGGTATTGCATAATCAAATGATTATTCTCACTTTGAGCCGTTATTAATGAGGATGCTCTCTCTTATTGTTAATGTACAATAATACCACACCAGCAGGAAATTGAAGAGTGCATCTACAGCTCTATCAAAACACAAGAGGGCAAAGACAAACTGATTATTTTACATGTATTAGTGAGACATGAAGCATAACATATAATCCATGATAAAAAAAAATGACTTGCTAAAATCTCATATTTTATGATATCATTACATAATAACTTGTTCTCAATACCACTATTGTGAATAACAGTTTACACTTATTAGACTAACCACCATTTTTTTTCATATTTGGTGGCAACAAACATGTACCTGTAACTGACCAGAAACCGACAGGTGAATGAGAACAACAAGAGCAGCACAGTCAAGTATAGTTTGAACTTCTCATACTCGTCTTTATAGGCAAACCTGTACAATGGAGAAAAACAAAACAAGCAGGCAGAGACAAATCACATGACCCATTAACATCATCACTGCACTTCATGACACCACAATGTGCTGTTAAAACACCATGGCTAGAATGTTTTAATAATAAATAGCATTCTGCTCAAGGTTCTGAAAACTTACTTGGCCTGCTTGTTAAGGAGTGTAACATTTACATTTCCAAGAACAAGACTGAGATACAAACTGGAACAAGAACAGGGTAAAGTATTTCAAGTTAGCATTGATATTTGAAGAATCATTGTATGTGCTTGAAAAAGGTAGATTACAAGTCCAAACATCACTATCCTCATTCAATTATTGAATTCTTTACCACACCTTTAGTCTACGGTTTTAATAGTGTCAACATTGTATTCGAAATGTAACAGGCAAATACAAAGTGGCATGACCTGCTTTGAATAGTAAATGCTGATAATGTGTATTTTAAGAGGGTGTGGCACTGATGATATCAAATGTCTCTCATTTGCATTACTCATTTTTCTTTGGCAGGAAGGCCTCCATCTCAAAAAAGACATTTGGTCTTTCCTTTATAGAATCTTGGATCTTGTCTATTTTATTTACATCTTCTGGATTCACTGTGGCTCTGCATCTATGAAAGAAAGAAGTTTGAATATATGGTACAGGTCAATAACAATAATTTTTTACTGAAAAGTATATAACTTATGACTAACTCCTCCAGGGATTCTGAGAGATCCTTTAATTTTTTCCTCTGCCGTACGATAGAAGAGGAACAGCTGTCTTGTAATTTTGAAACCTCCTCGAGCTTCTGTTTGTAATGTCGATGCGTCTCCTGTGCAACACATATAGACATTAGAATTTTAGGTAACGCTTTATTTTACAGTGCCCTTGTTACATACATAATTGCATGCAACTAACCCTAAACCAAATGCTAATCCTATATGAAGGACATGTAGTTATTTAATATTACCCTGTACTTATATGTATGTATAATTACACTGTAACAAGGCCACCTTAAAATAAAGTGTAACCGAATATTGTAAATAGTTCAATGACGTAAATACACCTATTAGTTGATGAAGTCATTTTTTAAATTTTCTGTGGTGCTAATGGACAAAATATATATATATATATATATATATATATATATATATATATATATATATCACCATCAGTGAGGACCAATATTATACAACTTTTGGCCCTTAGAAATGTTTTGGCACGTATAAAACTATTATTAATCTAAAGCTAATATTTATATGACTTGGCACATGTGATATTAAAACAAATCTGTTTTTATGATACCTTATGTTTTGTCACTTACCCATTCACCTTAAAATAATGTAAATTTTTTAATATCGGAGATATTATATCTTAGTAACTAAAAATATTTGCTTTCTGATTTATGGTACCACTGTTGTACTGTTAGTTGGTAAGGATTAAATTGCTAAGCAGCCAACTAACGTTAGTGTTTAAAGCTGAAGCGTAGCTATACAATCAGCATTGAATGGCGATATTTCAATAAATGTGATAATAAGGAAAATGATGCTGTAAATAAAATAGTTAGAGAGCGAAGTGTGAGATCTAACAGTTCAGAGCGGTCGTGCTATCCGAGTAGCACTAGAGAAAGCAAGACTCACCTGAACCTGTTGATAGTCTTTTTCCAGATCCTCCCATTCTTGTAAACATTCGGTCAAACCAGTCGGGTTAAATAACATTTCCAGAGAGTGTATTTGGTTAAAGTAGCATTCCAGATATGAGTGAACAGATGAACAGTCTGTTGTTCTGCCGTTATATGAGCGGCTTGCTTGCTATCTTCAGTATCTTGACAGACGTCTGTCATGTGAACAAGGCTTCACAACTCGCGTAGCCAATCAGGAAAGACTTCGCGGCAATACTGAAACGCCCATCTATTAAACTGACCAATGAGAGCTTTTAAAACAAGACAAAAACGCCATTGAGGCTGTGCTGTTAGCCCACTGCCTGACTTCCCACAGACGGTAGAGGGAGAGCATGCTAGCTGTGAATGACCAATGTTGAGGTCAATGTTTGAACTGTAGATAACCTCTTATTATGTCATATAGCAATGATGAATTGTTAGTAAATTTAGAAAATCTTTAAAAAAAATTACAATCCTCGTGTGTATGTGATCACCCACCGAATGCCCCCACAAAGATAGTAATAACAGAAATGTTGACCTTGTGAGGACATTTTTTTGTCCCCAGGAGAATCATACAAAATTATGTTTTTTGAAAATGTAAAAATGGTTGGATAAAATTGATTGAATCTTGACCTTTTTAGCTTTTAATGCTTAAAATGTAATCCAATGGGTTACACTTAGTAAAAGGATTTTGACAGTTTGACAAGAAAATTCCAGTTGTTAAAGGGATCGTTTACCCAAAAATTACCCTCACCCTCATTGTTCCAAACCTGTATGAATTTCTTTCTTTAAAAGAAGATATTTGGAAGAATGTCAGTAACCAAATAGTTGTTGGGCACCATTGACTTCCATAGTATTTATTTTCTTCCATGGATGTCAATGGGGCCCATTAATTGTTTGGTTACCGAAACTCTTTAAAATATCTTCTTTTGTGTTCAGTAGAAGAAAGAAACTCATACAGGTTTGGAACAACTCGAGGGTGCATAAATGATGACAGAATTGTAATTTTTGGGTGAACTATCCCCCTTAAAGCAACATTCAGTAAAACGGAAGAAAATGCTTTGCTTATGACATAAACTGATATTTTTAGTTGCTCGTATTCACCCCGACTACTATTTATGCACTGTGCACTATTTGATATATTAACACTATTTTGTACATTCTACTATTGTGTATACAATATGTTTATGGGACGTAGTTTATTTATTGCTTTTTAATATTACTTTCATTGATGTATTAATAGTAAATAAAAATCTATGATTTATCAGTGACTGTATAGCAAGTCACTGAATATGAATGTGCACAGTGATGCACTGTTTCTGTTACATATGGTTATTGTCAGTAGTTGGGTTCTGAAATATCTGTCACTCTCTTCCCAACAGTCTGAAGTTCCCAATCAGAAAGTTGCTGCACAAATCCTCGATTTGGTCTTATGCTGGCTTTGCACTGCTGAATATGAATCCAGGCCTCCTAAAAAAAAAAATCACAGATGACAAATATTAAAGGGATAGTTCACCCAAAAATGAAAATTCTGTCATCATTTACTCAAACCCTCAAGTTGTTCCAAAACTATGAATTTATTTATTCTGCTGAACACAAAAGAAGGTATTTTGAAGAATATGGGTAACCAAACAGTGGATGGGTCCCACAGACTTCCATAGTATGGGGCGGTACATTAACTGTTTGGTTACTGACATTCTTCAAAATATCTTCTTTTACTTTTACATGTAATCATTTAGCAGACGCTTTTATCCTAAGCAACTTACAAATGAAGGGAGCATATTTTGTGCTCAGAAAGAAATTCATACAGGTTTGGAACAACTTGACGTTGAGTAAATGATGACAGAATTTTCATTTTTGGGTGAACTGTCCCTTTAAGGAAGCATCTGCTAATAACATCAATGCAAACTCTAAACTCAAAAGTAAAATCATTACCTTAAGTGTGTATTTCAGGTGATACATAAGATATGCCATTGCTACAGCACAGCATCGGCTTATCCCAAGAGTAGAGAATATCAAAACAGGAGAAGCAGTATTGAGATGAGAACCTGAAATGTTTAAAAGACCCACGATCAGTTCACATTGTCATAGTTTTGTTTTAGATATTTAAGTAATTGTTCAGCCACTAAACAAAAAATATCACAGTACTTACCAATAAAAACACACATTCTCTCAAATGAACTGGTGAAATCTGCCTCTGCAGAATCTGCTATTCGGATGTGCAGGACAGTGCAGTTTGCCTTTTTAAACCTAGTTTGCAAAGTAAAGTTCACAGATTCATTATAAAATTCCACACAAAGGGTATTCAGGCAGTAATATGAACAAACTGAATTTAAAAAAAAAAAAAAATTGTATGCCTACATATATAAATAAATATGAGATGGTGGATTGGCTCACATTAGACTGCATTCATCAGAGACATTGACAAGTGCATTCAGCTTCAGATCTTTAAGGATTTGGGGGTTTGTGGCCTGCCTATAATCACCCATGTAAAGCTGACCTGGTAAGATTTCCACAGGATAGGGATTCAAGCTCTCCAATTCCTATGGATACAATTATTTTGATCATTAAACATGTTTATAAACAGCACAAAAACTTGATTTATAATTTATTAAAAATACAACCCTAATGTTGTACAGAATCTTTTGCGTTCTTAGGAAAGGATAGAGCGCAGAAAACTTCTCATAGCCCCCAGTAAGAATCTGAACAGGAAAGCGGCTCGCTTTTTCAAAGCAGTCTGCGCAGTCTATGGCTGGACCTATAACAAAAATACAGTTAGTGGGTTTTCAGAAGTGTATTGAAATTTTTAGGAAATTTCATAACATGTTAGAATAGGTAGTGTCTTACCTGAATCTAACAGAGAATGTGTATTGCTGTCATAAACAATGATGTACCTCATACTTTCAACCTCAACATCCATGGGCATAATAAACTTTCGGTCAGAATCCTTTGTAATTAGCAAAAAAAATAAACCAATAATGTTCTGATATTCTAACAGTAACGTTACAGGATATACAAAGCATAAACTTTAGTTTGGGTATAAAACAAAATCTATACATACCCATTTTGCATTTCTAGCAGTAATGATGTGGCTAAAGTTATATGATTCTGCTGCACGCGCATCTGAAGAGATAAGACTATTATTATTGTTATAATTAAACTTTCACTTTAATTTGTTGGCGTTTGAATTAGCATTGAACACACAATGTACAATCAGTATATAAAGAATAACTTTTTAATTCCTACCAATCAGGCAAAGGTAGTTGCTCTCTGCAAGCCTTGGTACATGAGTGTATTGATTTAGGATGTTGTACAGTTTTGTTGCCTCACAGAGAACTTTTCCAGCCATTAGTTACAGCTTGAGCACAGAAAGTTTGGCTGTCTGTATGTCTTTCAACAACAACAAAATATTTGGCTAAAAAATTACAAATTGTCACGCCTTGACTTGACTTTACTTGCGGTTTTGGAGTATTGCAGCACGAAACGTTTATTAAACCCAACTAGACTAATTTGATGCTTACGATCAAACAGCATTTTGCTCTTTGATGATTTTTTGCGCTGCTGCTATAGTAACGGACAAACCCCCGGGGTGATTGGCTGAAAGCTTTCCGCTGCAGATACAAACCCTTTCCGTCTTCCTTAACCAATCGAATAGTAAGACCCGCCCCCTTGCACTTCAGCTGCGCTCCTATTGGATGGGAAACAATAAGGAACTATTTTCAAAAGCAGTCTGCAGCTGTGGATATGGGTGGATTCAGGGTAACGTTATGTTGCTAATAATTAGTTAATTCGGTGTTTAATTACCTTGAATCATTAAGCGATGTGTAATTCGTGTTCAGGGCCTCGGTTGTGTCTTTCATCGGCGGAGGAAGAGAAATGTCAGCAGCCGATACTGGGCCATGAAGAGCAAGAAGCCACTTGTGGCTTCTGCCACACCAACGGCCCCTGTGTGAGTAACTGCACAACTTCTAGCTATATCTGGAAATACACTGCCTTTTTATACACAAGTTGATTAGAACATTGCAGACAAAATAATAATTTCTACATATGCATAACTGATATTTACATATTCCACAAGACAAAAAATAGCCTTATTTTACTTACTGAAATAAGTATATTAATATTATATGTAATAATCTGTTGTGCAGTATTGAAAAAAAACTACTACATTTTAAGGCAAAAATAAATAAAAAAATGCACAACTTCTCAGATTTTTACAAAGGGGTTTTGCTGTAAGCCTATGAAATGAATGTAAACAGGAGCCAACTTTATATATATATATATATATATATATATAATTAGGGCTGCACTATATTGAAGAAAAATGTGATAAATTAAATAATACGAAATTCGATATGTAATACGATAATGCTTAAAGTGTGTTAAATAAACTTAAATTATCTTTAAAATATAATTTAAAATTATATAACCTACATGCGTGTTTTACATTCTTTTTGTGACAAGAAAACATCCCAACAACTTCTGAAAGCGAACATCAGTGTTTTTTTTATTAAAGCTACAAAAGTTATTTAGCCAAGAGCAATGAGTGATTTTTTTATTTTCCTTTGTCTTTTGTTCATGATCCCAGTTGCAAGCCGTTGCGATATGCATATAGCGATATATACATTTGCTATATTTTACTATATTGTGCAGCCCTGATATATATATATATATATATATATATATATATATATATATATATATATATATATATATATATATATATATATATACTTACTTTACTTTACTTTACTGTATGGTAATACTTCCACCCAGTCCAGACAACAAAACAAAGGTGGACAATGATATTGAGGAGACAAGTGTTCAAGCCACTAAACAACTGTCTTCAAGAGTTGTCTTCATGAGTATTAGAGCTTTATTTTCTGGAGTTGGAAGTCTCTTGCAAAAATGCAGAAAGACAATCAATCAAGTAAGATTTTATATATTTTTTCCTCTTTTTTCATTTATTAAAGTTCAAGAGAGCGAGAGCTTCCTGACTTGCTGATTATTATTATTTTCATTTTTTTTTAGACCTGTTGTGGATTCCTGAACGTCTTCCTCTTCTGGAGAGGCTATGCAGAAAGAGTGGAATCCCTTCACCAAAAGGTGGAGGTGTTGCAAATGGAAATGGCACTGTTACATTCCACTTTGAAGGTTAGAACATTTCAGCTGTACTGATCAAAAGGATTTTTTTTCTTCAGTGAATCCAGTGCTTGTAATGTGCATTAAAAAAATATTTATTCTTAGCTCTCTCGAGAAGCCAAGAGTGCAGGCAGTCCGTGTGGTGATCAGCAGTCTACGCCTCTGCCTCTCTCCCTTGCTGCTCCTCCTCCACCACCTCCACCTCCACCACCTCTTCCTCCTCAAATTCTAGTGACACTTGCTGCTCCGAAAGGGTCCTTAATTCCCAAAAAAACTGCACAAACTAGCTCACTAAAGGTAATGGTTTATTACTGCTTTGCCATATTTAATTTAATTCACTTTGTAGAGGAAACAAGCCACGGAGGTTGCCACTATTTTCAATTTCATCCCTCCCCACTAATAGGAGACTCAAAGTGTTGCTGTGACTCTTCGAGATCTTCAAGCAGTACGACTAAAAAAAGTGACTGTCGGCCAAAAAACTCAGGTTCGTGAACGGTTGTGTCCTCAATTTTCCATAGTGTCCTGCATTTAGTATATATATATCTGACGGTATATTCTTTTGAAGATGTCTCCAGAGAGAAGATCACCACTGGTCACACTTGCAGACTTGCAGAAAGTCCGTTTACGGCGCTCTAATTCTGACCTCCCCTTGAAGTTTAAGTCAAAGCTTGGCAGGTGATTTTCTGCATAAATAAATGTTTATTTTGCTGTAAATCAATGCATTCGTTTTTTCCTTCATCATTTCTGTTGTTCTCTGTAGGACACCAACCAAAAATCCCATGAGTCTTCGGGTACCACTTCGAAAAGTCAACTTGATCAGGCAAGATCACCTTTACTTTTTAACCCTGGTTTCACAGACGAGGCTTAAGACTAGTCCCGGACTAAGGCCTTGTCCACACTAATACATTTTCATTTGAAAACGCATCTTTTTCTCTCCGTTTTGGCCTTCCATCCACACTGAGACTGTGTTTTTATGAATGAAAACGAAGCTTTTTGAAAACGCTCTCCAAAGTGGATAAATTTGTGTTGCGTAAGTGTCGCTCATCGTCAATCACACCACTAGCCTTGCGCCGTTTTCTCACGGCCCTCCGCCTCGTCCTGCTCGCCACAATTTGAAAACTTTACACACTCTTCATATCACAGTCCTACAAAGATGACAGAAAATGTACTCCCATTTGCTGTCCTGTGGCAATACATGAGGGTGGTTGTGTTTTAGACCAAACATATAATGGTGAGTGAGTGTGACCTGGACGATCACTGAATGGTGAGATATTTAGCCTAATAAAATTATCCTGTCAGAAGAATTGCGTAAACTTTATTATTTATTTTGTCCGTCTGTATCATCTAAGTGAGGTTCTACGCATGTACAGTAAGGTGTATTTGGTGTTTTCAGACGTTTTCATAAAGTTTCTCATCCACACTGAAACGCCTGAAAACGCTAGTGTGGACGGAGAGTGTTTTTAAACGGAAATGCCGTTTTCAAATGTATCCGGATTAATGTAGACGTAGCCTAAAATGCATGTTTGAGCTGTTTTAACTGAAAGCAATTTTTCTAAGGAAAGTTTATAAAAGCTACTTTAAATGTCCTAATTAAACTAAAACCTAATCCTGGCTTAATCTAAACTCTGTCTGTGAAACCAGGCCATATTGTTTGAATTAGAGCAAAGAAATGCCTAAAACTGAAGACAATCACATCTAGCTTAATGCTTGTCATATGGTATATTCTCAGGAGTCCTGGTGGAACACCGATGTATAACAAAGAGAATGATGTGATGGATTTAAGCCTGGATCCAAAGATGACCAAAGGGTTAGGAAACAAGCACCTGGTATGTAATGGCTATATCATGAAATGAATCATAGTATTGGTGTTTAATTTTTAGAATTTAATTTTACTATTATTCTTTTAAGGTTACCCTCTGAGTCTCTTGATAAAATGTAACCAGAAGATAATTTTATTTAACTATATAAACAATTAATTAATAACCTGAAAAATCGTATTTTATTCTGTGTATAACTTTACAGCGTGCTTTAACAAAAGGACTTTCACCAATCAAGCCTTTCTAAAGAAAGAAATGGACGATTTTATTGTTATTGCACATTGTGTTCTGCATGGCCTTTTTGGTAACTGTCTTGTTGTGTTTTTCTTTTGTGTGTGTGTGTGTGTGTGCTTTTTTACATGTTTACTGTAACTGCTAATAGCTTCTACGAGTTCTCATACTGTCATGGTACTATAATTACTTGTAGTGAAAGGACAGTATTTTATGTTACTCGTTACCATGTTTATACTTGTTGTATGTGAAATGCTCCTTGATCCTTTTATATCAGAACACCCTTTTTAAGAAATACTCGCAAGCATAAAGAACAGCAAATACACACTGTATGAAAATTTGATGTACATCAATATGAGCACGTTTTTAGATATTATTCATTATATAATTAGTAGAACTAAGTAATTAAATATGCAGCTCAATGTCACTGTTACTGAATATCTGTGGAATGTGTGAACTGACTCAGCTGTAAAATATAGTACTACATACTGTTGAAATTTGTACAGAGGTGAGAAGTCAGTTAGTGATCCATAAATTCAAAATGCCATTGATATCTTGCATGTGTGGTAAACTTGAAGCACAACTCTGGAGGTTTTATTTCTTTGTTTTACTGTTTGTTTACAGGTGTCTTTGAGTGTTATACCAAAGTGATGTTTCCATGTCTTAATGTTTTATTTTAAGGGTCTTTTGCAATATTTTTCTGAAGCCATTTTTATTTTGTATGTAAAAAATATTGCAATGAATACAAAACGTTTAATAAATACTGGACATACACCAATTGTGGGTTTTTGATTTACAAGCAAGTGCATTTAGATAAAGGGTTATGAAATATAGTGTTTTAGTATTATTTTATACTATTATATCATTTACTAATGCTGAATTGGCTTTTATATTTTATAAAGCATTTATTTTCATTTTAGTTTAGGTTTTAGTAGTTTTGTTATGTACTTGTCTTTTTTTGTTTTATATTGTATATTGTGTGTGTATATATATATATCTTTCTTTCATATTTCTATTCAGCATTTAGTTTGATTTCAGTTTGTCATTTTAGAATTTAAACTTATTTCTGTAAGTTTTTATTTCATTACCGCAAATGATTTAATATTTTTAGGTTTAGCTAACAATAACACTATATGTAAAATTATAATACATAAACATGATAAAATACTATTTACGATCTGGTTTTGTTTTGTTTGGTGCTTTTTGTACGGACATTAACGTGCAGGTTCATGTATCCACCCGGACTCTATTTTTTGCGCTCAGTTCAACACAAACCCAGCCCACTTGTTTCTGTCCGAAGAAAAATGGCGGTGCCCATGAATATTGGAGCGCTGTTACAGTCAGAAATAATAGAAGACACCAGCGACAAAGATGAAGGCGTTTGCGTATTGGGCATATTTGGGAAAAGCGCAATGCAACCCGGATCAGTCAAAGATTCTCTCATAAACACTTTAGCAGATAAACACATTTTCTCTCTCTTTGGGAGCGACGACACTGACAGTCCGGGCGGAGGAACATCGATACAGGCGTATTATAATCAGGAGAACCGCGTGCTGTATCTCGTATTAACATCTGTTTTAGACAACCGCCAGCTTATTCGCGCGTGCGAGTCGCTGACGGCGGGTTTGGGTCATGCAGAAGCGCACGAGTTTTGGAAAACGGCAGAGAAGGATCACTGTTTACAGCTTCTGTATCTCTTCTCGCTATGCCATGTTCTTCTGCTGGTTCATCCCACATGTTCGTTCGACGTCACCTACGATAAGATGTTTCGCGCTTTGGACGCGCTACGTCAAAAAGCGCTTCCTCTGCTACGCGCTGCGATTAAAGATTCGCCCATATCAAAGGAATGGAAGTTAAACTGCCGGCCGTGCCCTCCACGTCTGCTATTCGTGTTCCAGATGAACGGAGCTCTCAGAGTGAGCTTTTCTGGCATGGGTGGGAATGGGACTGATGGGTCTGGAGGAGAAAAACCCAAAAAACACTCCCCTAGAAGGCGGCTACAGCATGCTCTGGAAGATCAGATATACAGGATATTCAGGAAAAGTCGTGTACTGACCAACCAGAGTAGTAATTGTCTCTTTACAGTTCCTGCCAACCAGGCTTTTGTATATGTAGTGCCAGGACCAGACGAGGACCCTATCAGCTCTCTCCTGGGGCACCTGCGGTCCAACTGTGTCCTGCGAGAGAACGAAGGTGGTCCGCCGGTGCCCGGGCAAAGGAGGTACCAACAGATGAGACACTCTAACAGACAGCCCTCTTTCAATGTGGAAAGCAGTCTTTCCTCAGGAGGGCAGTTAGTGGACTGCACTTTAAAAGAGTTCCTGTTTCAGCATGTTGAACTCGTATTGACCAAGAAAGGTTTTGATGACAGTGTAGGTCGCAATCCGCAGCCATCACACTTTGAGCTGCCCACTTATTCCAAATGGGTGCATGTTGCGAACAGACTTTATCAGGCCATGATAGAGAGCAGTGAGGATGACGCAGCCGAGATCTCCCTCAAGGTGCAGGGTCAGCTGAAAGTGCTGGAGGGGTTCCTTGACGCAGATGCAAAGTTTTCGGAAAACAGGTGTCAGAAAGCATTGCCCCTGGCTCACAGTGCGTACCAGTCAAACCTTCCTCATAATTATACCACCACAGTGCACAAGAATCAACTGGCACATGCACTGCGAGTGTACAGCCAGCATGCAAGGGGAGTCGCCTTTCAAAGATACGCCTTACAGCTCCATGAGGATTGCTACAAGTTCTGGAGTAACGGGCATCAGCTCTGTGAGGAGCGCAGCCTTACGGATCAGCACTGTGTACACAAATTTCATCTGCTGCCAAAGCCAGGTGAAGATGCACATATAATAGATAACAGTTGCATTTGGAAGATGAAGAAACTTATCCAAAAGCGGCTTAAATTGCATTCGAGCTATATCTTTTTGTTGATGTGTTCCATGGGAATCAAATCCATTACCTTGGTGTTGCTGTTTGCACCATGCTCTTTCTGATTTAGATTATTCTTACTTTACTTCACAAATCTGCATTATATTTACCTTGGTTAAAAATCAATAAATAAACTTGAAACAAATGTTGACAACTTGAATCCCAACACATGTTGATCCTCAACGAATGTTAATACTCATGTCATACTGTTAGTTTGACAATATTGATATTAAAGTTATATTAAAAGTGTTCTGAATTGAACATTGTTTCTGTGGCTAGAGCATGACGTTAGCATTGCCAAGGTGATGGGTTTGATTCCCAAGGAATGCAAGAACCGATGTATATCTGCAATGAAATATAAGTCGCTTTGGATAAAAGTGTCTGCTAAATGCATGAATGGAACAATCTGTGGAATGCTGTCAATTACCACAGAAAATAATTTTGACTCTTAGCACTGTTTGTAAAAACTAACAGAAAACGCTTTGACTGACAGAAATCCAATGTCAAATGGAAGTCTTTGGAGCAATATGGGATGTGACACTTCGTAGATTTTCATTGTGCAAATCAAGTGCATAACTCAATATGTTATGTTACTACCATTTGTAGTAACATCTGTTGTCATGCAAATGAACGGCCAGAACACATTAAAAGTTTTCAGTTAAAACAGTGTTGTGTTAGCGGCCCCAAAGTTCATGACTAATGATCTTTGTAATGGAAGTGAATCAATCAAAACTAACTTTAGCTGGACAATAACTTTATTCTAGAGCTGCTGTAAAGCCAAAACAATGTTACTTTAATTTCCTATTATCACTGTAAAGCTGCTTTAAAATAATTTGTATTGTTAAAAGCGCTATATAAATGGTGACTTGACTACTTTCAGGTTACTAAACTGTTTTCTGTGTTAATCAACAGCATATCATGGAATATACATCTCTATTTTGTTCACGTTGCAGGAGAGAAGCCAGAAATGGACCACAACCCACTTATTCTATACCACAATAGTAGGGGTCGATCTACAAGTTCCTGTAACTGTGGTAAGAAGCAGTCTCCAAGAGAAGATCCATTTGACATCCAGGCTGCCAACTACGACTTCTATCAAGTCAGTAACTACAAGTTTTTTCTACCATAAAATATTCATTACATATGCTTTAAATCTTTCTGTCATTTGTTTTCAGATGCTTGAGGAGAAATGTTGTGGAAAGTTGGAGAGAATAAATTTCCCCGTGTTCCAAGCCAGCACACCCGACCCTGCTCCTGTCAGTGAAGAGGTGCCCAGACCTGTAGAAGTCCCTCCATCGGGCGAAGCTGATCGTCTAAAGGAGAAAGAGACCAGCACTCACACACCTGGTGATAGCACAGGTCTAAGTCTCGCTCTTAGCTTGGGCCAGTCAATGGACAGCCTTGGAACATATGGTGATGGAGCAGAAGGACAAGAGAAGAGGCCAAGCTTGGTGGACAGACAGCCCTCAACTGTGGAGTATCTTCCTGGCATGCTTCATTCTGGATGCCCAAAAGGACTGTTGCCCAAGTTCTCCAGTTGGTCTCTTGTTAAAATCGGTCCAGCTAAGGCCTACAACAGTCTCACCGGTTTAGAGCAACCTGGATTCCTCCCAGGCTCCGCTTTCCTCTTGCCCTGGGACGTTGTCATTCGAAGCCGATCAGAGGAAGATGTTGGATCGCTTGAGCCTCTAGACGGAGGCCCAGCCTCCTGGCCAGCACCAAATAAAGCATCCGCTGGAAAGCGAGGCAGTGCTGGAGGAATTGGACGAGGGCGCAGACGGGATGATGTAGCTCGTGCTTTCGTTGGTTTCGAGTATGAGGACAGCAGAGGGCGCCGCTTCCTTAGTTCTGGCCCTGATAAAGTTGTCAAAGTGCTTGGGCAAGGTGGACCAAAGGAACCTGCAACCAGATGCTTAAATTCTGACATGCCTTTATACATTCCCTCTCCAGCTCAAGGCCGAGGGATCAAGCCACACTACGCTCAGCTGGCTCGTCTTTTTGTCGTCATTCCTGATGCTCCTCTTGAAATTGTCCTAAACCCACAGGTACAATATGTTAATAAGTGCATAGCCAATTAATTAAATCTCAAATTATTAATGAATACCACCCATATTATCCACATTTTCTCCATTAAAGTATATTATTCTGTTCTTCTCTTCTCTCCTAGGTTCAGCCAGGTACCCCTCCCTGTCCTATCTTCCATCCGGAGCAACCTGAGGTGGTGCTGCCACCTGATGGACTCTGGGTGCTACGCTTCCCTTATGCCTACGTGACAGACCGTGGACCATGCTACCCTCCGAAGGAGAACCAGCCGCTGGCAAACTTCAGGGTGCTGAGAGGTGTTCTGCGTGCCAACACTACTAGTTCAACTCCACAGTAACAAAAAACATAGATTCTGCACTTAAAAGCACCATTGAGACATCCATAGGCTGAGGACACAGAAGATTTTCTCTTGATATTAAGCATTTTGTTTTCACCATGCTTCTTTGCATTTTCTTGTAGTTCTTTTTTTTTAAACACAATTGTACTAACAATCGTGGCTGTAAATACAAGCAATCAAATTAAGGAATGTTGTGTTTACAGTAAATAAAAAAATGCAGTGAGAAAAAAATTGAAGGTGAACAATGTCATTACAAAACTACAATACGATTTTTTAAAACTGAAATAACTAAAGTTTTAAATGTGTATGCAAAAAATGTGTCCACTCTGGATTTTCTGCAATTTTTGCTTTTTCTGCAACTTTTTGAGGTTTATGCTATAAATATTTTTTTTCCTGAGTAAAATAATATTTCATAAAAAGCTCAAACACTTGTTCCTAATTAAGGATATTGCAATATGTATCTATTTTGGTGCAAAATCGTCAATTTTATATAAATTAGAGCGTAAAAACACGACACAGAGCGGCGCTATTTACTTATGATCTGCCAACTGACTTGGTACATATTCACGGGAGAATAATATACAGACTGAAAATTGTAATATCTTAAAAATACTTTATATTCTGAGTTTAAAGTTTATCATGACTTACTTCGCTTTTAGTTATTTATTATCATGCTTGCCACTGACACATCACAAAGATAAGGAATGTTTTGGTTTTTCGCCCGTGTATTCTCTGCGCTCGTTCATTGGTCCGTCCACTTTTTAGGTTGGCCAATCAGAGTATTGTTGCTAGGCCGCTTTGTGTAATTTATTGGCTGGCCTGGCTGTCAATCAAACTGGGAGCTTGTAATGCGAGGCCCGATGCGCAACGGTGCTGTATTTACAGAGTTCTGCTATTGAGGTGCGTGGCTGATGAAGATACCTGCAAACTTTGTGTTGTGAAGAATGATCACCTGTTTTGCATGAAGGTGCCGTTTTAAAGAGGGAGAGAGTTCGACCTGCGAGTCTTTTCCATTCAAAGGTAATATCTGTACAATCATAACGCTTTAGTGGCTCCTGTATAGGAAGTGAGACTTTTAAAAATTGAATTTGCGTTATTTTTTATCGTGCAGTATGACAGCTCACTACAATTTAACCTTATAAATTCTGTGAACTTATTGATTCGGTTTGGAGTGAAACTTGTAGTGACAATAATAACTTCTGGATTTAAGACATAATAAATAAAGTACATCAATGCATCATTGCATAGTTAAAATGTCAATAATTATAGCTAACGTCTGTGTTGCAAAAGTGTGCATTGTATCTAGACTATTACATAATTAGTATGGCTGTAATGCCACACTTCCAACAAAAGTATCAGGAAAAATAACTGTTTATGGATGTGACGTTCACCATGAACACGGCTTGCATTTTATGAGGATATTATTTTATGAATTTAACAATGCTTATTTAAAATAAGTAAATTTATATTTTACTTTTTATTCTAAATTCACATTTTAATTTGCAAATATATTCGGTTTGCATATAAGAAAGCATGAAAATGATCTGCTACACATTGCATATTAAAATATTTAATTACAATAACATTGCAAGCAGCTCCACAAAATCATTGCATATTAAGTTAATGTTAATCAATGTTATTGTGTACTTAAATACATGATGTTACCTACTATTTTTATACATAAACAATTGTTCTTTGATGGCTAGATCACTTAAATTAAATTGTGGCTATTTAATATTTTGCATGGATATTGTGTACTGTTAGTAAGTGACACTCAGGCTTGTTTTTCATTTTAAAGCTGGCTTTTCTGAATTGGTTTAGCTTTGGGTGTTTTCAAGGAAGTGATTGCCAGAGGTGCTGAGCTGGTGCTGCCATCTGCACCGTCAGACTGGCGGCATCTACTATGGCCTACATAGATGCTGGCTCACTGACACCCACATCACATACACACTCGTCTGACCTGGATCCATCCCTCCGTCTCTCCATCTGACCCTCTCAGTTTCCAACACTGTTCCTTTCAGTGTTGATGCTAGCATTGCACATTCATGGGTATTCGTGTAGGCTCGTGCTGTTAGCATATTATCATGAGCTTGAGAGGTTTGCATAGGTGCCGTTATACTTGGGGATGGATTTGCATTACCATTCTTTAGAAAGCCGGCATTTTATTAAATATAAATTGTATTAATTTAGAGATCATTTGTATTTTCTCTGTATTTGGCTCTCAAATGCAGCTTGCATATTAAAAATGTACCCTTTGAAACATTTATTTTACGTTAGGTCTCTCTTTATTTGTGTTTGCATAATTAAGTGTGCATTTACTAAGCAGTACGGATTAAATCATTTTGAAGAGCCGCTTGTATTTGTGTATTTTTGTAATTACTTTAACAGGGAAACTGTAAAATAAAGTGTTAATCCATCAGATGTATAAACGACAATTTAGTCAGAGCTAAATATTACAGCAAATGTGTGTACGCAGCAGGGGCTTTTAAATTTGTGCTGACAGATTTCAAAGGACAGCAAAAAAAGGTGCTATTATGGGAGCAGCCTGCTGTGTATTATGTGAAAGATTGGGTGGAGGGGGGGGGGGGGGGGATTCGCCACCTGTCCAGGGGTCCTTGTTGTCTGTTTAGATGTCCTCTTACTGCCTGAAATGCACAAGAATTTTTATGATGTTCTAGTTTAAACAAGCAATTAAACAAAGCCATTTATTAACAGAAGATTTTTGTGCTGATATACCTGCTGCACCATGTGTTATTGTTACATAACAGACATTTTTATTAAAAATGGATTTGTCTGATTTGTGTTAGTGTGTTAGTATTTGTGTTAGTTTGGGATGGAGATGATATTGATTTAATAATATGCAATTGAAAACAGCCCAGGTTATTGGGGGGTCAGTTAATTTTTTTGTATGCGGAAAGAAAAGAAACAAAAAAACACCATTATCTCTCAAGGATTATCTATTTTTGATAGTTTGTTTGGGATCTAACCACCATACACTCGTAAAAATAAAGGTTCTTTATTGGAATTGGTGGTTCCATGAAGAACATTAAACATCCATGAAACCTTTCCATTGCACAAAAGGTTCTTTATAGCATGAAAGGTTTCTGTAGATTATTAAAATGTTCATCTTTTAAGAACTGTTCACTGAAAGGTTTATTGGGGAACCCAAAATGGTCTTTTATTGCATCGCTATAAAAAACCCCCCTATTGGAACCTTCATTTTTAAGAGTGTATCTCTATGGCAGATGCATTTCCCCTCATATTCAAGCAATAACTGAGTCTTGGATGTGTAACAGCAGTCTATATTAAATGTGTTTGTCGAGTGTGTAGTTAGAAGAAGAAGAAAGATCAGCCATGTTTTAACACTTATGAATGAGATTTGTTCATTATATATGTGTTTGGTTGCTCTGCTCCAGACTCATTTGGAATGGTAAACAGAGAAAGTAGACAAGAGACCGAGTGGGCACCATTTCTGTGATTATGACCTCAGTAATTATATCTGTGGCAGGCGTTTATCTTCATCTCATCTGTCGAGATCCGAATGAATTCCAGCCCCTGCATCTCCCATAAATTTACCTCTTAATCGTTTTACCTCCAATTAGCCTTATAACCGCACCACATCCATCCTTTGTGGATCCTATGTAATCGTGTTAGAAGTCGCATGAGGAAATGATGTCGAAAATGACGCTGCTGTATCATTTGGTCAAATTATACAGAGTTCCTAATGGCAGAGCAAACACAGTGTTGCTTAATTATGCCGAAGAGAGTCAAATTTCAAGTCTCAAGCTGCTGTCTAGAATACTCTCTGGCTGTACTTTTATAAGGCCTGTTTGATCGCGTCTGTGCCAAAGCAAATATAATCACAGAATTGCAAATAGCTTCCCAGGAAACCTTATTTGCAGCCCTTTTTTTGTTGAGTTGTCTAATTTAATTTGCAACAGAGTCATTGAGTTCATGTGGTGTTTAAAAAAAGAATTTATTCCTTGAGTGAGCTTAGACACTTGGCTTCACTTTACAATAAGGTCTCATTTTAGAGCGTTAGTTAACCTCAACTAAGATCACTCATTAGTTCATGTTAGCTATGTAGTCAATGCTAACAAGTGAAACCTTATTGTTAAGTGTTTTCATTTGCATTGACATTGTAAAAGACATTTAAACATTTGTCCTTTTCTAAATATATGACCTCAGCAGGGTTTTTGCTGACTTTGCTGAGTCACAACAGCCAACAAATGCTTTTGTTTATGTGATAATTACGTCGGTTTGCTGAGATGTGGTTGGAATTCGAATATCTGATGATGTCACTCACAAGGCCCTTTTTCGATCTCGCGAATAGCTGTCCGCGCTTCTGGTTAATTACATGAGATGCCTGCGGATTCTTTTAGTAATTAGTTCTGCCTTAAATCTCGTCCTAAGCTGCTGCCTCAACAGGCGAAACGCTGCCAACGTGCCACAACGGAGGGCACAAAATAAGTCAAGATTTCAAACTCATTCATTGGATTTAGGAAATCACATCACATTTGTGTACCCTGAAGAGTTATTATTTTAACCAAAAATGACAATTATGTCATCATTATCTCCCCCTCATGTCATTCCAAACCTGTAAGACTGAAAAGGAGATGTTTAGAACGATGTTCACGCTGTTCTTTTCCATACACTGAAAGATATCAAGCTCCAAAAAGGACAACAAAGCACCATAAAAGTAGTTCATAACCAATGACTTATAAAGTATTTGAGAGTGACGATGTAGAGACAATTTGAATAAAAGTGAAATTTTGTTTCATCATATGGCTTGGAATATAATGCATCAACTACTCCTTTTTACCTCCCAGGCAACATTTCATCTTAATCAGAGCTTGACAATAACACCTTTTGAATGTTATACAATATATATATATATATATATATATATATATATAATATACATTTTTTTAATTGTAGTCTTTTAAAAATGTATCTGAAATAATAAACTTAGTGCAATGTAGTGGTGAAAAATATAGATTTTTCGATACATATCAATACTGAAATATCGGAAACGCTTCCAATACTCAGTTTCCACAGAATAGATGCACGATACTAGCTGGTCGTTCTCTCTCTCACTCGTTTCATTTGCTCCGGATGAATATTGTTGGTCTACAGGGCTTGAATTTCAGCGTGGAATTGTGCATTTTGCGCATCATTTTACTCATTCCCACATCCAAAATGTGCGCACATAAAGCCGCCTCTCAGTACTAAATTCAGTTTTTTATCGCTGCTTATTGCTCTTAAACAGTCAAATACACACAAAATAATGTCAAAATGCCGAGCATTCTCATAAACGCAGTCAATTATGTTTTAAATGAACGTAAACAGTTGAGAAAGCAAACACGTGTTTCAGTTTAATGGATCCGTGCGTCAGGTTTTAAAGTGACAGCAGCCCAATATACCTACCGCCAAATTATGAGATAATGTGAAAATATGCAAAGTATATGGCCGATTTTCCCCATGGTATCGATGTCATAATTGTGGCCAGTGAAAATGCAGAGTGGCTAGTAACTTTGGAAAACCAATAGCCACAGTGGTTGGTGACCAAAAAAGTTTATGTCAAGCCCTGCTTATAATATATGGATTTGTCATATTTAAACTAAGCACATTTTATTAGGGAATAATCGGTTGAACAGAGCTGAGCATTGAAATCTGGCTGTGTCTGTGCGTTTGAGTCCACGTCATTGGCAGATCTCCAGCTCTCTGCATTAAAAAGCCGCCTCTGATACAGCTCAGCCTCTTCTAACCCGAGGGCAGGATGAACACACACTCACAGTTAGCTGTCAGACAACAGCTCACAGATACTCTGATTCATGCGTATTTGCACCGCGTTCATGTGAATGACGTCTGCTGCGTTCACTGTCTGTGTTTCTTGCTGACGTACACATTTAGTTGTGGACATCAATCTGCATCATTTATGACACTTAAAATGTGTGAATACACCGCAGAAAGTTATTTCATATTTATTCATTATTTATTTACAGCATTTTCTTAAAGGGACTACTATGCTTTTGTAACATTTGTAACATGATCAAAATGTTTTTTTCATGACTATTTTCCTTCCTCTTACAAATAG
Organism: Siphateles boraxobius; assembly: GCF_051911475.1. Taxonomy (NCBI): domain Eukaryota; kingdom Metazoa; phylum Chordata; class Actinopteri; order Cypriniformes; family Leuciscidae; genus Siphateles; species Siphateles boraxobius. Next base: position 6,802,775 of record NW_027508866.1, read on the forward strand.
CTGTTTTTGTGATTGCATCTTAAATAAGTGAGATGTTATGCTTTGATATGTAAATGTGCATGTTCATGTTAATATCCTTATGGTATTAATGACATAATTATGATGATTTCTGAACTTACACTACTGGTCAAAAGTTTGGAATAAGTTTTGGAATAAGTAAGATAAGAAGTCTCTGCTCACCAAGGCTGCATTTATTTGATTAGAAATACAGTAAAACAGAAATTGTGAAATATTATTACAATTAAAAATAATTTTTCTATTTTCATGTATTTTAAAATGTAAATTATTCTTGAAATGGCATAGCTATATTTTTTCAGCATCATTACTCCAGTCTTCAGTGTCACATGATCCTTCAGAAATCAATATAATATAATAATTTGGTGCTCAATTATTATCATTAATTATTAATCATGGTTATATTATTAACAATGTTGAAAACAGTGCTGCTTAATTTTTTTTTGTGTGGAAATCATGATACATTGTTTCAGGATTCTTTGATGAATAGAAAATTTGAAAGAAGAGCATTTACTTAAAATATATATATTTTGCAACATTATGAATTTATTTACTGTCATTTTGATCATTTAAATATCTTTGCTAAATTAAATATTTTCTTTTTTTATTTAAATCTTACTTACCCCTAACTTTTTAACTTTCCACAAAACTATTAAGCAGCACAACTGTTTTCAACATTGAAAAACATTTTTTATTCTTGAGCACCAAATCAACATTAAAATGATTTGGGAAGGATCATGTGACACTGAACACTGAAGTAATGGCTACTGAAATTTAAGCTTTGCCATCACAGGAATAAAAATATACGATTTTAGTTTGTAATAATATTCACAAGTGTGTGTGTTCCTCACAGGTGTGCTCTCCTCTCTCCTGAAGCTTCACCACGGCCCTCACCTGTGTGCTCCACTGTTTCTCCAGTGAGTCGTCCTGGACGGCCCGGCCCTTCCTGCTCCGCCCCCGTGCCGTCTCCCCCGCCACGGTCACCATGACACGCTCCAAAACCTTTCAGGCCTACCTCCCCAACTGCCATCGCACCTACAGCTGCATTCACTGCCGAGCGCACCTGGCCAATCACGATGAGCTCATCTCAAAGGTAGTCAGCAATGTCCCTTTTAGCATGTTTCTTAATCAAACCTGTACGTCACCTCAGATCAGGACAGTTACAATTAATTCAGTGCTTCAATTTTAGACATCCTGCTTGACTTCCTGTTATTGGGATGTTTAAATTAGTTGCACATGATCAAAGACAATGTTTAACATATAACATGGAATAACAAAAGTCATTAAAAATGCAAAAGCTCATTTGTATATTTTCAATGCCGTGTACTAATCCCTGACCATTTATTTTGCATTAAAGTAGCCTACATATATACATTTATCTGTATGTATTTGTGTAATGCGAGCTTAAAAACAGTGTATAATAATCTTTATATATTTTAATACATCAAAGGTCAGTAAGACTTTTAAGAAGAAATTAATGATTTTATTCAGCAAGGATACATTAAATTGATCAAAAGTAATGGTAAAGACATTGTTTCAAAATATTTCATCTCAAATAAATGATTTTCTTTTGAATTTTCTATTCATCAAAGAAACCAGAAAAAATGTATCACAGTTTCCACAAAAATATTAAGCAGCACTACTGCATCGATAATAATAAGAAATGTTTTTTGAGTACCAAATCATCATATTAGAATGATTTCTGAAGGATCATGTGACACTGAAGACTGGAGTAAAGATGCTGAAAATTAAACTTTCCATCCCAGAAATAAATTACATTTAAAAAAATATAAAAATAGAAAATTGATTTTCAATTGTAAAAATATTTCACCAATATTACTATTTTATTGTATTTTTGATCAAAAAAATGTAGCCTTGGTGAGCATTTTGTTATTTCAAAAGCTTTTTAAAAATATTATTAACCACAAACTTTTGAGCGGTAGTGTAAATATTTTTAGTAACACTGTACAATAAGGTTTTATTTGTTAACATTAGTTAGCTACATTGTTAAAAATTCATTGCAGCACATGTGCACAGACACCGATGGCACACTTTGAAAACACCATATGGGGCCTGTTTGTGAGGTGTGTGTCATTATGTATGTGGGTGGAGAAATATGTGTCAAGGATTATTAATAGCACCTGTAATTCATAATGTAAGCATTGTGTGTGCGAGTTTGCCTTTTGTCCTCGCATGGAGTGTGTGTGCACAGAATGTGGGTCGATAAGGCACTCGGCTGCCTGACGTACATGTCACACAATCAGGGATAAATTGAAGCAGGTCATCGTTTGGGCTTTTGTGTGCCGTAAGAGTAAGAGTAATCATGTCTCTGTAGTATACGCCGATGAATACCTGCATATAGGCCTACCCATAATGCAGCACTACACTCTGTGCCCAGGGTTTTGGCTGTCTGATAGACCGTGTGTGTGTGTTTACAGATTGTACAGATTAGAAAAGATTGTTTTTGCTACATTCATTAGTTGTTCACATACTGAGTTTGCAAAATAAACCCAGTGGTATCCGGTCTGACAAGTCTTACTTGTGTTTCAAGGGAAGTGAGAGCGCTATAGGCGGTTCTGAGGGTGGAGTTGAGGGTGAAATGATAATTAGATTTCAATTAGTTCGAATCCCTCTATACTAAATACAGGTCAGAATGGAACGGCATAATAAATGTAGTAGCTTTAAGTAGGTTAATAGAGTTTGTACCTTAGGAGGTTAATGTTTTGCTTTAACCATAAGATTGTGTTACAGAAAACGTAATACAACATTTGGATAGCTTTCATTTTTGGAACACAATTGATTAAATATACAATTGAAAATGCCATGTAATCAATATATCTGAATACAGATTTAAATGTAATTTATTAATGTGTTAATTTGGCAGCTCTTAAATACAAAACTAAGGTAATTTACTCCAAACTAACACCGAAAACACTGAAAATATCATTTCAATCCAACAGCCAAACAGATTCAATGTTTCATGCAAGAGGTCATAACAGAATAACAATGCGAATCATTAAAAAAACAGGCAGTTTACACAAAAATATTAAGCAGTGCAACTGTTTTCAACATTGATGATAATAAGAAATGTTTCTTAAAGCACTAAATCTGCATATTAGAATGATTTCTGAAGGATCATGTGACACTGAAGACTGGAGTAATGATGCTGAAAATACAGCTTTGCCATCACAGGAAAATATACTACATTTTAAAATACTGTATGTACAATTTTAGATTGTAATAATATTTCACAATATGTTAACATTTTACTATATTTTTAATAAAAATAAATGCAGCCTTGGTGAGCATAAGAGACTTACAGACTCCAAACCTTTGAATGTTAGTTTTCATTTAATAATATAATATTAATGTAATATTTTCCTTACACTTTAAATATACTTATTAAAAATGTTTTAAGACATATTTGAGGTTAAAAACTATTTAAATACTTTTTAAACAGTTTAAACTCTAAAACTGAAAACACTGAAAACGTGTTTGAACATGTTTTTAACAAGGAACCATCATGTAAATCTGTTGAATCATTGAATCTGAATGAATCATTTAATTCATTTTGATGTACTGGATCGGCCAGTTTACACTGATTTACAGAAAATGAGTCCAACATACTCTAAAAGAGTTTATGAATATCGTCATGTGTTTAATGTATTATGTTTCAAGTGTTAACCTATTGTGCCATGGTTTCAGTCAGGAAGGTTATTTAGGCTTAAGATAGATAAAGAAAGCCTTCATTGCTATTCTGTTCAGTATAGCACAGCCAAAATGAACCACCCTAATGATCTTTTGATCCATGCCCATATGGCCAAACCCAAAACACCCATAATTATGACCCTGGCCCTGCTTTACATCATACCTGGGAAATCCTATCCTTGTGAATGAAGGGAATTTGATTTTTTCAAAAGATTACCTGATTGGGCAGTCACAGTACAAATAAATTATGTTAAATTACTCTGACGTCATTTTGTAACGCATATGCCAGCTAGTTCAATAATCTTTCTGTCTGTTTTATTTTCTTTGCAGTCTTTTCAAGGGAGTCAAGGCAGGGCCTACCTCTTCAACTCAGTGTAAGTCTTTTCGTTTGTCCTAACCATGCAATACAGAGTGGTAAAGCATCAAGCAAAATATCATTTCAGAATGTTCATGATTTTTGATGTAATCTTGACATCCTCTTGTCATGGATCAGGGTGAATGTGGGCTGTGGCCCAGCGGAGGAGAGGGTACTGCTGACCGGTCTCCATGCGGTGGCCGACATCTACTGTGAGAACTGTAAAACCACTCTGGGCTGGAAATACGTGAGTTCTGGATCACACTCATGATCGTCCAACACCGGACATGCACGCTTACAAGTTAAGATATCTCATCTTGTGTCGTTGTCACGTGTGGACTCATGCTAGAGGCTCGGACACAACTCATCGAGAGAGAGATACTTTAAGTGGCTTTTCCACAACCTCATGACCTGCTTTCCACGTCACTAATTTACTCCTGAAAACCTTTGAGCACGTTGTGCTTTCCCAGACAAAACAGTATTATTTTAATATATTGGCTTTGAATTTTCTTGTCTTGTCAGCCTAGCAGATGGCCAAACTGTGAAAAACATTTTGTCTTAAAAAAAAAAAAACATTTCACAGAGGTTCTCTATTTAATGTCAGGTTTAGGTTTTAACTAATTTTCAAAGGTTTTGGGTCAGTAAAACATTCAATAATATAGAAATTGATATTTTATATTCAGTGACAGTGACATTAAAGAAGTTTGTATTACAGCACAGCTGTTTTCAACTTTTGTAATAATGTACACTTGTACACTTCATAATATAATATTTATATAATATTTTCCTTACCCTTTAAGTACACTTTCATGTTTACATTTTTTTTTTCCTTTCTGCCAAGTGCCTGGGGTGTAGAGTAGTACATAGTAAAGCACTATATAAATGCTTTATTCATTCATTCATATTCTGCCTATTCAGCCTTTTAATGAGTATTTGAACACATATATTAAAATGAAAATATTAAAATTAATCTTTGTTCAAGACATTGCTATTTTCAAATGAATTAATTAACATGATTGACATTTCAATTTAAAGAATAAGCATATCGGAAGAGATTTAGAAGATGGCACTTGTTTTACAGCACATATATAGTGAAACATACATTCTAATACTGCTATTTAAAGGTGTTATATTTGATTGACATATCCAGAAAAGCTCCCCAGCAGCTGTCCATTATTTTTGGATCAACAGATCTCGACTTGATGATGACCACACGCTCGTTCTCTTGACCGTTTCTGTTTTTCTCACTCCCTCCCTCTTCATCTTTCCATTAGGAGCATGCCTTCGAAAGTAGTCAGAAGTACAAGGAGGGCAAATTCATCATCGAGCTGGCCCACATGATCAAGGACAACGGGTGGGACTGAAGACCCCGAGATCCCCCTCCTCGTGGCCCATAACGCTGGAAAGAGACACGCAGCATATGAATAATTAGTTTCATTATCTGGCTGTAACTTCCTCCCTGGAAATCTATCTACCTGACACACACCTCTAAACCTTGAGGGTGCAGGGTTCATAGCAGCAGCAGCGCTACCCCCATCCCGTGTGTATATATACGAGTTTGACTGGACGAATGTGTGCCATCTAAACAGCAAGTGTTTATATTATGTGAGTATTTTCCTACTCTATTCAAGGGAGTGCAAATTGAGGCACAAATCGACATTTGCTTTCCTATGGGTTGGCCAAGGTCACAGTTTTTCCCCACGCTCAGGTTTAACTAATGGCTGGATCCATGGTAAAAGAAGGGTGAAAGACGAACCCATTTAGCACGGCACCTTTTAACTAATTCGTGTCTTAAACGAGGCAAAAACATACTAAAACTTTCCCTTACGTGTCTTTATTTCTTCCAGTTTTGTCTTTATCATTTGCATGTTGTTTATTTATACGTATATTTATTGATTTTGACGTGGTTTTAGAGACGTTGCGCGTATGGTAAACCGTAGCAACCAGAGTGGTGTTTGCCTTCGTATAGCGGAAGTAGCAATGTTTGATAGAGGTTTGTACGTACACTTCCTCTCCAGATTGTCATCTGTCTCCTTTTGAATGTGGTTATGGAGTAAATGAGGCATTCGTATGCCATTTATAGGGCACAGGTCGCGTACATTAGCTAGAGCCAAGTCTTTAGCCCCAGCTGCAGCTGAGAAAAGCAGCTCTGAAAGGGAACTGAGGCCGGCGTTCTTACAGCCCGTGATGTCTCATTAGTTCCCGGTTCCCGCCATAAAACCACAAATCATGTGGTAAACCAGACTTTCTCACCACGTGTTTTGCGGAAGAACGAGATTGACGGCTTGTAAATGTGGCCGTCGAACGAGGTAATCCAGCAGGGGCTCGTTTAAAAAAAAAGCCTTGGCGCAACCAAAGACTCTTACATCAACTATACGCTGACCAAACTGAGTTTGATTTCCTGTTTTAGTCACATCGTTGTGTGTCATTTAGTTCAGTTGTATTGTCTTGTGCAGAACAAGTCGATTTTCAATGATTTAGGTGTTGTGGAAGTTAACGTATAATGTCTTATTTTATTGAGTGTGTATTTATGATCAGTCATCATGTATTGTTTTAGCACTCAATCTTACATCTGTGTATCTGTCGTTCTGTGGGACCGCTCCACCAATTCCAACTTTTTTATATATATAATTTCAGATACTTTTTTTTTCAAGGAGAAAATTATGTGTGAGATAAATTTGGAATCAGTGTTTTAATCTGATATCAATAAAGCTCTCATTTTACGAATGTCCTTTTGCCATTGGTCTTCATTAAAGAGTGTATTAATTTACCACTCAGAAGAAGTCTCTTATTTTCACCAAGGCTGCATTTATTTGATCAAAAATACAGTATTGGGAAATATTGTTACAATTTAAAATAACCTTTCTATTTTAATACATTTTGAAATGTAATTTATTCCTGTGATGGAAAAGCTGTATTTTCAGCATCATTTCCCCAGTCTTCATTGTCACATGATTCTTCAGAAATCATTCTAATCTGTTGATTCATTTCCTATTATTATCATTGTGCTGCTTAATATTTTTGTGGAAACCGTAAAACATTTTGTTTCAAGGATCTTCAATGAATAGAAGGTACAAAAGAACAGGATTTATTTGAAATAGAAATCTTTTGTATCACTATAAAAGTCTTTACTGTCACTTTTGATCAATTTAATGCAACCTTGCTGAATAACAGTATTAAATTATTTTAAAAAATCAAACTTTTGAACAGTGGTGTGCATTTCAATAAAAAACACTGCTATCTTTCATTCTTATTTTTAAACCTCTTTCTTATGTAAATCATTCTGCAAATATTTAGGATATGAATTTTGAGAGCAGAGTTCAAATGTTCCCGAAGGCCTGTATATGCTGAACCTTGTACACTTTCTCTGCTGTGTGTGTGTGTGTGTGTGTGTGTGTGTGTGTGTGTGTGTGTGTGTGTGTGTGTGTGTGTGTGTGTGTGTGTGTGTGTGTGTGTGTGTCCGTGTGTGTGTCCGTGTGTGTGTCCGTGTGTGTGTCCGTGTGTGTGTCCGTGTGTGTGTCCGTGTGTGTGTCCGTGTGTGTGTGTGTGTTGGGGGTGGCAGAGCCAGGAAACATTGTTTACAGCAGCAGATGGTGGGCAGGCTCTCATAGCCATGATACTAGGAGCAGCCATGTGAGTGACAAATATTGTTTTCCCCCCCCAGGCAACACTAAAACCATGAATCCATTGCTTTGTTCAGGCTCCTGATGGAAATAAACACCCTGTAACATCTATTACAGCACTTACCAGCTTCACATTAATGATAGAGACTGCTTTCTATTAAAGAAGATGGATATCTACAAAGCATCTTTATGCAAAGTTTTTTTTCGAAACATTCAGTCTAATTCTTCCAACATTAAATGACAAGAACATAGTATTGTCATGAATATACATATATAACTCTCAACTGATGTTAGATAATTCATTAAACAATCCATTTGTTATAGGGTGAATCTCATTAAATTTGTAAAGAAGATGTTCCAGGTCACAATTTGCACGAAAATCGATTAAATCGTGTGTGTGTGTGTGTGTGTGTGTGTGTGTGTGTGTGTGTGTGTGTGTGTGTGTGTGTGTGTGTGTGTGTGTGTGTGTGTGTGTGTGTGTGTGTGTGTGTGTGTGTGTGTGTATTTGACTTGTAATATATAATGTATATAACTTATATGTACTTATTCTGATTCCAAGTACTGTTTTGCATTCAGACATTTTATATTTTTTTGTGTAATATTTTTGTAAATATTTAAGAACAAACTGCAGTATTTGAGGCAGTAAAACAAATACTACCATGAAAAATAAATACTTTTCAATTATATTATCACTGTTTTTTTGTGGTTTGTTGAATGAATGGTACATTTAAAGCAGTATCTAACTTTGGGATAGGGTGGAGGTCTCTCTCTCTCTCTCTGTGTGTGTGTGTGTGTGTCAATCTCTCTCTCTCTCTCTCTCTCTGGCTCTCTCTCTCTCTCTGTGGCTGTCTCTCTCTCTCTGTGTGTGTGTGTGTCTCTCTCTCTCCCTCTCTCTGTGGCTGTCTCTCTCTCTCTCTCTCTCTCTCTGTGTGGTTGTCTCTCTCTCTCTCTGGCTCTCTCTGGCTCTCTCTCTCTCTCTCTCTCTCTCTCTCTCTCTCTCTGGCTGTCTCTCTCTCTCTCTCTCTCTCTCTCTCTCTCCCTCCCTCCCTCCCCAAAGCTGCCTGCCTCAGCCACATGATGTATTAGCTTCTTGCTGGCCAAACCCACTGTCTAAAAATAAATGTGATATCTATCCCAGACAGAGTGAGTGTCTCTTTGATAGAGAGAGAAATGGGAAGAGACACAGCTTTTCTGTAAGAGCAAATATACATATAACCCAAAGCAACCACACTGACAGACCAAAACCAATATAAAGCAATACACTGATATTACATGACATTGGTCACATGAAGTTGCACTAAAAAAATATACATCCAAATCACACAGTCATGCATTTTAGATGCCAAATCATATCTCCAACACTCTTTTAACTCTGATGCATATGAAATGTTCCCAATAAGAGTCTTTGGATTAGGGATGCTGTAATCTCTGCTCTGGTTTCAGACGACCAATGTGTGCATGTGTGTGATTTCTTGGACATGGATTACTTCTGACCTGTGTACAAACACAGCTCAATGCTGCCTTCTGCAATATCACCAAGCCTTTCAAGCCTAGATAAACAGATCACGAGTGAATCTGCTTGACGATTTGTGGAAACTCACAAAAAGAACTGTTAGACAAGAAATATTAAGCTTTATAGTTCCATTTATCTCAACATTTAACTTGTCTGAGATCCTTTTAGTGCCAGGTGGCATGTTTTATTAGTTGGGATACATACAGTGGCCCAACATAACTTTTTTAGGCACTTTTAATTTAATGAAAGATGGCATGTTTCAAGCAATACATTTAAAAAGAGAATATGAAACATTATATCTAACAAATATCAAAAGGGTAATTAAACGTTCATAGGATAGTTCAGCCAGAAATGAAAATTCTGTCATCATTTACTCACCGTCAAGTTGATCCAAACCTGTATGAGTTTCTTTCTTCTGCTGGATACAAAAAAATATATTTTGAATAATGTTGGTAACCAGACAGTTGACGGTAGCCTACGACTTCCATAGTGGGAAAAAAAATTCTATGGAAGTCACTGGTGCCCCACAACTGACATTCTTCAAAATATATACTTTTGTGTTCAACAGAACAAACAAACTCATACAGGTTTAGAACAATTTGAGGGTGAGTAAATGATCATTTTTGGGTGTACTATCCCTTTAATGTAACATGTTCAATGTGATGAAATACACTTGTGGGCTACTTTTCCATAACTACTTTTAAAACTCACTTAAAAACGTATCTTTTTAGACAGGCATACTCTCTATAACTTTTACATTTAATTTGATTGTAAGGATCCCATCCTTTCTCCTCTTCTTTTTAATGCTCTTCGTTGATTCATTGTTTATTGGATTGAGTGTTTTATTGTTGATTTTGTAAGGTGACCTTGAGTGTTGAGAAAGGCGCCTATAAATAAAATGCATTATTATTATTATTATTATTACTACTTGTGGACACTTGTGTGAACTTGAGGGCAAACTAGTTTTGGGGAAAAGGTCTAAGAAATTGCTTGCAGATACCTTTTGATTTTATAATTTTCTCCTGATGTAAGGGATTTTGTCGTTTACATAACCATCAGTGAATATGCATGAAGCAATACATCACGTAACAAATATCAACCAAATCCACAAGAGAAAGTCAGGCAATATATTTGTGTTCCTGGCCCTTTAAATCTATAATTCAGCACGGCTGTCTAACTCAAATATAATATTTGTATTTCTTTGTCTGAGGAAAAGAGGGTAACGGGGAGTCATGTGAGGTGGGGTACAGCTAATCAGGAAACCCAGAGGCTGTGGTCTGGGGGAAGGGGCTTGTTTGAGGTAATTATGCTGCCCTCACAGCGGCAGATGGTTTGGGAGGGGAACGGGAGGAAGGTTAATGTTAGTAACAAAAGCCAAAACTGGTCTGATTCAGGAAATAGGCCACAAGAAAACCAAAAGACTGTTTCCTTTTCTCCTTCTCACTGACTTCCCCTCAAAATAGTGAAAAGCTCTTCGACTGATTCGGGTAAAAACTATGGAGGATCAAGAGGATGAGCGTATTTGATTAAATAGCACCTCACAGTGAGATTAAAGTGGGGAGCCCTATACTGTCTAAAGCAGATTTGCAGAAGAGGAATGTTTTACAGGATGTAATTGGCCTCTGCACTTCCTGGTTGAAGCCGGGCCACTAATCTGAGCCTGGCCAGGTTAAAACCATTAGACCAGCAGAAGGTCTGCGCCATCTGCACTGAGCTCAGAAGAGAATAAGGCCAATGAAGAGAAGGGGGTGCCTGGATTTAGCCTGCCAATCTGCGTGTGTATACATTCATGATGAAAGTGCTCAAAGCTAAAGATTCAGACCCTCCCCCTGGCAAACAGCCACACGCACTATCCGGGGGAAAAAAACGTCTGAAGCATGCTGAATGGAAATGAGCATTTTAGGCCTTGGGTAACACACCTGCTCTTTTAAAATGACGGAGCAGCTGGGTTACCGTTGTCCTGCTTAACCAATTGCTAAGCTGATATCAACAACAGGCCACCTGCGGTGCAGACATTACCCACGAGCTGAAAAAGGCACTGCCAGGTGCATCACCTTTCCATGCTCTGCCTGATAGAATCTAATCAGGATTTTCCAACACATTTGCAGCTTATATATTGTAAAGCATTTTGGGGTTATTACCATCTACGAGTTAAGAATCTCATTTGCGCTCTTGTTAAAAATAAACATTATTTAGACATTGTTATCTAAAACAGGGGTTTTCAATCTTTTAAACACAACAGACCCCCAAATTATGCACTGAAAAAGTAATATCGTACATCAGTTATTTTCTGTTAAGTTACATTATTATTTATTTTTTCTACTCACTATAGTAATGTATTGTTAATTTATTTATTTACTTTTTATTATTATTATTATTTTACAGTTTGCCTTAGGGGTCCCAGTTTAAAAAAACCTGTTCTAAAAGAGGAAAAGTAAATGTTACTACCCTTTTAAAAAATGATCTACAATGGTACAGTAATGGTATAATGATAACTATATTTATTATATGCCATGATTTACATGACACTCCTAAGTATTTCATAAGAATATCATGACATTTTATTGTCATGGTACATGTCCATAAATAAAAAAATGGAGTGAGCAGATTGTGCTGAATATTGTATGTATTATTTAAGTAAAGGTGTATTGATAATCAAATATATTTAAGGATAGGTTAGGATAGCTCTAATTAGTTGGGATATATTTGAGTACAAGCAATCTGAAGTGCCATTTAAAATGCCGGACTGCATTATTTATGAATCATGGTACGCACAAGCAGCCTATGTCTGGGGTAATGTTTCGTTTTTAAATGCAATTGAATTTGTAAATGTAATCTATTATCGTGTTTTATGAGACTAAGTGTGTGTGTGTGTGTGTGTGTGTGAGAGAGAGAGAGAGAGAGAGAGAGAGAGAGAGAGAGAGAGAGAGAGAGAGAGAGAGAGAAAGAGAGAGAGAGAGAGAGAGAACGCTTTCAAGAACAACGTGTGTAAGTCTGATCGGTTTGCGCCATCTAGTTGTCATTGAATTACAAAGGAAGAAACAGTAGCCTATGTGACTGCATGCAGGCACACTTTCTCTTTCAATGCCATGCGTTTCATAATAAAAGTAAAACACTAATCTAATAGGCTACATTGAAATACTTTTATTAACATGTCAGAAGAAGATCATTTAAGCTACACATATTCAGAAAACAATTACAATTTTGATCACCATATTCAAAAGTTGTCCTTGTATAAGTATTCGTATTTCGTAATGTTCATTAACGTAGCCTATTGTTGATTGTATATAAAGCATCAATGGCATTTTATTTTCTCACTGATTATAGTGTGTGTATTACTGATTTGTTAATATTGTAAGTAACAGTGATGACAGTAAAGTTTAAAATTAATACAAAAACTGTAGACTTTTAACTTAGAGAAAATTGTATTAAAACTAATATTTAATAACCACTTTAAAAGGGATTATTTATCATTGAGTTGCTATAAATGTGTTAAAGCATACATTTCCTTTTAAGTTCTTTTGTAATTCTCATAGTAAAAAATGGTTGGTAAAACAAGCTATAATACGGTGCGTAGTTATAAGATACAAATACTACTGTGTAGTATTTGTGCAATAAATGTGTAATATAAACAGAAAAACTAGTGTTGCTTTAAAATACAACACCGTGGGAGGCAAAACTCTGTAATCAATCTAATGAGCACGCTGGGTCATGAACATCCACGAGACGTAAACAACGCGCGCGGACGCGGGGAATTATGGGATATCTTCCGTCGGCGGCGCGGTGCCGCCATGTCTCCTGAAGATAAGCGGCGGCTAGTCGTTTTCTCCGCTGTGGTCTTCTCTTTATTCCTCCTTTTACTCGTTTTGAGCTACATACCAGCTTATTTGTACATACTTTTTATCTGTGTCGTGTCTTGTGTGGTTTATTTTCACAAAGCGGAGGAGCTGCAGCTCTTCGAGAGACTAGGCCTCAATCCTCGCCGTGGACTGAGCGTCCCGCCGGCTCTTTTGCGCTGGTTACCGGGTAGGACTTTGAGCGGAGTCCCGGCCGCAGGCAAAAACAAGATACGTAAAAGTGATGCTAGAAATTCCTTTGCATCACCCAGCGATAGACATTTTGCAGGCTCGTATTATAGAAGAGACCACACGCTCAGTGACTCGGTGTTCAGCCCTCGGGATATACTCATGGGAAGTTACCTCGCCAAGGCTGAAGAAAGCCCCTCCGCCGCCTTGAGGCCCGCTGGAGGCTCGGGGGGTTTCGTCCACCCCAGAGATCACCTCCGGGAGAGACTCGCCCGACCTAATCATGCTGTGCACACCCCTAACAGAAGACTGTCATTCGGGTAAGTTAAATACTAAATGCTTTGTCTTGTCAGCCAGAACGATGGCACTTTAGTTTATACCTGCGCTTTCTGTTTAAGCTCTCACGGTTGATCAGAGATTCTTCTGTTTACACTATAGCAGTTCACATGTAGCGTCTATCAGCCTAATGTTTGTACACGTTTAGCGTTATGTACGTTGTGCCAGTTTTCCCTCCATGATTTGAAATGGTGGGAGTTCCTGGAGCTGGTCAGGCGCACTGCTCCTCCTACACCAGTTTGGACGCCTGACACTACACGTGTAGGGTTGCATTAAGCTTCCAACATAATATGAATCTGCATTTTGACAGCTTCGTAAACGCTTATTTCCTTAACACTGCTAATACTAGGAATTAGACACATAATGGGTTACTTTTTTACCCAAGTGATCGCCGTTTTCATAGTTTGTATGCAGTATTGCTCAAGTCTTGAATATTAACATAGTATAACAATTTCTCATTTTGTGATCACCTGATACATACTGTGTGTATGTATATGTGTGTGTGTGTGTGTGTATATATATTAGTACATATAAATACACACGCATACCCACCCACACAAATATATACGCGTATATATATATATATATATATATATATATATATATATATATATATATATATATATATATATATATGGATATCTAAGAAATAGTTACTCTGGCTGCCAGTCCATAACATTCTGCCTGAGATTAGGCTACTTTTTGCCAAATGGAAATATTTACATTAGGGGTCTGCACAATTAATCGAATTTGTAATCGCGATTAGAATTATGGATGCCACAATTATGTAATCGTTCAAAGACACAATTACAAAAAGTCCACTTACATTATTCTGTGTGCATAAAATGTGTTTTTTTTCCTTCTACAGCTTATCTTAAGCCCCCCCCCCCCCCCCCCCCCCATTGTTTTAATTTTAGTTAGTGTAACATTATAATTATGCCATAGAAAAGCAATGAAAGTTTTTCAGGAGTTTTCAGCTGGTTTATTTTGATATAACAATATGGCATGCAGTCGCTTCAAACAATGGCATAAAGCTGTTCAAAACATCATTCTATATAAATTGTGATAATCGTAATTAATAATCGCAATTATAATTTCAAGGCAATAATCGACAATTATGATTTTTGTCATAATCGTGCAGCCCTAATTTACATGACTTTCTCACAATTACAGATGGAGAATATATCTGTGAAATGTAAGTTATGCACTGTCTGAGGGAAAACGACACATCTTAAACACATTAAAATATCATAGCTATCTGTCAGAGCATATAACTGGGCAGACCGGTTTAAATTATAGGTGTTATCTGTATCTTGCAAGTTATTTTAAAGCCCTTAAAATAAAGCATGTTTAGAACAAATTGGAATATGCACGTTCCACGCAGCAGCTCACTCTGTGTTCTCTGCTATTTTTAAGATGCACTCCTATCAAACTATTGTATATTTATATAAATGGTTTTGCTTCATTGTTATCATTAATAAAATTTATTGATATATTGTCCAGAATTTATATACCACCTAGCCCTAATATACATAGAACTTTATGCTTTTGTTAAAGAACTTTATGCTTTTGTTAAAGATCTTTTGAAGAACTAACTAATTGAAGTTTCGCTATCATCAGGGACCCTGTGGGCACTGCGAGTCGATTCGCCATCACCCCCCACAGACATTACCCCCTTCAGCAGATGGGGACGTCTCCCGTTGGAGTGATGCCACCTGCAAAATGGGATGGATTCCATAAGAAGAATATTCTCACCCAGCGCAATTCGCCTACTGTTCACAGTCCGGTCACAGTGAAGATCGCCAGACCAGACCCCACTCGATCATCATTGTGAGTCATTTCAAATTATTTTGAGTGGATTAAATGCACTAGCATTACAAATGCATTTGTTTCTGCTTGTAGCCTAATAAAGAAATCCAATTTGGGATTACGGCAAGATTAAGTTGGAGTGCTTTTTGCATTATCAAGAGAGATTTGCTTTGCTAATATGTGAACGCTACATTCTGTTTCTAGCTTCAATCACCTGACCTCCCCTGGAGCTGTCACATCCCCTGGGATTGGAGCACAGACAGACCCCTGCTCCAGAGAGGCTGTTCTGAGCGTGCTCAGAGAGAGCAGAAAGAGAGAGGTTGATGAGGAGGAGAAGAGTGCTTCCTCTGGGCAGAAGAGTAAAAGGAGGTATGTGAAGGAAAGAAAGCAACCAAATGAAAGTCACCTTACTTTCTCCATCACATGATCTTATCCTTTTTGAATCTGTTAGTTTATAGCTTTCCATGCTAATAAGAACAATTTAGAACAGAAGGCTTGCTGTTGGTTTTCGCAATCTCACTGAATAATTGTCTTGCTTTTATCAGGCGACATGACAGCAGTGAAAGTTCTCAGTCAGCGTTTGAGCCACTTCTTGCAAATGGAGCTCTGTCTCAGCTTGTGCCAAAGTAAGTGAATGTTCACTTTCCTCTGTAATAGTCTACTTCTACATCTAATAAACATTGAGGTTCATCATTACTTTGTCTTATTATGTCTCCTCAGACCTGGCAGTATGAAGAGAGGAATGAACTCCTCTCTCAATGAAGAGTCCATTATGAAGCGTTCTCGTACCTCCTCCGTCAGCTCCATGAGTGGTGCTCCTGTTCCCAGTGGGATCCCTGGATCTGTCCGAAATCCCATTCGCAGTTCCTACAGCTCCTCACAGGGTTATCCACAGGTATCTCTTTTTTTTTTTTTTGGGATGCACCAGGGCTCCAGACTAACTTTTTTTCACCTCCGTCCTGGAACTGTCCTGATACACAATTTGAACCGTCCTAAAGTGAATGTCAACCGTCCCAAAATAAAAATGTTGATCTACTGTAGATTTAGTCTGCTAAAATCTTATTGAATTTCATCGACTAAAACTAAAACAATTCAGATGACTAAAATATAATGGGTTTAGTTCAATTGTAATGCATTAATTTAGAATGTCTCTAAAATTCCGGAGAAAACATCTATTAACCTGTTAATTTGAATGATTTTAAAGTTTGAACATGCAAGATACAGATTTAACTACTGTGACTTAAAAAAATATCTTAAAATTAAATAAAACCACTTTTCCTAAAGTAGAACAGTCTTCTTTTCAATGAATGATTTATGCATTCTTTATAACTACTTGCATACATCATTCTTTATTATATCAAGCAGCAGACATATTTATTTGTATGAATTAAGTATAGTGAATCCTTATTAAAGCTATTAACGAGCAGTGAATGCTTTTCTCTTTCCAATCCAATTGCACTGATGCACATCCGATAGACTCACAACTGTTAAAGACATAACCAACACAGTTTGCGTGAATACTCTCTAGGGATGGGACGGTATGAAAATTTCATATCAAGATTATAGTGACCGAAATAATCGTGATTATCAATATTATCACGGTTTTGTTAAAACAAGATGAAAGTGTTAAAAAAGAACTGATGCTCACACTGAAAACATTTCAACAAGTTTTATATTTGAGGATCAACAAACAACAAATAAAACGAGCAGCTCTATGCACTTTTTAAAGCAAGATTCTGTGCCATTTCCTTCCTTATAATGACCGTCGTCAATAGCAACGCATTATAACTCAGCCCAAATCCATGTATATCACAACGGACGCTCGCTCTCATTTCATTCAAATACAACTTGTCATCTTGCGTCTCCATTTTTGATTGTATTGAAAATGAAATCAGAGTTGATTTATTGTGAATATATGGAATATAAGAATATGATAATATTGTTGTGATCATCTTGTCTGGACGTGTTTTTTACGCTGTACAAAATGGATTTAACAGGTAAGAATAGAGACATTAATCTCTATTCAATATGTCCCCGTAATTATGTGGTAAAAAAAACGGTGTTATAAGTGTACAATGAATGTATATTATTATCTCTTAAATGTCACTCTTACTAGTCTTGTTTGAACTTGTTCGTTCGTCTTTGGCTCAAAGCCACTTATTGCTGCGAACTTTTCTTCGCGGAAGCTTCAAGTTTATTTCAAGTGAGTGAGATAAAATATTTCAACTCAAAACAACATTTTGTGTCCAATTATTTCCCAGACGTAGTTTTAGTATTGAGATCAAAGTTAACTTGCCTTGCGTTCGCTACAACAGTGGATGATGGTCACACAGGACGACTCGGCAGATTTGAAGTGTTTACCTCTATCACTGCGACTTTTTTTGAGCATGTTCTGCAGACAGAGTGACCATCCTCGATTAAGTTTCCCTCAGGATTTTTGTAAATGCCAAAATATGACCACACCTCAGATTTGGTCCTCTTAAAAGGCTGAAAAATCTCACGAACACAGTCACCGCCTTCCGCCATTCCTTCTCAAATAAAAAGAAAAACCCCAACATTGCGCGCCTGTGTTAGACTGTTGCTGGCTGGACAGGATTTATAGTGAGTTATTAAAATCGCGATAATCAAACACGGTTTTAATGATAATTGAATTTTTAACGATATTACTAACCGTCAGTACATTTTATCGTGGTTTATAGTGAAACCGGTAATCGTCCCATCCCTAATACTCTCCAAAACGGACATTTCGACATAGTGTGTATTTGTTCATTCAGACACAAAAGAGAGCTCAATTCAGTACTCGCGCGATGTATAGGTGTCTATGTGCATGGCTGCACGCTTCAGGTCGGGTGTGTGCGCACAGAAAATCGTACCAAATAGAGCTCTTTATTTGCGTCGTCACTCTTATTCAGATTTATTTGTCTGTTCTACTCATTCTCCCAGACGTTTACATTTTTTAAAGTTTCATGAGACATGCAGCGCATGTACAAATGTGCGCATCTACCACACACGCAGGACATCAGTTCTGACTGGATCGCTTCCCAAATCGTCACTATCTAACATTTTTGTCTAGCTTTTATTCATTAACGAAAATGTCAATAGAATTTTGTCATAGTTTTTGTCATTCAAAACTAGTTTTTATTTAGTTACCGTCTCATTTTCGTCTGTGAAAAAATGTCGTTGACGAAAATATTGAAAATAAACGAAATTAACACTGCACCACAGGGACTGTCCCCAGAAAACGTGAAAGTCTGGTCACCCTAAATTAGACTGACTAATAAAAAAGACCACAAATATATTGAAATCTAAATGTATGCTTTAGCTAATATACGCATACATAGCCGGGGTAGCGCCCGTTAGCTAGCTAACGTTAGTAGCAAGCAGTTAGCAGACTGTTTCAATCCAATGTCTGATAAAAATTAAATAATCAATTTAAATTGTACTCGCATCAAACTCGGGAATTGTAGGCCTACTCGGGTTCGATGGAGGAGATGCAGGGCCGTCTTGGTGCTCGATCTGTTTTACCTTACCGTTGTTTAACCAGCGCAACATATTTGCGATGACATTAAGCCATTTGATAGATGTACCGCGGAACAAATCTCCGGGTGAGTAGCCGGCCAGTGATAGTAACTATAGTAACAGCATGAAGACGCGCTCCTTTGTAGTCAGCACTTCGTCAGTTTATTTTGGCATTGTCTAAGTAAGTTAGCCTAATAGGCTAGTAATAAATGAACACGCATACAAAAATGTCTTTCGTCCTGTAGGCGTCCTGGAGAATATTTCAGTTCGTCCTAAACACATTTTCTATCGTCCCCAGGACGATAGGACGCCGTTAGTCTCGAGCCCTGGGATGCACCGATTTGAAAATTTTGCCCGATAACGATAATTCTTTACTTTTGAAAAACGATATATTGTCCGATAAATTGATAGCCTGAATACAAAAACTAAAGGTTCACCATTAAAAGCCATGTCTCAAACACTTCAACATAAATCAAACATATACAATACAGTAGCCAACTTTTGAACCAGTGTAAGATTCCTTAACTTTTAAAAATTAATTTTACACTCCTATGGCCAACTTTCATTACTAAAAAATGGTAACACCTTAAAATAAGGTTTCATATTGTTAGCATTAGTTAACATGAACCAACAATTAATGAACAATACTTCTACAGCATTTATTAATCTTCGTTAATGTTAAGCTCAACATTTTCTAAGACATTTTTAAGTTCCAAAGTTGTATCTGTTAACATTAGTTAATGCATTGTGAACTAACATGAACACAAATACTTTATTAACTAACATTAACAAAGGCTATTGCTCTCTGTTAGTTCATGTTAGTTAATGCATTAACAAATGAGACCTTATTGTAAAGTGTTACCAAAAAAATCTAAAACCAAAAAACTTGACTGGTCTGGTCAGGACGTGTAATCCCACAACAATGTGCTGAAACACGGCAACTAAACCCAGAGAATTCATAACCTTTTATTACAATAGTGTTATGGCTAATTATTATGGCATATAATGACAGTCCCAATCATTGTTATAAATGTGCATTGCTGTTTGAGCTGTGCACACTAAAGATAAAGATTATCACATGACATGAGAACAGATGAATAACATCAGTACGAACCACAAACATTTATTTATTTGGATTAAATATTTTAATGATTCTGTGTCCTATTTTCAATGTCAATTTTTTTCACTATTTACATGTTTATGCCCAAATTGCTATAATATTCAAAGTAGTTGACTGACATTCTCCTCTACGCTGTGTACGTTATTGATTAAATAACCTAGCCTATTTAACATTGTAACAGGAACCTCACGAGCATTCATTCATTCAACTATTTTAAAAGACTGGAACACCAGCGCACACAAGCCATCCTTTTAATAGTCAATTTCATTTTAAAATGTAATCCAACTGGAATAATGTCAGAAAGAGAGAAAAAAAACTGTTAATGTGAAGAAGAGCATATTATAGGACTGCTGCAGCTTAGTGGGTGAATATATTTAGTCTATTTATTATTCAGAATGCACAGTTGGAAAGAAAATATATTTATAGGAAAATTTCAGCAGGCTCAAGATAATTAATACAGAGATCATTATGCATTGTTTTCATCAATTGGCAGCCATAAAACATAGTGATAATCTGCATTCTCATGTATGTAGGTGCGCTGAACGCTCTAACCTGAAACTCCCGAAATGTACTAACTAGAACGCAGAAGTAGTTGTGCAAGTAGTCCATTAAACGCTTTACTGCATCGTTCATTAACTCAACCAAACGCATGCTATATGAGATTAATCAGAGATATATCCACAAAATAAACATATTACAACTTACAATGGCACAAAATGCTGCAAATGCTCAAGTGAACTTGACTGCTTATCATGGAGGCTTTAATAATCATACACGCGCTCTTTCCGCCACAAACACTGGCGAACAAGAATTCACAACATGCTTTTACAGTCGTGCCCTTATTATAATGTTATGAGGCCTATGTGACAGGTTTGTGCTGCACATGATGCACTGAATTGCATCTTACTTTTCTAACTGATTCCAATCATTCAAAACCATCATGGCGAACAGCGTGCATCTCTCAACTGAAGTAAATAATCTATTATCAATAGGCTTTAATACATCAGCCTAATTTTACTATCTGATCGATAACATCTAAAATGACCATTTATAGGCCAGTATCGATTTGTGGTCGATATATCGTGCATCCCTAATTTTTTGTATTCATTGACTCATTTCCTTTAATTCTGTATTTACAGAGAAGAGCAGCATCCAGTCTCAGTCTTTCTCCTTTCACAAGCCCAGGAGGATCTCGGTGTCAGACTCCAGAGAGAGCTGCTAAGAAAGCA
This sequence comes from Siphateles boraxobius, assembly GCF_051911475.1. Classification (NCBI taxonomy): domain Eukaryota; kingdom Metazoa; phylum Chordata; class Actinopteri; order Cypriniformes; family Leuciscidae; genus Siphateles; species Siphateles boraxobius. The sequence goes on from NW_027508866.1 coordinate 6,824,027, forward strand.
AGGTAAAAAAAATTAAGAAAATGTCACTAATGCGCAAAGGCTGTATTTATTTTATAAAAAATAACTTGCGTTTTCTATATATATATATTATATTGCATATCTCAGTGTATATATATACGTTTTCTATCTACATATATTATATTACATATCTCAGTATATATATATATATATGATTGCAACGCAGTCAAATATCCTTATTAATGTTGTGGATTCTTTGATTAATACAGTTTGAAAGAACTTAATTGTCTTTCCTGTCATTTGGCTCATTTAATGCACTCTTGCTGAATAGAAGTATTTATATCTTTAAAAGAACTTCCATTCTGTTGTGTAAACACACCTGGCAAATGTCAGAAAAACACATAACTGATTATTCAGGGCTTGAGACATGTTACTGTTATAAACTATTTTGTGTGCTGTAGGGAGGAAGATGCTACTTCACCGAGTTCCACATCCTTTGTAAAAATGGATAAGGTGACAACTGATCCTGCGCCTGCTACAAGTGAGGAAACGTGTTAGCTCTTTCATTAATACTTTGTTTATTTATGTATTAACTAATTATAACTCAATATAATACAGCATTGTTTATTAATATAATTAAAATAAGTAAAATTTAGAGATTGGCCTTTTTTTTATCATGAATGCTACAATTTTAATTTGGGTGTGTTTGTACCAGCTAAACTTACTCCAAAATCCGAGGCACCTGTTGCAACATTCACATTAGACTCTGGAGGCGGCAGTGGGAAACGTAAGCGCAGAATCCAGCTGGTCACCACAAACAGAGGAGATCAGATTTCTATGGTGAGTAGCAAAGCTGCTGTACATACACATTTCCACCACACATTAGCATCATGGATATTCATCATTGTAACATTGTGTCTGCAGCCACCACCTCCTGAACTAGGATATACGATCACAGTAAAAGATCTAGATATGGAGAAGAAAGCAGCACTCAGCCAGATACAGAAAGTCCTGGAGGAACCTGGTAAGTTCTTTACACTCTTGTTTGATGTGGCTGTAATAGATGCAACAACATTAAGTACTTGAAGCAACATCTTTATTTTTTCCAGAGCCAGAGATCCTTCCTCCAGCATCTGAATCCACCGCAGCTCCAGTTCCCTCCTTAACCCTGTTTTCCCAGCCAACTCCAACCTCCTCATTCGGGACTGCACCTGCTGTGAGCGCAGCGCCCGCTCTGGTTTCTCTCTCCACAGCTTTGCCTGTGACCACACCAGCCATTTCTACAACTCTTGCTCCAACTATTGACCTCACCATCACTGTTCCCAGCATGGCCAGTACTGCACCCCTGACTTTCACCTCAGCCCCTTCCATCACTACCACCCCAACTGGCCCAGCATCAAGCATTTCAAACCCTCTGCTGGAGTCCTTGAAAAACATGAAGAATAATCCTCTTCTCAATGCTTCCACTATGAGTACTACTACTGCAGGTTTGTATAAATGCTTTTATACTTTTTTACAGATTTTTTTTAGCAGCCATTATTTTAGTATTCAGTGTTATTCTTCAGAAATCATTATAATATGCTCATTTGCTGCTCAATAAACATTTCTTATCAAAGTTGAAGCAGTTGTTGCTTAATAATTTTGTTGAAACCGTGATGATTTAAGAACAGAATTTACTTAATTATATTTTTTAACATTATAAATGTCTTTACTGTCACTTTTGTTCAATGTACTGATACATGTACTGTAACATGAACTGGTATGTGTCTCACTCCATTTGCAGCTCCAGCAGTGTCTGTGTACAGTCTTTCTACACCTGCTGTTTCCTCAAACTCTAGCAGTGGATTTGTCAAATCTGAGTCGGGCCTTGCCACTCTTCAGACCTCATTCACTGCCCCATCCTCCATATCAACACCTGCCTCCAAGCCAGCCACCTCCATGCCCTCTGCCTTCGCTCAGATCTTGGCCCAACCTCTTCAATCCTCACCAAGCATCCCATCCTTGGGCGGAGGAGGCAGCCTGTTCAGTTTGATCAAACCTGTAGCCACACCTGCCTCTGAGCCTCCTAAATCTACAGTTGCTGCACCTACAACCACGGTTGCATCAGTCAACAGCATTAGCAACCCCCTTTTGTCTGGCTTTAAGCCCATTTTCAGTGCAGCAAGCACCACCCCTGCTTCCACAGCTGAGGTCAAAACCACCCAGCACACCTTCAAGCCATTATTTGGCAGTACCACAGGAAGTGGCATTAGTTCCTTTGGGCAGACAGCCACACCGACGACATCAACCCCTGCTGCTCCGGCCGCACAGAACAGTGGGATGTTATTTGGTGGACTAACCAGTACCCAGCCAACAGTGGTGTCCGCTGCTTCTGCAGCCCCGGCCACACAGACTCCCTCCCAGTCTCTGTTTGGAAGCTGGACTGCAACCACCACATCCGCTCCTGCCACAAACGCCACGTTCCAGTTTGGAGCACCATTGACCACAACGGCCGCCCCTGTCCTAAACACCAACACAGCTAGTGCCGGTGGCACCACCTCTGCTTTTCAGTTCGGCGGAGCAAAACCTGCACCCACACAGCAGGCTCAAAGCACGTTCGCATTTGGCCAGCTGCCCACGAACCAGAACTCCACATCTGCTCCGTTTGGTGGGTTCGGCATGACAAGCAGTGCCACCACTTCCTCGGAGGCATCCACAACACAAACCACTTTCGGGAGCTCAACCTTCACTGCATCTACAACCTTCCCAGGATCCACACAGCAGGCCCCTGCTGCTCCAAAACCTTTCACATTTGGGCCCAGTGGTGGAAGTAGCGGCGCAGCACCATTTGCGTTTGGAGCCGCTGCCAGCACAGTAGCGCCTGCATTTGGGACTAACAGTCAGCCTACATTCGGTGCAGCATCATCTGGCTTCTCTTTTGGAAACACCACCACCCCTTCTGCGGCTCCTGTCTTTGGGGCCTCCACACAGACTGTGTCCTCTCTCCCTGGCCCAGCTCCTACGTTCAGCTTCGGAGGCGCATCAACAGGCACTCAAAACACTGCTCCGAGTACTCCAGCGCCTCCTGCCTCTGGAGGATTTAACTTTGGGGCCTCGCTTTCGGCAACACCATTTGGAACCCCTGGGCCTGCAGTTCAGACACCAGGGTTTTCCTTTGGAGCCAACAACACGGATAACAAGCCTGCTTTTGGTAAGTGTTTTTTTGTTGTTTTTTTAAATGACAAAGGTCAGAAGGTCATATTTGCATAGTGTATAAGTGTATAGTGCTTCATTCAGGACACAACTATAGTTTTTCTGTTAACCCAGAATGCACTGTTAGTTACCGTGTTTACTATTTTTTTTAGCAATGTTTTTAAAACCAAATTCAGCTTTAATTTTTTTTTTATTCATTTGGTAGTACTACAGGATCTGGCATTAGTTCCTCCTAGTTTAATTTAAGCATATTACTATAGCTTTGCATTCATGAGTGCAGTTACTAATGTTTATTTATTGGAAATTTGACAGAAAAGCACTTAGCTTGAATTCAGATACAGATAACTTTTATTAACAACAGTAATGCGTAGTATTCTACTCTTATTAAATGTACCATTATACTGAACTGTCTTTTCTTATTTAAAAAGGGTTGGTTTGACACCGTTACATTTCCTTCATCTTTAAACTTTTACTTTTACAAATCATCACATTTAAATGGGATAATATTGAAGTGCTGAAAAAAGTGTGAAGCACTTTAAAAAGTCCTTAAAGTGCCTTAATTTCACTCTCAAAAGTTTGCATGAACCCTGAAAATGAATAATGTAAAAACATGAAACTATTCCTACGACAACCATGGTTGCAGTTAGCGTTGCTACATTAAATCCATGGTGAACGTTGGGGATTTGTGGACTGGAGAGCCTTAATTAACTTGTTCACTCCTGGTCACCATTGTTTGATCTGATATCTATGGTTTATAACAGAATTCTTTGTTGAATTTAAACGACTCCTACTACATCTTGCAGCAATGTTATTAATACTGCAACCAATTCAAACGCTTTCTCACTGGATATCCGAGATGGTCATACATATACCTAAACCTACCCATCTCCACCCCCTGATCCCTAAACCCACCCCTAATCCTACCCATCTCCACCCCTTGGATCTTGATCCGACTCCTCCCCGTGGATCTCATGTACTACATTGAGGTGCTACTGGGATATCCCAGCGCTGTGTAGTAACGGTGTTGCGTGATTGAGATCGATACAAGAGTAAACTTGTTCTGAGCTCGCGCTGCGCTGACTAATATTGGTCCGAGCCGATAAACGGTCTGCACAGGTCAAGCGAGAAGCAGGGTTTTGCTCCGCTTTCATTTCATTTGCACCAGAAGGCAAAAAAGTTGCAAAATGCAACCATTTGGTTGCAGTCTGGAACCCTTTCCCAAGCACTATGTTCTCTCATCATTCCTGATTTCTAACACACACTCACTGTGTTCAGCATGGTCTTGAGGCTATCGGAACCGAAAAGAAAGCTGCTGCTCTCCGTGTTTTTTTCCATCGGCTTCAGTGCGTTCATATGTAAATATGCACAAGCTTATTTTGTGCATTAGATCAAAAGATCTGAAAAAGTCCATACATTTACCCACCCATAGACCCTCCCCTCGAAGAAATCAGGACAGAAGTGTTTGAAAAGTGGACAAAAGATCAGGTGTAAACAAGACTGTCGAGATATGGGGTTTCCGCCTAAATGCGGCGGCGATATATAACCTACAAGCTCATTCATTAGGCTGAAATGAGAAGTGTTACTAAAACAAAAAAAGTCATTTTACAGTTAGACATTTATTACCATAGACATTGGTGGAGTTCAAAAAGAATATTGATACCTAAACAACATTAGGGTTGGCAAAATATTGAAATATTTTGTTTACTATTTAGTGCTATTTCCAAAATTTTTAGAAGAGAAATTCTCTATACACATACACTCTTTATTTACAGCCAATGTGATATACAAATTTAAAAATGAATGTATTTGTTAATGTTAGTATTGGTTTAAAATTGGTAAAAGTTTTAGGTATTTAATAATTTGGCTAAATCACGGCAAAACGGTCATCTTACATTCTCCTTGTTTGTCTTGTTATCTTAGGAACATCTACTCCTGCTTTTGGTCAGGCACCTGCAGGAATGCAGATGCCGTTCGGCAGTCCTGGAACCCCAGGATTTGGAGCAATGGGCGCCTCCCAGTTTGGTAAGCAACAACTGACTTTCACATTTAAAAAAAATGTTTTATAATAACCTGTCAATTCTATCTTTTCTCTTCAATACATTTTTTTTTAAATCTTTTAGGTGCTTCACCAGCTAGCTTCTCTATTGGAACGGGATCCAAGTCCTCTGGGGCTCGTCGATTACAAGCCCGTAGGCAGCACCCGAGGAAGAAGTAACACGGCTGATGTGAGTCCTGTCCTTTTCATTATTGTCAAATGGACTCTGTTACTACTCCTCCGGCTGTCCCACCTGCCCCAGACACTGCTGCTACTGCTGCTGGTCCAAACACAACAAGGCTGTCAGGCAGACCTCATCTCTACAACCCTCCAGACTGCCAGGGCTGGTCAGGTGTGTAGGATCAAGGCTCAGGGGGTGTAGATTTTTAGAGTACCGGACGGCCCCATCTCTGCTGTTGGGTGCGCCCACCGAGACTCATCACAACCTCGCTAATGGAGTCTGTAAATGTCTGATGAGGAAGTATGGCGAACAAGAGCGAATTATACTTGAAAGAAAAAGAGACTTTCAAATCTGGACACTCACATGAATTTCAGTCCAGGCCTGTTGGATGAAACAGAATCTTATTTTTGACTTTAGATTTTGGTCGAGAAATCCGATGCTCTTTATTTTAAATCCAGTGAATATATATATATATATACCTTTCCCCCCCCCCCCCCTTGCAGTTAGCAAACATTTGTCATGCTTTTTCATCATGCTTAGCAGATTCTTCAAAAATTTTTGTTTTCCTGTTCCATTATAAAACTTTTTTTTTTTTTTGCCTGAGTGCGCTCATAATAAACAATTTAATTTTAAACAGGTTTTTCTGCACGTTCCTTTAAGTGAAGCAGTTTACACAAAGATCTTGTCTGTTTTCCTGCATACGTTGAACTTCTGTCTGTTTAAAACCAAAGCTAATGTTTCAGTGTGAGGGTCCTCTCTCCGCCACACCATTGGCCGTTTTACTACCTCTCCATTTTAAACGTGCATCTGTGTCCCAGCTGAATTGGTTTACTGCAGTCCGCCTCATTCGAATTACTGTTAATTATATTCTTAAAGTCGGCACTTATCGCAAGCATGTAGGCAAAACCTCATGTTCCTCTGTTGCACCTGCCATCAGTGTGTTTGGCTGTCAGGCACCGGATGTTGATCCCATAACGGTCTCATTTTATTTCCGTACATTTTTTTTCTAACACTTTCATTGCTGTGTGCCTTAGAGTGTTTTGCTTATGGTTGCATATTAAGGATGTTGGATTTATACCCTGAGACACGGATGCCTGTTTTTCGTAATGATGTGTAAGAGCATTTTAGATGATTTAAAAGATGATCTCAAGTTCAATTATTTTTTTGATTACTGACTAAAGAGATTTGGTTCAACTTCAAACTCTGTAGAAGAGCAGCCTTGAGTGAAAGTGTGCAAAATAACTTGTTCACATGTTTTGGAAATAAACATTTGACTGTGTGATCAATTCAAATAAAAGTGCAAAAAATACAATTTAAAGTGCCCCTAAAAATGTGAGAATTTCAGGAATGTAGAGAATGTGACGTTTCCGTTGCGGGTTTAAAAACAATTTTGCTCATTCACCTTCAGATCTGATTTAACCTAGAGAGGCTTAAATGCTATTTATATTTAACATTTTCCTTTTTTTTATGTGCATGTATACCATTACTGAATTTTGTACGAATCATTCCTGGCTTTGTATGAATCCTTTGGTTTGTGCATGCTTGTGATGTTTTAAAATACCAAGATATAGCAAATATTCAACCTGCGTTTGAAACGGCATGTCTTAAGAACGTTCCTGGATCAGATCTTAACATATTCTCAGGTCTGTTAAGTGAATGAGCTGTGTAATATGATTTGATGTTTTCAGTCAATATACAATGTTGTAGCCTATATTCACAAAACACTGGACTTAATTAGTACGTCAATGCACAAATACGGAAGCACAAAACCACCATTTTAGGATTTTTGTATTTTTGTTCACCCCCTTAAATTTCTTTGACCCAAAAAATACACTTAATTGGGGATAGCAAAAGTTTTTATAATGGTATAGCCATCCTAGTCCCCCTTGCATGCAATTCCTCATGTAGGTCTTAAAAACATGATTTATAATCACACTTTTTAAGTATCCTCATCCCCAGACTGATGCAAGGAGGCATGGGACCAGGCTTTCTGTTTATTAGAAAGCTGCACCAAATACAAGTGAGATGTGTAGACTGTTGAGAAAATGTGATTTGCGCTGGGTATCTCAAGCTGTGAATGTTTGAGAGCAGTTGTATCTAGTTGTTTAAGATGTTGCTATAAGTGAATGCTCATAGTTTGCGTGTAAATGACCCTGCCCACTAACCCTCAAAGCGTGAGTGGATTTCTGGATGAAGCGGCACACGGATTGTGTTGTGTCTGCTTAAATGCTCTGATAATGAAATGCTGGTTTTGAATAAAAATGGATAAAAGTTTATTTGCAGTAGATTTCAGTTGCATTCATTGTGTTCAATGCATGACAGGTAATTCCCACATTTCTATTCAACCACTGTATACATGAATGTATTTGCAATTAATCTAAAACTGAAATCTGACTTGAAATGAACTTTATATTGTTTATCACATTTCAATAAAAGCAGGGGTCAGTGTCCAGTGGTAGTTTAGCTGAGCAGAGAATGTTTTCATTTTCACCATACTAAAAGTCCTCTAACTTCAGGGTTCTTGCTTTTTGTGTTTCTTTCTGTTTCTCCTTTTCTTCTTTGAGCTTGGATTTGCAGGTTGTTCGTTTGCAGTCTGCGAGGACTCTTGTTCCTCGTCAGATGGACTGGATTGTGGTGTGTCCTGCTTTTTCTCACCAACAAATGGCAATGTTGTGCTGTTAAAAAAACAAAATCACATTAATATAACCAAAACAAGGCGATAAGAACATATTCAGGTCTTATTTCACCATAAAATATAATTGTGACATTTTCATGACAATTAAGAAATTGTTACTGTAAGGAGAAAAATATGTTATTTAAATTGTAATATACATATAAACAATGTTAGAGAGGTTGGGGGTCAGTACAATTTTGTTTTGAGAGAAGTTCATACTTTAATTCAGAAAAGTAACATTAAATTGACCAAAAGTGACAGTAAAGACATTTATAAGGTCACAAAAAAAATCAATTTTAAAATAAGTGCTTTTTTAAAACTTTCTATTCATTAAAAGATCATCACAGCTTTCACAAATATTCATCAAAGAATATTGAAAGTAAAAAGTATGGTTCCCACAAAAATTAGGTTTTCATCATTAAAATAAAGTGTTTCTTGAGCATCAAATCAGGATATTAGAATGATTTCTGTTGTATCATGTGACACTAAAGACTGAAGTAATGACACAGAAAATTCAGCTTTGCCATCACAGGAATATATATAATATTACAAATATATTAAAATAGAAAACAGTTATTTTAAATTGTAATATTTCACAATATTAGTGTTTTGACTATTTTTGATCAAATAAATGCAGTCTAAGGAAGTATGAGACTTTAAGAAATCGAACCAACCGTAAACTTAGTAGTATTTTTTATACGCCACAACAGTATTTGCAGTACAGCCTTTAATTTAGGCTGATATCATTAAAAACAATCTGCATCTGAACAGCATGATTCTCATCCCTGTATTACAGTAATTGCTAATCAATTAGAATCACAACTGCTAATTAGATTTTCAAACTCAAAAGTCCTAAGTGGCCCGAAAACCGGCTTTATCTTCATGCAAGCTTTTTTAGCTCAAAAGCTTTTTAAAAAATGATGAATAACATCATTAAAAATTATGAAAAAATGAAATAACAACCCAAAAAAAAAAAATCTTCCAGATATACTGGTCCTTCTCAAAAAATTAGCATATTGTGATAAAGTTAATTATTTTCCATAATGTAATGATAAAAATTAAACTTTCATATATTTTAGATTCATTGCACACCAACTGAAATATTTCAGGTCTTTTATTGTTTTAATACTGATGATTTTGGCATACAGCTCATGAAAACCCAAAATTCCTATCTAAAAAAATTAGCATATCGTGAAAAGGGTCTCTAAACGAGCTATTAACCTAATCATCTGAATCAACTAATTAACTCTAAACACCTGCAAAAGATTCCTGAGGCTTTTAAAAACTCCCAGCCTGTTTCATTACTCAAAACCGCAATCATGGGTAAGACTGCCCACCTGACTGCTGTCCAGAAGGCCATCATTGACACCCTCAAGCAAGAGGGAGACACAGAAAGACACAGAAAGAAATTTCTGAACAAATAGGCTGTTCCCAGAGTGCTGTATCAAGGCACCTCAGTGGGAAGTCTGTGGGAAGGAAAAAGTGTGGCAAAAAACGCTGCACAACGAGAAGAGGTGACCTTGTGGAGGAAGATTGTGGAGAAGGACCGATTCCAGACCTTGGGGACCTGCGGAAGCAGTGGACTGAGTCTGGAGTAGAAACATCCAGAGCCACCGTGCACAGGCGTGTGCAGGAAATGGGCAACAGGTGCCGCATTCCCCAGGTCAATCCACTTTTGAACCAGAAACAGCGGCAGAAGCGCCTGACCTGGGCTACAGAGAAGCAGCACTGGACTGTTGCTCAGTGGTTCAAAAGTACTTTTTTCGGATGAAAGCAAATTTTGCATGTCATTCGGAAATCAAGGTGCCAGAGTCTGGAGGAAGACTGGGGAGAAGGAAATGCCAAAATGCCTGAAGTCCAGTGTCAAGTACCCACAGTCAGTGATGGTCTGGGGTGCCATGTCAGCTGCTGGTGTTGGTCCACTGTGTTTTATCAAGGGCAGGGTCAATGCAGCTAGCTATCAGGAGATTTTGGAGCACTTCATGCTTCCATCTGCTGAAAAGCTTTATGGAGATGAAGATTTCATTTTTCAGCACGACCTGGCACCTGCTCACAGTGCCAAAACCACTGGTAAATGGTTTACTGACCATGGTATTACTGTGCTCAATTGGCCTGCCAACTCTCCTGACCTGAACCCCATAGAGAATCTGTGGGATATTGTGAAGAGAAAGTTGAGAGACGCAAGACCCAACACTCTGGATGAGCTTAAGGCCGCTATCGAATCATCCTGGGCCTCCATAACACCTCAGCAGTGCCACAGGCTGATTGCCTCCATGCCACGCCATGAATGCCATGAAATATGCTAATTTTTTGAGATAGGAATTTTGGGTTTTCATGAGCTGTATGCCAAAATCATCAGTATTAAAACAATAAAAGACCTAAAATATTTCAGTTGGTGTGCAATGAATCTTTAATATATGAAAGTTTAATTTTTATCATTACATTATGGAAAATAATGAACTTTATCACAATATGCTAATTTTTTGAGAAGGACCTGTATAGCCAATAGCCTCACATATAGTAGTCGTCATCAAACTTACATCATTGGGAGGTTCTGTCCATCTGTCTGTAGGGGACGTCTCTCCAGCATTGCCACAAAGAAGCCATGCGTCCGTGTTTTTACTGTGCTCGCACGAAGGCACTGGGTGAAAGGGTCGTGACCCCTCTCGTGCCAGTTCGGAAGAAGATGGACAAGTCTACAAGCAAAGAAAAACGGTCCTCATACTGTGAAACCCATATTGAATGATTTAGTGTCCCGGTCTGAGTTTCTGACCTGAATCCAGGGTTGTGCTGTAAGCAGGCCGACACAACCTCCTCGTTCTCCTGCGTGTGAACGGAGCAGGTGGAATAGACAACGCGCTGTACCTGAGGAAACTGCAGCGCGTGTTTGAGACAGTGCAACTGGAACGCAGCCAGCGCCTGCAGACGCCCGTCCTCCTGCGGCTCCGAGACCTCATCTCGTAGACAAACCATCCCTGAGACAAACAAGCACACGTCTAAGGATGAATTTACATCACAGAGCAGCAATTCTGATTTTTCAGACAGATCGGATATGACCTACGTACATGTAAGCAGCAAAAGCACATGGATTACGATATTCTCAAATCGATTTCAATCAATGATTTGTATTATCATCTTGTCTGCGTAGTGCGTACATTGCAAATCACGTTGTTTTTACTGTCTTTTCGCCTTTAGCTTTTCCGGGTCAGTACATCTACTTTAGGTTGTTTCGCCTTGTGTATAGTGTAAATGCAGATATCGAATATGGGTCACTTTTAAAAGGAGATGTAAGCTGGTTGTCAAATAATTATTTTATTTTTTTGGATATGGTCAACAAATCAGAAATGGGCATCAAGACCTTCAGTGTAAATACAGCCCAAACGGCAAATATCTAAAACATATATCAAAACAAGATATATCACTGATGCAGTTATTCATTTATACAATATAATTACCTGATCCACTGCAGGACGGGTCCAGAAGGATGTACTTGACTTCCTTGTACTCTGAGCTCAGTGGATCTACTTTCAGAAAATCCTGATTGGCCAGCTGGTGACATGTGACCCCAGCACGGAGGAGAAGAGTGCTCATGGTGGACAGGCGTTTCGCATCAAGATCGAAGGCAAACAACTTCCTGTTGTCCATTTAGAAAATACATTTTTAAAAAAATTAAATAAATGAACAAAAATGTAAATATTTAATTTATTTTACTATATATACAAACATTAATTTATAATTGTATTCATTTTTAAATAAAATAAATTAAAGTTTATATATATATATATAGTAGTCAACATTTGAAATGGATCAAAAAAGTTAATCAAAGTTGTCCTAAGACAAGAATGGGTATTGTTCAAAATACATTTAACTTTGATGAAAGGTTTTGATATACTTCAAATGTTGATTACTATATATAAAGATTATGGATTGTGTCCAGACCTTTATACTTCAGTATTAGATAGTCAGATGCTGTACCCTTTATTTTTCATTATGGCAGCTAGATGGCTGGTTTTGTTTCCTGGAGCTGCACAGGCATCGATGACGTGACTGCCAACCGGAGGGTTTAGGAGGAAAGCAGGAAGACAGCTGGCCTGCAAAATATTATATTATTATAACAGAGACCAGAATAACATGAGGTTCAACTCATCTTGCAAACAAGTAGTATAACGTTTTACCTTGTCCTGCAATATAATATGTCCTGCTTTATAAAGGAAGTGATTGTGGAAGTCCGTTTTTGAACTGAAAACCAGAAGATCTTTGAGATGAAGATCACACAGAAATGTTTTCCCAGACAGATGATCAAGATCCTCAAGCCTGAGATGATGAAACACAAAATAACAGATCAAAAATACTTCATTTGAAATGTGTTATTATAGGAATAGTTCAGGTTTCATGTTTCATGGCTTCTAAAGTCATGGAGAATTTTGAGACGTGCAGAGGACAACTTACCGCATTGTTGTTCCTTGATATGAAAATCCCTCTCTTTTTAAATAGTCAATGACGTCATCAAGAGTTGTTTTCAGCGTGTTCACTCGCACATAGCGAGGAATTATATTACCTAAAGAGACAGAACATGCAAATGAACATTGATGGTATCTCCGAAATCTATAAATAGCTTTTTCAAAGGAATGTTAATATAGTTTTAGTGTAATTTTAGGTATTTGAGAATGAGTTTTCAAAGTTTTTTTTTTTTTTTTTTTTTTTACATAATTTGGTACACACACACACATATGTAAAATTTTATGTTAGATTTGACAGCACATATACACACATATGTATTTATATACACACACACACACACACAATTAAAAATAATACATTAGCCTCTACATGAATATCATGACCACTACATTATTTTACTAATTCAATCAAATGACATCATTCATAGAAATAATTGATGCCAACATTACCTTGAGTCTGCTGGAAACTGGAGGGAAGAAGGTCCTGATTTCGACTCACTTTCTTTTTTACTTTGATTCTTGCCAGGGCAGATTGTAATCTGGAGCGATGCTTCAACATCATGGTCTTCCAGGCACCTCCACATTTCACCCCATGACCGATGAGTAGGTCATACACCAGCACCTGTTATACACACAATGACACATCTGTGATGCACTGATCATCACAGGCATCTGCTTCACAAGTGACGATTCAAGTAGAGTTGTTCACTTTGGCTAAATGGATCCGGAGTTTTGTTTCTTTCAGAAGCTTGGTGCTGTTGATGATCTCCTGCAGAACTGATGAGTATTTCTGTGTTTCACACACTAGTGCAAAGAGTTGCTTGATATTCTGATGAAAAGACAAAAAAAAGGTTTGTTTTTTAACGGGAATCCATCATAATAATTGTTATTATAATTTTAAAACCATTATAGTCTGCATAAAGAGTAAACAAACATAACCATGTCATGTTTAGTAAAAATAAATAAAAAAACGTCTGTCGTCAGTCTTGACTCGTGACGTCATTTTAACTCGACTATTTTGTCCGAATACGCTTTATCAAACATAAGTATAGTATACTTGATTACCAAGGAGACAACAAAGTTAGTAAAACGCACGCTTGAGATAAAATACGACACATATGTGAAGAAAACAAGGTAAATATCAATTGTAAAACAGAAATTGTACGTAAATTGTTTTCAATTAAGCCATATTTGTCACAAGTGCCCATACATGAGACACCCAATTATGCCTTATAGTGACTTAATTATAGATTCCTGAGGAACAAATATATCAGCACTTACTTGAAATTTACTGTCATAAACTAGAGTTTTCACAGCACCCTTTTTCTGCTCCACTTTCTCAAGAATCTCTGCCGCTTTCATATAAAGTGCCATGATAAAAATAACACTAGCGCTTTATACCGTTAACTGAACACACGTAACTTAATACATTCACATATAACTAAATCTAGTGTCTTTATCCAGTCAATTTCTCTTGCTGTAATGTAGAAACTGCACTACCCACGTTTTCATATTTGCGTGGTTAGTTTTCGCAGCGTTTTTCGACAGTACGGAACGTCTTACGATAACTGTAGTACTGATGAATGCCCACTAGGGTGCGCCAAAGACAATTGAACAACTTACTCGCCAAACTTCAAGAATTGATCTAATGTATTTTTGTGATTAATAAATGCGCTTAGAAGTAACTTTTAAAGTCTTCAGTGTGAACCATGCAGGTTTTTCCATTAAATTTATTGAGATTTTAACATCTTCACCCAATTGCTCTCTCTCATACACATCTGAATTGCTAATTCTAAACTGACACCCTCAAACATTATGCATGAAACCCATTGAGCATCCTGTGAACTATTGTCCTCACGTGTGAATAATCATGTCTTTGGATCCACTTTAATTCTAAATAATGAGTTTCACTTGAATGCAAATGTGATTTAACATAGTAAAACGCCTTCTTATGAAATAGTAGTATGCAAAAGCTTTAATGGCCAATATAGTATGATATAGTGAGAAAAAATCACCTCAGCCAGACAACAGAAGGCATATAGAAGATTGTGTACAACAGTTTTTTCAGCTATGTTTTGATCATAGCCTTAAAAATACATGTATCAACTGTAGGTGGCTTTGTGTGGTTAAAAAGGCAAACATTCCTGTGAGTTCAAATCAACGAAATACCACCTACTTGGCTTTTTAAAAACCAGAAGGAAAGATTTATAATTTCTTTAAGATTAATTACCTTACTTCTAATCCATTGAATGGATCTTAAAAATATTCAACCTGACTCACTGTTACCTGTGAATTGCATTAGAACATTGTGGTGCAAGCTCCTGTGGATGTAAACTTAATCAGGTCAATGTAAAATGAGTTAATGTTACCCTGAAGCTACAACTAAACTGTTATTTAGATCAACTTCAATTGAGTTCACGCATACTTGAACCTCTGGCTAATATAAACGCTTCTATGACTAGGTTCAATGATTTTTAACATTCCAGACGGCTCATTTGATCCGTATCGCAAAACCAGGTCATTGTTGAGTAATCCTAGAAAACATGTATATTTCTTTAGGGGGTTAAGAGACAATATTCACATTCTTGTGATCTCAGGTAATAAAGGTGTCGGGTGATAACCAGCATTCCTTAAGCTTGGATAACCGTGTCGAATACAATTCCCAGCCTTTCTGAGCAGAAATCTGAGATGTGTGTAACTTCTGGTGCTGCCTGTATTAGATGTAGTGAAGTTGAAAAAGTGGCTGAACAGTGTTTTATGGGTGTCACCAATGCCCTTTAGCATATAAATGGACATATGTGTCATAAGACTAGATTGGGCAATTGACTCTTTGCCACTCTGTGTGTTCCTGGTTTAGGAAATGATGTCATTAGGCTCCTCCCTCCTCTTACCTGAACACAGGGGTAGGGCCAGACAGAAGCATTCTGTACAAACAGGAAAAAAACAAGGAACAGTTCACAACCTGTTTGTCTTTGGCAAAAACCTTTTTTTATGTGAAAAAGAGAATCCAGATTGCACAGGATCTTGTTTAACAACTTGAAAAATGGACGTCCCAGAGAATTCCCCAGGGATTATGGGACTTCTGAAAACTTTTGACGCCTCAGAGTTTGGGAGTTGGGAAAAGATTGGCTCCGGCGGCTTCGGACAGGTGTACAAAGTACGACATATTCAGTGGAAAACATTGCTGGCGATCAAGTGCCCTCCCAGTCTTCATTCAGATGACAAGTGAGTTCATTTTTTTATTTTCACTTTCAACACACTGAGACTTCTTTAGAAGAGTGTTTAGAGTGTGTGTGCGTGCGTGCGTTCGTGTGTGTGTGTGTGTGTGCGTGCGTGCGTGTGTGTGTGTGTGTGTGTGCGTGCGTGCGTGCGTGTGTGTGTGTGTGTGTGTTGGTTAACCACAGTCATCTGAAAGGCAAGTGAAGTTTGTTTTTGTGATGTGAAATCCATAATTTGGGAATGCCATACTGGAGATATGCTGTCATGTCAGTTTGTATTGATACTATTTGATATTTGTTGGTTTGTTTATTATTTCTTTTGAATCAGAAATGCATTCAGAATCCCAGAATACAGAATTCCTTGTTGTCCAATGTGAATTAGTGAGCATTAATATTCATTAATTCTAGGCTATTACTAAGTCTCTATTCTGTTCAAATGAACATTCATTGTGCTTGCATGCAAAAAGACGCTGTCCGGCAACATGTTGTCAAGGAAAAACTGCCTCTAATATACTGCCTTGAGTTATGATTATGCCCCCAGTCTCACCAAATATGCTCAATATGGATGTCTCTCAAGACTCTGTCTAAGGACTTACATTTACATTACATCCATGTTCCACTTTAACTCTGTCCTGACTTGACAAGGAGTGGCTGTACGTGAGCTCTGTTTCCCAGTAACCTTCCTTACATAGATCTTACCCAGAGCTTTGGTATGCACACAGATGTTCCAGTCACACGCATAACATTTTACTTATGGTTATATTATACAGTAAATTATGGTATATGATATCCCTTACATTTTTGTTATTGTAAGATAGTTACTTAATTTATTCATATTACCTTTAAAAAGTAATTTTATTTAAAGTTCACCAAGGCTGCATTTGTTTAATCAAAAAAGCAGTAAAAGCAGTAACCGTGCATATATTATTGCAATTTAAAATAACTGTTTTCTATTTTAATATATTTTACAGTAATGATGACAGCATCATTACTCCAGCCTTCAGTGTCACACGATCCTTCAGAAATCATTCTAATATAATAATTCGCTGCTGGATATTTTTGTTAATTATTATTATCAATGTTGAATTATCACAGTGGTGCTACTTAATATTTTTGTGTAAACTGTGTGTTTGTTTTTTTAGGATACTTAGTGTATTTATATATGTGTGTGTATTTAAAAACAATTAAATAATCACGAACATTGGGCCTGCACTTATTGACTTTGTGATTTTAAAAAATTCACCCTAATATTCCCACTAACAACATCATGAACCTGTCTTCCCCTTTTCAGTCTTCTTCATTGATCTTTATATTTGAAGTTTGTTAAATTAATTTTAAATGACTTGTGATGTTTATGTAAGTCTCCTGGGAATGCTGAGATCTTGAGCCACTAGTCAACTCATTAAACAAGCAGGCACATTCAATATTAAAGTGCTAGTTCACCCTTAAATAAAAATTCAGTCATCCTTTGCTGACCCCGGTGTTGTTCCAATGCCATATGTCCTTCTCTCTTTTTGGACCATAAAAGGAACATTTTTGAAATGTCCTGCACGCGCTCCTCCATATAATGGCAGTGAATGGAGACCATGCTGAAACTTTACAAAAAGGATACAAAAGTATCACATAATGATACAATGAGACACGTGCCATATATAAAAATTGTTGCGGATGCATATAAGGTTTTGCAAGAAATAAACCCAAGTTATTCAGTCAAAATACTGAGCTCGGCCGTTACTCCGTGCTTGTTCCCGAGTGTGTGTGGTCTATGAAACTGTCTGCATGAAATCACCAATATTTACATTTAAAATTGTGATAATTATTCTAGTTTACACTTTTTGAATTGCACTTCTGCGTGACCTTTGATACACAATTTCATGTGATGATATGGTGTGATTTTCTTTGTGCATAAATGTTTCGATAGCCTTGGATGAGCGTGAATACAGGAGCATGTATTAAGTCTTTTCCCCCACGGTTCAGGCTATGTATTGTTATGCAACTCCTCTGGGCCCTATGACTTTATGTAGAATAGGCTCTGATTGTACTTTATCAGATCAGAGGCACTATTGATATGTAGCACAATGATGTGTGACAACGGGAAACATCAACAGGTCCTTAATGTTAAACGATTTCTTCGGGCCTGGTTATGAGGGTCACATCAACTGCGACATACAGCTTGATTCTTGCGTGTCTTGCTTTCAGTCTCTTCATGTGGATGTCACTTTTGCATCACCAAGCTTGAGGAGGAAAAAAACAAAAGCATCTGATTGAAATCTAATGAATGCTGTTCCTCGTGACCCTAAACACAGCAGTTTATCAGTACCTGAGATCTGAGGCTGAAGAATTCTAATTTGCCTTCCCATAAATAGGGCACGGACTTAAAAGCAGGCTTTGTCCTCCTGTGCTCCGTCAGGACTCTGCTGTAGCAGAGTTGCAGAACTGGTTGAACTGGATCCGTTTTTTGTTTTTTTTAAGAAAAGAACGGCTTTTGTTGAGCTGAAAAGGGTGGCAGAACAGCGCGGGGCATTAGAATGGGTAGTTTTAAACGTTTACCTCCACACTCCCTGTAATCTCCTCACTCCTTACCTCCCATTTGTCCATCCCAGTGGGAGTCGCACCACTGTTTTCTACCAGACTTTAAGAGCAATGCTTTCCCTCAGCATTCTTATATCAACACTAATCCCTGGCTTGAGCCTATAGTCCCAGAATAAAATGCATGTTTGAGTTTTTTTAACAGAATATTATATCTTATAATATGTCAGTGCCATTGTCTCAAGATTCACACCAGTAAGAATTTTTTTTTCTAAAGCGCGTTTATAAAAGCTACTTGAATGTCCTAATTGAACTAAGGCCTAATCCTGGCTTAATCTAAGCCCTGTCTGTGAAACCAGGCCTAAAATTATTAAAAATAAATGATTTACTTATTTATTGATTATTTATTTTTTAATAATTTTGAGTTTGTTTATTTATTGGTTTGTTATATTTGTTTAGTGTTCTGCTTTCCCTCTGCATTCTTAGATCTAGTTTTATATAGACACTAAGTGTATAAAAAATAAATTATTTACTAAATTATTGATTATTTATTTTTCGATAATTTGTATTTATTTGTATAGCCTATTTGTTTGGTTATATCTTTTGGCCTCTCAGCTAGTTTTCTTTCAGTCGAAAATATCAGAACTAAGTGTATTAAAAAATAAATGCACTAATTTTTATACATTTGAATTTATTTATTTATTCATTAGGAGTTATGCTTTCCCTCCCCTTCCTAAACTTCTTCAACATCAACTCTTTTATTACATTTTATGATTTATTTATTTATTTAATGCTAAAATTGTCGGAGAGAACTACATGACCACTTTGGCTTAAGCGTTGACGTCAAATGAGTAATAAAAGACTCCGTAGTAAACTAATAAAGTGATAAGCAAAATGCTGACTTACAGACGTTGCAAACTTTTTGTTTAATATCTGTGCTTGATTTCTTGAGTTGCATGGTTGAGAGACGTGTTGGTGCTGTTTGCAAAGATAAACGGTCAACTTTGAGATGTCGTTTGTGAGTCCAGTTATAAAATATAAAACCTACATGTCTGACTTCTGTCTGACTTGTTACTAATAAAAGGAGTTTTGTAAGAACAAAGTACACGAGAGCCATTCAAACAACCCCATATCTGTAAATGTTAAAGACTGGAATGTAATTAAAAGATAATGTCGGATAAATATAGCCTACTGTAAACAGCATTGTGGGAAAACGGTAAAGCTATTTGTGGACGCTTGAAAACTGCTTCAGATGCGCTGGCTTTTTCATAATGGAAATTTAGCCAATAGCTAAAAAAAAACATTGTGTCATCATTGTCCATAATGCGTTTCCGGACAATATGAGTGAGTCAGCTTTGTCATTGTGCTCAGGTCCAACGGGTTTTAGTACCTTCCCTTGTTGTTGCTTTTAAAAGTGCCTTGCTGTGATTTCTTTATGATCTTTTTAATTAATTGGGTGTGTGTTGCCAGTTTTCCAACTAAAATCCAGCTCTATCCCTCCCATGTGAAGACATTCCTTACAAAATAAATGCTATTTACATTCCACAGCTTTTTTAACACATTGAAATTTTTTTGCTGTTTAGGGAGCGTGCCGAACTCTTGGAGGAGGCCAAGAAGATGGAGGCGGCTAAGTTCCGCTACATCCTCCCCGTGTACGGCATTTGCAGCGACCCGCAGGGATTGGTGATGGAATATATGGAGACAGGCTCTCTGGAAACTCTACTGGCCTCCGAGCCGCTGCCCTGGGAGCTGCGTTTCCGTATCATCCATGAGACGGCGGTGGGGATGAACTTCCTGCATTGCATGAACCCGCCCCTACTTCATCTTGACCTTAAACCCGCTAACATCCTGCTGGACGCGCACTACCACATCAAGGTGAGACTGAGCGAGCCACGTCTGGTCATGAACCTCGTCGTGACTCCTTTGCTAATGAAGTGGTGACTTTAACTGCTCATGTTTTAGACCTTCCAAGGAATCAATCACAGTTGATTCATTGCATCAAGGCTTCGGTGTGCGTGATTCATCACTGCTCTGCTTTTGAAAAACACCTACAGGTTATTTGGGGCTTTACCTGCCTATCACTCACAAGGGATAGTTCTCCCTCGTGTTGTGCCAAACCTGTATGACTTTCTTACTTCTGTGGAAATGCAAAAGAAGAAAAAAATCCTCTATCTCTCTTTCTCCTTATGTTGAAAGTAATCATCTTCACATCTCCAATGTTGTTATGGACCCCATTAACTTTTATTATATGGACAAAAACTGTTACAATGGTCTTTTTTGTGTCCTTTAAGGCAGGGATTCATTGACCTAAAATAGTTACTTGAAGTACCCCCTGATATTTTAAGTGAATAATTTATTACCCAAATTAATTGTAAAATTAATTTTAATTTTAAAAATGAATTGTAATTTGTTATTACAACCCATTGTTCACGGTTCTTTGGTGTTTAATAGAATAGTCACATGACATGCTGGTAAACATTGTTTGTTTTATTTTTTAATTTTTTATTTATATTAACTCATGAGCCCCATTTAGGGAAACCCTGTTATAAATTATTTTAAAGGAAAGATCATGATGTTCGGATGAAAAGTGCAATAACACAATAACACACATCCTGATTTAAATATCTAGATTATGTGCTTCAGGTTCATGAAAACACCCCGTCAACATGATGAATTGTAATCTTAATCCAGCGCTGACTACAGACCAGCAATTTTAATCTCTGTTGTCGTGTCAGATCAACTATGCAGGAAAATTCGTAAGCGAGGAGGGGGGAGGGTACGCCTATCATTTTCTTTTCACGGTCCCTGCATACCTTTCCAGAAAATTCCCTGAGGGTTGAAAAGCTTTCCCATGCTTTATCCCATTTATATCCAACCTTCCCATGGATGAGTAAGCAGGTGTCACGAGGGATGGGTGGGAATCGTCATGTCGGATTGAAAAGGCTGGATGTAAACATGTATCCTGGACCAGTCTGAACAAGCTAAAGCTAGGCAGTGTTAATGAAGGGTTGGCACACACACACCTACATATGCGTGCACACGTTTACAGAAAAATCATGGCTTCCCCGCCTAATAGCGCACCTGTAGGCGACTCTAAACATGTTTTTTTTTAAAGCACAGTAAATAACACTTAAATAAAACCTAATCTAGGGATAACATTAAAACATAAAATCTAAAGACCTAACCATTTCCCTTTTCTTTCTGGTCTTCATTTTAGATTTCGGACTTCGGCCTAGCAAGGTGGAACGGCTTTTCCAGGAATGACGATATTAGCCGTGATGGGTTTTGTGGCACCATCGCTTACCTCCCTCCAGAGAGGATTATAGAAAAAGACAGAATCTCTGACATTAAACACGATGTGTACAGGTCAGCCAGTTTGGATTGTTTCCACTGTGTAAATTAAAACTCAAAAATGAGATTAGCTTCTGTTTTTCAAAACCACCTTTCCATGCTTATGTAAATGTTGACTAACACATTCAATGTTGTTTCACAGTTTTTCGATTGTTATCTGGGGAATTCTCACACAGAAGAAGCCATATCAAGGTAAGACGAGAAGTAAAATCTGTCTCTCGAAGTTGATTATGTGGGCCATCAGATCCTGTAAATGTGGATTTTTTTTGTTGTATTGATTTCAATCTGGAACTTTGTGAGGGTTGGGATTTCCAGATACAAGGGAAGAAAAATATATGACACATTTTTTTTTATTAACTAGCAGTTACAAGAATTCAGTATGAAAGAATGAAACAGAAAAAAAGAGTCATTAGAGGCAAAACTGTTGTGTTTGGCACCAGTGAATGGAAGCAGTCGGCTGCCAGATAATCCGTCCGAAAGGAACCTATACAATATCCTGATGTACTGTACAATGAAGGTTGAAATAACAGGACATGAAATTAGCGGCCTCTGTTTGCTTTTTTAAAAGTGTTGATTTTTTTTTCCTGGTCTAATGAATAGAATATCTTCAGGATGTTGTTGATCCCCCATTTTCATTAAAATAATTTATATTATTAAATTAGTATTTAAATTGTAGTACTTAAACATCAGTGTAGAATTTGATGTTTTGCCTTTAATTTATGATAATTATCAGCATTGAGAATTATGAGTAAAACAAAAGTAAACCATTTCAGATCTGTAACAGAAATGAGAAACGAAGGGAAATGTGCTACAAAAAAAAATGATGAGAATGAGTTTTTAATTTTTTAGCAATCTAAAATCTACTTTCTTTTCCTGTTGATATTTGGGGTGAAATGACTTTGTGTTATTTATTTAAATTAAGGTATTGTAATTAAACTACATTAACTATATAACTGCATTCTGTTGTCTGTCAAATATACTGATGTTATTATTTGCTCTGTCTGTTTCATAGGAGACAATAACATCCTGCACATAATGGTGAAGGTGGTGAAGGGTGTTCGTCCAGACCTCAGCGTTGTTCCCCGCAGTCGTCCTCAGGCCTGCTCAGGGTTCCTGGCCCTAATGCAGAAGTGCTGGGTACATTCTCCTGAAGCCAGACCCAGTTTTCAAGGTGAGTGTCTCTCGCTTCCATCATACCGGTAACAAACATGCTGAGTCTCAGGAACCAGAGTTGCATTGCAACAGTGACATGATAGAATATGCCAGACGACAAGATAACGTTGTCATTCATGTTGTGCAGTACATTTATAACTTTTAAAGCATGAGTTTGTTTTGTTATTTCAGGAAGCATTTTCTATTAATGGGTATACCAGACTTTCTTAAATATGCTCTGTCAAGCCCAGACGCCTTTCTGTACTGGGGTTTAGGAGTAGGGATTTGGTTAGGATTACATTTTCAGATGGGGATGTTGTTCCAGGATCATGTCTTAATTGGTGGTGATCATATGATTATGTATGCATATTTATATGTTAATGCATATGCATATTTCTTTGTGTCTAACATGGTTCACTTTCTCCTCCAGAGATTACTTCAGAAGCTGAGGATCTGTGCACCAAACCGCACGATGAGTCCAGAGCTTCCATTTCTTCAGAACCAGAATGTTCCCCCTGCCCTGCCCCAGCCTCCAGCGAACAGGTAATATCAGATTGATCGCTATGCATGATTGATCTTCTTCCGCTGTCATACCGTACATGACGTAAAGCAGTGCTTCCATCAAGTTATGTTCATATGATTCATTAAGACTGACCTCCGCAATGTAGTTTAGACTTCCTGCCCCTCAGTTATTAGGCAACTCTTTGGTATTTGTTTGTTTTAGTCTAAGTATATCGTGCAAATGTTTCACCATGACAGTCTTTCATCAGTGTCAAGGAATGCCACCAAACTGCATTGCTTCAACAGAACCCTTTTGTAATTTTGTGGGTGAGCGTATAAAACTGTTTATTTTAGGAAGAACATGCTGTCCTGCATTTGTCAAAATGCTACGTCTTTGAAGGAAATGTTTACATCTGCAGTCAGTGACTAAAGTCATGTGTGATCTGAGTGGCTCCCTCCATTATTTCTCAAATCTGAAAATATCATATTTCATTTTCTCTTACAAACAATCTATGTTACTTTTCTTCACATACAGACTAGCAACCAAAAGCCTGTGAGGCCAAAGTCAGCCATGTTACCTGAGAAAGACTGCAGCCTCTCTGAGTTGCTGTCTCAGATCGACTCGGGCTTCTCACGCAGTTTTAGCGATGTCAAAGAGGAGTCCCTTGAGAGCAAAGACAACACCAGCAAGAGACTGTCAGGCATCTCCTCTGTGGACTCAGCTTTCTCATCCCAAGGCTCTATTACATTGTCCTTTGAGAAGGAAAATGCTGTGAATGGTAAGAGAAAAGCAGCTTACTACTCATGTTTTTGTACAGTATACATAAAAGCATTTTATTTTATGATTTCTTTTGTTTTATAAGTTTTTTTATTGTTTTATTTTGCTTTTTGTTTTATTTTGTTAATTGTATTGTTTTGCTTTTGTTTTTCTTCTTTTCTTTGTTTTTGCTTCAACTTGTTTTTTTATTTAGTTTTGCTTCAATTTGTTTTTATTTTGTTTGTTCTGAGTTGTTTTCTGTTTTGAATTGTTTAGGGTTTTTTGTTTGTTTCATTTAGTTATTTGTTTCTTGCAAATATTATTAATTATCAGAGATGTTGAGCAGAAACCATTTGAAGAGATTTAGACAAAAATGGATGAATCTGACAATTGTAAATGCCAAATCATGTCCTAAAAAAAATCGTTTTCACTCATTATTGTTCTCCATTTATGTACTACTTTAGAATCCAGTGAGTTACAGAAGAAGAAGCTTTGTGAAGCCATTCGCACTGAGGACATCGCTAAGCTGATGAAGATCCTCCAGCCACAAGATGTTGACTTGCTCTTGGAGGGTGGCAGCAACCTGCTCCACTTCGCCGTGAGTCTGGCCAATGAGGAAGCAGTTAAGTTTCTGCTGCTTAGCAACTGCAACCCTAATATGCCCAATACTCAAGGAGCCACGCCCCTCCACCTGGCTGCCGAAAAGCGTCTGAAGGGAGTATCTGAGATTCTCTTGAGCCGCAAGACGACAAATGTCAACGCCAAGGACGAGGACCAGTACACACCTCTGCACTTCGCAGCCCAGAACGGCGATGAGGCTCTGACACGTTTACTCCTAGACCGTTCCGCTTCCATCAACGAAATAGACGCTCAGGGACGCACGCCGACGCATATTGCCTGCCACCACGGACAAGAGAACGTGGTGAGGGTTTTGCTAAGTCGTGGTGCTGATGTCCATGTCAAAGGCAAAGACGACTGGACAGCACTACACCTGGCTGCCTGGAAAGGCCATTTGGGAATTGTGAAGCTCCTGGTGAAGCAGGCAGGTGCCGATGTTGATGGTCAGACATCGGACGGGCGCACTCCGCTCCATCTGGCGTCTCAAAGAGGCCAGTACCGTGTGGCACGGATCCTGGTGGAGCTCGGCGCTAACGTGCACCTGACCTCCGACGGCCTCCACAGTCCTCTTCACGTGGCCGCGGAAACGGGCCACACCAGCACTTCAAGACTGCTTGTGAAACACGGCGCAGATATTCACGGCCGGACGGCCAACGGCTGCACCGCTTTGCACCTGGCATCCCAGAGAGGCCACCTCCCGACGGTTAAAATGCTTCTGGCGGAGGGCGCTGAGCCGGAGAGCTCCAACCATGGCCTTCGCACGGCGTGTCACCTGGCTGCCGAGAACGGACACTGCGAGGTCCTCCGAGAGCTTCTGCAGAGCTTCCCTGACGTCGCTAATGCTCAAGACAGAACTGGATTCACTCCTCTTCACCTGGCTGTACGTGGTGGCTACAAAGATGCCATCTGCGTCCTGCTGGAACGTGGTGCCGACGCAGCACCGGTGTCTCCGCAGCTCGCCAGAGAGCGCTCGTTTGACTACACGTCGGAATCAGAGCCAGAGAGTCCGAATCCTCTCACCCCGACAAAACTCGAGAGGAAAGTGGTTATTCTGAAACTCACCAGCCACAAAAATTTTGACGGCACAATGATACCCGTAGACTCGTTGTGTGAATCGGCACCTTGTTGAGGGTCCCACTGGGGCTTTGGCCTCATGGACTCCAGGAAATTTTGCCAATATGCTCCCAGACACTTTCTCCCTCTTTTTATCTCTCCTACTTTATAAAGACTGATAGATGCTCTAAAATAGGCACTCTTGTTATCCATTGGGATTTAATGTACATATTGTAATTACTCAGTTATCGGAATATTGACAGGTATTTTCTCCAGGGTTTGGTCTCTTGTTGACTTTCCTCCTTAATAATAGTGTTATTTTGTGACTAGAAATGCTTTCTGTATGTATATATAGCTACTGTAAATAGAGCCTCGATATTGTACTTCTGGACTTCCTGTCATTTCCGTGACATTGTTTATCTATTCCTGTGTTTGTTGTATGTCTTTAATTTCACCATTTTCTTCTTGTTACCAGTGTACTGTGGTGATAGATGCAATGCGACCAATGCTTTCTCCAACCCCAAAATTGTATCATAGAAATTTATTTTGTAGCATATTAGAATAAGCTCATCATATATCAACTTAATTTTGCACTTAAGTTCAAATCTTGGCTATAATTTAAAGAGAAATGGCAATGTTGTGCGGCCAATTATATAATTAAAATGGTTCACTCAAATAGAGCTGTGCATTTATAGACCCATTTGGCTCGTACCATGGGAACGGGCCCTCAGGGGGATCACAGGTGTGGGTAGACCGTATGGGGGGAGGACTCTATCCCATGTACCCTCATGTTCAGGCCACTGGCTCATTCCTGAGACCACTTTATCTTTTCATCACTCTGTAAAACCACTGCGCCGAGCCCTGCATTATGAGAGGGGGGGTGTGTGTAGCCGTCATTACCTTTCACTGTCTGGAACAGAAAGCCTGTTAATTGCTAGGTCTTTAAACTACTGTTGAACTCTGTGATTCTTTGTTGTTGTTGTTATTTTAAGTATCCATGCATCTGCATTTGCATCTGTATAAATAATCTTCAGTGGCAAACTCAGTAATCCAATGTCAACAACTCATGCAGGTTTCACCTTGACTTCTGGAGTAAGCCTAGTTGATAAAGCTGCCTTGCCATTTCCCCTTTGTACACACAAAAAGGTATTTCTCAGTTATCCATAGTGTTTGCACAGTTTTATATTTGCACACTTTTATATTTGATGAAAAATTAAAGTGCATCACATGTATGTAAAGTATCTGTTGTCTGTTGTTGCATATTTCAGTCCTAGTCAGACTTAACCATTACTATTACTGTTTAACCTTTACTCTTTTTCCCCAGTCAGAATTTGGGTAAAAATAAATAAACTTTAGCAATTACCCAGAACATCTAACAGCACCATAGCAACACACTGGCAACCACCCATAACACCCTAGCAATACCTGACAAGCGGCAACCAATTAGAACACCCCAGCAACCACACAGAAAACCCTAGAAACCCTGGCAACCACACAGAACACCCTAGCATTTGCATAGCAAGACCCTGGCAACAACCCAGAACACCCAAGCAGCTGCACAACAACCTGGCAACCACAAAGAACACCTTAGCAACAACATAGCAATGGGCTGGCAACCACCCGGAGCATTTTAGCAACCGCTAGTAACACCCAGGTAACCACACAGAACACCATAGCAGCTGCTTAGCAACGCCCTAGAAACCACCAAGAACAAATTAGCAACAACATAGCAACACCCTGGTAACCACCAAGACCACCCTAGAATTCCTGGTTAAAAACTGCATTATCCATGATGCTGTACAGAAAATGGTGGGGTTTTTTTTTGTTTTGTTTTCATTCTATGGAAGTCAGCGGGGATCATCAACTGTTTGGTGGACAAAGTACACAACTTCCTTTCTTGAGTGAAAATACAGATACTACTAGTCAAATTACTCCGTTATAAGTAAAAGTTGTAAAGATCGATTTTTACTTAAGTAAAAGTACAGAAGTACTCGTTTTTAAAAGTAGCCTACTTAACTATCAAAAGTAAATGTCAATGCATTGTTTTATTAATGTTGTATGTAATACAGTACCTTATGCCTCTGAATCTATGTGCCAACCTACCCTCATATCAAATATCAAATTTATTTCTAGAACACAGTTCCAGTAGTGAGATTGAATTTCAAAAGTGCACTCAATAACGTCCACAATGGTTTCGGACACCCAAATGGGTATTCCCTCAAATAGTGCCCTATTTAAAGTTTTTAGGTTTTTGGTATGAATATGTTAGACTTTTAGAAGACCAAACCCAACGTTGAAAATGAAAATCAGGTTAATGTCAGAATCAAATGTCAGATTGATGTTAATCTCCAACGTTGGACAGACGTATTGTGGTTGACGTCAGAAACCAACATCAGTTTCAAATTTTTTTTAAATCTATTTTTAAAATCCCTGTCGGAAAAGTTAATAAAAATAAAATTAAACTGCATAGCAATGGCTGGAAACCTCTGAAATTGAGCCAATTTATGAGCAGCATCTTTTTGTTTTGTTTTGAGTCAAACCATAAATGTTTTAAAAAGTTTTATTGTCACAGATTCTTAGAGATTTTGTTGACAAAAAAGCATAGTGTGTGGAGTGATTGTGACATTTATTTGAATGCAGGCCCATGCCGACTGCATGTATCTAATGCCTAAAAATGACATAATATAGTATGGAAATGGAAAATGTTTTTCAAAGTTAAAACAATACCTTACTGTTCATAAGTGTATGACACACACCTCCACCACCTCATTATCTTAAAAAGACAACGGCGGGCCATCCACGATATGAATCCTCTTCCACTTTTCATCAAAACTGGTGGGACTCGTTTGGCAGGTTGAGGGATGATGGTGTTTTAAAGCCAGCGACAGGCTCAAACGTGCAAGAATACACACGTGGACACGTACAAACATCACTCAGTAGGAGAACAAGGGCTTGCAGAAAGCAGACGAATTCACTGATTTATGAGCGGGTGTCAGACATGTGCAGCGTATACTCACAGTTGTACTCTGTTGATCTCATGGAAAGTTACTCATTGACTAGCTCTGCAAACAGGAAAGAGCTGAATATAGTTATTGTTCCCCTAGTCTGCCAGCTACTGTCTGTGGTCCAGTGCTCACTTGTTGCATAAATATGTGCCTGAGTGCTTGAACTGAAAAGTCTGAAAGGTTCACCGGATTCAGTGTATGGTGTCATAAGCATTTGGATAAGATTACAATGGTATAAAACAAGACTTCATTGCTCTTTGAAATTCAACAGAGGGTTATGAGAAACAATTTAATGCAGCAATGCAAGAGTTTTGTTTTCCATCAAATATACAACAGAAGTAATGAAATCGAATTCAAGTATAAAAAAGCAAATTGTTAAAACAAGCTTCTGAAATGGGTGATGTCAGGGTGAGTAATGCACTGACGCCTTGAACATACAGGTGTTTCCTTCAGGACAACTTGCTGTGAGATGAGATGTGCAAGATCTGACATGAACTGCATTCTTCTTCCTTGAATACACAAATGAATCAACCAGAACTAAACGAATCTCCCACTCCAATGCCCCACCTTGTGGAAAAATAGAAGTGTATATATATGCTACTCCGTAAATACATGCTGTCTTCCTTTATGTGTGATGATGGGGGCTAAGATGTTGTCATCACTGCCGTATCATTACAAATTGTTTGTGGGCTTATGTTTCTTTACATTTGTTATTTAGGGTTTTGTGTTTCTGTTGACTATGGTGCAGTCCCTTAGCTTCATTATTCTATAATACTCATTTATAATAAGTTTAAGATATGCTGTTGGAGTTGATTGCAGATAGGTGCACATATCAGTGGTCTTCACAGCATGTTATGTCTACTACAGTTTCTTTTTGATTTTCTCATTAACCACACAGGCAAGTTTTTAGTTATACATTTTTGTTATTTATTATTTCAAATTTGTATTTATTCCCACATTGCAAACCGTTACCCCACATGCTGTCTACTCACCATTTCCTGTTCCTGTGACTCCTCAAGGAGGGGGCGGGTCCACAGCTTTCCTTTTTCTTGGGTCAGGTTAAACCATTTCTACTAATAAGGAACTTAACCATTGGTAATGTAGGCATGGAGAAATGTCTTATGGTGTTTGCATTTAGTTTAAGTTGCTGAATGAGTTTATTTTATTTATTTTAGATTTTTGTAAGTTAATTGGATAATGGTCATATATTTAAGCTACAAAGGTTTTGTATTGATACCCCGGTAGTTGGTATGGTCTTGAGTGTAATGAGCCTGTTCTGGGCTATATAAGACAGTCTAAACTGAACCTTGGGAGGAAAGGAAGGGGTTATATTGCTGAACGTATCATGAAGATTTTTGCTGCATGTAGCAATTTTTTTTTCTTTGGTTATTGTCATATCAAAGTTTGCACTGAGTCCAGTATATGTTTATTTTTGTAAATATTTTTTTTTTGGTTTAATTTTGGAATTGTTTCCGTGACACTTCACTGAGAGTTTGTATACCCCTACTAGTCCACTGGCCTTTAATAAATCCTCTTTGGGATGATATCTGAGTCCTCCGCCTATCTACCACCTCCCCTTGATCTCTACGGGACACGTTATGACAGCATGCATTTTGGAATAGATATCGTAAATTTCTCTTTGTTAAAAAGTGGAAGTGGTGGGAGAGGAAGTGGTGTGTGTGTGCGCGTGCGTGCGTGCGTGTGTGTGTGAATACAATTTCTGCAAAGATTAAAATATGAACTTTTTCCACAATATTAGGTATTAAACTGTCAGTGTCCCGAGACACTTGGCTTGCTTTTTATAATTTGTCTTTTACATTTTTTTTTAATGTATATTAATTTATGTGGAAAGTATTTTATAATTTTGAGGTGCTAGAACTGGTCAGAAGCTTTTCACCATTAATCTCATTTTTGCTTTATTGCAATTCACTTAAATTGTGCTGTTGTGTAAAAAAAAATAGTATTTCAGATAGCTAAAATAAAGTAATAAAAATAGCTTGCGTATTAATTATTAAAGGAGAAGAAAAGGCACTTTTATACACCATGTAGATCTGGATGATACTGTCGCAATGAAAGGATGTTAACAAATATGTAATACTGTGTTAAAAAAGAAGTAATTGATCAATATTATTTGACCGATTAATTTGAATTGATGTCTTTAATGGTTATAGCTGTGGCTGCCAGATTACAGTATTTATGTGTGAATAATGTTTATGAGTAAATGTTGCAGTATCTTATCTGGCCAGATGGTGGTGCTAATGGTTTGTTTATGGCAGCAGGGACAGAAATGAGGCTGTACAAACACCTTCAGCAGAACATTAATGTATACATCTACAAAAAACTTCACATATAAAAAAGAAAATAACTCACTAGAAAAGAAAACAACAAACACTCTAAAGCAAATAAATAAATAAATACAATTATAAATAAAATTATACACAGACTATTTTTTTAATAAATGGACAACATTGACAAGCATGAAGAAAGCAGATTATAAACCTTATCACCAGCATTACCAAAAAATAAATAAACAATCGCACATTGCTTCAGATATGTCTCACTTTATTTTATTACTAAACCAACAAAGACAATTAAAGGGATAGTTGACCCAAAAAATGAATATTCTGTCATTGTTTAAGTTGTTTCATTTCTTTCTTCTGCTGAACACAAAAGAGCATATTTTGAAGAATATGGGTAACCAAACAGTTGATGGATCCCATTCACTTGGCCCCTTATATTTCATTTTTTCATATGGAAGTCAGTGGGATAGATCAACCGTGTGGTTACCCTCTTCAATATATCTTCTTTTGTGTTCAGCAGAAGAATTAAATTACAGGTTTGTAATAACATGAGGGTGAGTAAATGATGAATTTACATTTTTAGGGTGAACTATCCCTTTAAGAAGTGAGTACCTCAGTCAAAATTGTGAGGGATTAGGATATGGCAATGTGGTTGTGTAGCATTTCCCTGCATGTTTATCTATGAAAAGATTCTCTATATTTTAAATGTGCTTCTAATAGCTGTATTATTCCGATCATTTGCCAGAATGACTCTATTAAAGACAGTTATGCACATGGACAGAGAATCTGAATGCAAGAGGTGATTTTGGCATGAACACTCACAGACAATCTGCCTATGAAGATGACACAGATGCTGAGTGCCAAATGAGGGCCCATGGAAACTGGCACACGATGAAAGCAGAAGCCATTTCTTTTTATATTCTAAGCAAATATCATTTGGGAATTACCCGTCTTTCGAATATCTGGGTATTGTGTTAAAAGGTGCTCCACGCATTTTACTTATCATTGTTTACAGGCCTCCAAAATACTCTCCAGCTTTTGCTGAGAACTTAACAGAACTGTTAAGTTCTATTTCCTCAGAGTTTGACTGCTTTGCCATTGCTGGAGATTTTAACATTCACATAGATAATGCAGAAAACAATATGGCAAAAGAAATCAAAACTGTTTTAAAAACTTTTGATCTGACTCAGCATGTACATGGAGCCACACATAATCGTGGACACACTCTAGATTTACTTATCAGTAAGGGTCTAAACATTTCATCAATTGCTATTAAGGATGTAGCACTGTCTGATCATTTTTGTATTTTCTTTGATATATTGATCTCTCCTGCCATTGAAGCTAGATCTGTGTCTGTCAAGAAGAGATGCTTAAATGAGAATACTAGTGTACTATTTATGAAGGCTATATCTTTAACACCAAGCATATCTGCTGACTCTGTTGATTTTCTCCTTGATTCTTTTAACTCAAAAGTTAAGAGTGTAATTGATGATATTGCTCCTGTGAAAGTCAGGAAGAAGAGTGGCAGACAAAAAGCACCTTGGAGAAACTCAACAGCAGTGCAAAATATGAAAAGACAATGCAGAAAAGCAGAGCGCATGTGGCGGAAGACAAAACTTGTAGTCCATTATAACATCTACAAAGACAGCATCCATGCTTTCAATAAGGAACTAAGCAAAGCTAGACAGACTTTTTTCTCGAATATTATAAACAGCAATATAAACAACACGCGCACTCTTTTTGCTACTGTAGAGAGACTGACAAACCCCCCAAGCCAGATTCCCAGTGAAATGCTCTCAGTGAGAAAGTGCAGTGAGTTTGCTTCTTTCTTCTCTGAGAAAATCAATAATATCAGAAAGGTGATCAGCTCATCCTTGAGTTGCGCTGGGGTCAGGCAGATCAAACAACAGCACGAGAAAGTAGCAACTATGTCTGATTTCGAAGAAATTGATGGCAAAATTTTGGAAGAAACCGTACAGCAACTAAAAACATCAACCTGCGCCCTTGATGCACTTCCCACATCTTTTTTCAAAAATGTGTTACACAGCTTAGAAGCAGATCTCCTAGAAGTAGTAAATGCCTCACTTCTCTCTGGGAGTTTTCCGACCTCCCTGAAAACTGCTGTTGTCAAGCCCCTCCTGAAAAAGAGCAATCTGGATAAGACCATATTAAACAACTATAGACCGATCTCAAATCTTCCTTTCATAGGCAAGATCATTGAAAAAGTTGTCTTCAATCAGCTGAACAAATTCTTAAGCTCGAATGGATACTTTGACCATTTTCAATCTGGTTTCCGACCGCACCACAGTACAGAGACCGCGCTCATAAAGATAATAAATGATATTCGCTTAAATACTGATACAGGCAAATTATCAGTGCTGGTACTACTCGACCTCAGTGCTGCATTTGACACTGTCGATCACAAAATACTTCTTGACAGGCTGGAAAACTGGGTCGGGCTTTCTGGGATAGTCCTAAAATGGTTCAGGTCATACTTAGGAGGCAGAGGTTATTATGTGAGTATAGGAGACCATAAGTCTGAGTGGACATCCATGACATGCGGAGTCCCTCAAGGCTCAATTCTTGCGCCACTCCTATTCAACCTGTACATGCTCCCAATGAGCCAAATAATGAGAAAGAACCAAATCGCTTACCACAGCTATGCAGACGACACACAGCTCTACTTAGCCCTATCGCCTAACGATTACAGCCCCATTGACTCCCTTTGCCAATGCATTGATGAAGTAAACAATTGGATGTGCCAAAACTTTCTTCAGTTAAACAAAGACAAAACTGAAGTCATTGCGTTTGGAAACAAAGATGAAGTTCTCAAGGTGAACGCATACCTTCAGTCTAGGGGTCAAACAACTAAAAATCAAGTCAGGAATCTGGGTGTGTCTCTAGAGTCAGACCTTAGTTTCAGTAGTCATGTCAAAGCAATAACTAAATCAGCATATTATCACCTGAAAAATATTGCAAGAATTAGATGCTTTGTTTCCAGTCAAGACTTAGAAAAACTTGTGCATGCTTTCATCACCAGTAGGGTGGATTATTGTAATGGACTTCTCACTGGCCTTCCCAAAAAGACCATAAGACAGTTGCAGCTCATACAGAACGCTGCTGCTAGGATTCTGAGCAGAACCAGAAAATATGAACACATCACACCAGTCCTCAGGTCTTTACACTGGCTGCCAGTTACATTTAGGATTGATTTTAAAGTATTATTACTGGTATATAAATCATTCAATGGCCTAGGACCTCAATACATTGCAGATATGCTCACTGAATATAAACCCAACAGATCACTCAGATCATTAGGATCACATCGGCTAGAAATACCAAGGGTTCACTCTAAGCATGGCGAGTCTGCTTTTAGCTACTATGCCAGCCGCAGCTGGAACCAGCTTCCAGAAGAGATCAGATGTGCTCCTACAGTAGTCACATTCAAATCCAGACTCAAAACACATCTGTTTAGCTGTGCATTTACTGAATGAGCACTGTGCCACTGTTCGTCCGACTGTTTGCACTGTATTTTATTTTATGTTTTAATTATTCTGATTTCTGTATTTTATCTTTTATTCTAAACTGTTTTAATTATTCTGATTTCTTTTGATTATTTTAATTTCTTCTATGTAAAGCACTTTGAATTACCATTGTGTATGAAATGTGCTATATAAATAAACTTGCCTTGCCTTGCCTATATCAGTGCAGAATGGAGTGACGATAATGGGATCCTCAGCAGAATAACTGTCTTGATTAGGCATTCACAAAGACACATGTGGCGTTGGTTTCTAGTGCCATCTCAGTTATGTAAGGATTTAACCTTCACAGACTACAGTGGAAGATGGTTGAACGGAGAATCGAAAGCAATAGGCTAGATGCGAGTTGCTTTGACGTGTTGTGAAAAGAGAAGTTCCCTTCTGGAATTCCCCGAGTGCGCAGATGCTCGAGGCAATGTGATTGTTCTTCTGTAGTAAATTGTGATAAATAAAATAAAATAAAATAAATCCGGCCTCGACCCACAGAAGACAATTGGGCTACAGAGGGCATTTATATTTAAATATAAAATATAAAATTAATGTAATGTCATAATGTTATAAACTGCTTTATTAAAGTTCTAAAACGATTAATTAACATTGAGAAATTTACCTTTCAGACAAAAAGTGGACGGTTCGTATATTTTGTCCAACAAGAGTTTCTAAAAGAAACTAGAACATAAAGTTTGGCAAAAACACAAACACTAAGAACCGCTTTGAAACAACGTAAAAGTGGAGCGTAGCCACTGAGATTTCCCATCCCCGCTCTGCTCTCTCTTCGCATTACTCACAAACTCAAGTGTAATATTTATATAATAAATAGCAGCACTATCTGAATGGCATAAATTGTATAATATGTAAGGCCTACTATATAATTTAAAATTTCTGTGCCTTTTTTTAATCTTATTTTATATTGAGCAGCAACTCACTCTCAACTAATTCACATGCGTTTGTATGTTTGTAAGTATGCTAATTAACAAATACCAAAAGTTGATAATGTACAGCAAAAATATTGTAACCCCTCATAAAAGTAATGAATCTGAAATGTAACCCTCACCCACCATCTATGGGTGAACGTAATGACTAGTCTAGTCTTTCCACTCTGCTTTAGTGGACGGATACGTACTAGAGTAATAGTACTGACTGACTGTAGCACAGTAACGGTAGTACAGTTATAGTAACAGAACAGTACGTATTGTCAAATACTACAGAAATAACATTGAAAGAGACTTTGGTGTTGCTAAAGGCGTGTTAGCGTTCCAAGAGCAAACAATATAACAGAACCAATCAGAGGCGCGAATGCACAGCACGTGATTGAACATTGGAGATCCACTAGAGTGGCTTGAGTCTCGTCTGTTAGAGCATTCTTTCTTTGTCGTTGCTGTACTTGTAGCTTCTTGCCGTTTGCTTCAATAACAACACCCGCCGCTGTACCAGCGTGGCTTACATCTAAGGTCAGCCTGGATTGTCTTGAAATTTCTTCTGACAGCGTAACTATTAAGGTAATAAACGTCGACATGTTCTGTTGGTATCGTCTGTTTTTCGAGAATGTGACGTTTTCTGGGGATTTTTAATGAGAAATAGATACGCCGCTAGAGATAACGGGTCTATGCTGGTGTTTCGTATAACGTTAGATGTATCGTTATATTCCAACGCAAAATGTCTTGAAAGCTGTATTCAAAGTATTTTGTCATATAGTGTTGTGTTAATAAGGGTTTTTTCTACAGGTATATCAAAATCTGTGTGTTTAAGTAGTACAAATCTTCAAGCTTTGTTAGTGTTGGGTTAACGTTAACTTCTGCTCACTTTAACGTTAAACAGAAATGGTAATGATGCTCTTTGCCACCATATAAAGTTACCTTTTATATATTAAATTTATGTTGATAGCTTTTTGTTGGTTATGTAAATGTCAATTCTACACATTAAGTTTTGGTTTTAATTTGGTCTTGTGGTTTTCAGCTAAAATTACACTTATAACGTTCACATGCAGCTATACGACAGACATATCAACAAATATTCACACAATGTTTTAGTCAATTTTGTGCAATTTGAGCAAATTACATAAAGTAAATAATCCCACATGCTGTGTCTCATAACAGTATGCTGGCAACATTTGTTGCCATTATTAACATGTGCAGCACCTTTAAGCTGACTAGGCAGCACATTAGGTTTTGAGACACAACCACAGTGTATTGTTCTTAGGTTAAGCAGTTTAAACACTTTCATAATCAGATGAAGTTCAACATGATCTCACACTTGGCACAGCTTTGAACTGTCCTGTTTCATCTGTCTGTGGTATAAACAAAGAACTAGAAAGAAATATTTGATCTAAAGGAAACAATGTTCAAAAAGAGATCTTAAGGGTTATTTTTAGATTGTTTGGACCTGATGAAAAAAAATACATTTGCTTATAAAGGCTTCCCAAAGTAAGGGAACATACCAGAGAACTGTAAACCCTTGGGAAAATTCATGGGAAGTGATTCAATCCTAAAAGTCAAAGAAATGTCTATTGTAAATGTAATTATTAGTTTCTAGTTAATGCCATGTTAATCCTCTAAAATATTACTGTAATGTAGACTAAAACTTGCTTGTAAGTCATCGTGAGCTAATAATATTTTTGAGTCTATTTTCAATT
Organism: Siphateles boraxobius; assembly: GCF_051911475.1. Lineage (NCBI taxonomy): Eukaryota > Metazoa > Chordata > Actinopteri > Cypriniformes > Leuciscidae > Siphateles > Siphateles boraxobius. The sequence goes on from NW_027508866.1 coordinate 6,861,182, forward strand.
AAATGAAAAGGATTTTTAATAATCTTTATCCAATAATCACAGAGGACTGGAAAGGTCACTGGATAAAAAGAGTGGTGTGTGTGTATGCATGTGTGTGTGTGTATATATTTATTTATTGGTATTTTTTTACAGTATGATTATGAAATAGTTTTATGCAATAGCAGACAGTGGGTTGGCTGTGATGGACATCTCCAGATTGTAACCAAATTTGTCCACTCAACAGGCTGTGACATTCTGGAAGGTGGCTTTTATGTAAGGCTTGAGCAAAGTTAATTTAGTTGTGTGTAAACACTGAACACCTAGAGTCCTTTGGCTTCACAGGAATCCAAGTGGCTCCCATGAAAGAGACTGTTGTAAAACTGTCCATAATAAATTACAGAAGCACAGCGACTTCCGGTGCCTGCTGTGTTCTGAATGTTTGCTTATCTGTATTGTTAATATGATTGCGTCTCTGTGTGTTTTTCTTTTACCTTATCTTGATATTGCGCTATGTTTATATGGGAAAAAAATTCTCTTCATTCTTGCTCATCTGTTGGCCTGTTTCTGAGACCTGAATGTGAGGAGCAAATTTTACGATTAAGGGACCTGGGTAGCAGCTATTGTCCACAGCATATTTTATGCATCAATCTCAAAAGGCACTAAAGTGAGATTAAATTTATTAAATAACTGTTTTTGTTCTGTTTGCTTTGCAGAGGCATCATGGAGGAAGAGGAGCACTTTGTGAACATAGACCTGAACGATGACAACATCTGCAGTATCTGTAAACTAGAAACGGACACAGGAACACTTTCCTTCTGCCATGTGTGCTTTGAACTGAGCATTGAGGGTAAGAATAGTTTTTGGTAAAAGCATTTTAATGTCCTCAACTTGCCAGTTCTGGGTCAGATTATGCTAATTATAAATGAGTAAAACTTCTTTCTTCATCCGCCCATGCATATCCCCCCTCATTCATGTATTAGCAAGCCTTTTGTTCCGCCGCTTCGTGTGCTGCTCAAAAAAGTGAACTGGAGCGTTTGAAGTGCCAATTTGGCATCTAATTAACGTTCAGCTTATTAGGGTTGACTAGTGTTTCCTGAGGGGCCTCATTGGAGTGGCACTTTTGTTCTCTGCAGCTGTCATTTTTTGCTCTGAACCTTCCCCAAAAGAGCTCTTAGTGATTCAAATAGTATTACATCGTCATGGCAGGATGTAGGCATCTTGGGTATAAAGAATTTTCTCTGGAATTGCATGCCTTTGTTTGGAATTTTCTGCCGTTAGTTTCTGTAATGTGATTCTCAGGTTTCAGTTATGAAGTTATGAAGAAAAAAATTAATTATAGATGAGGATTCTGAGGTTTGGGAGCATGATTAGAGGTAAAGTGTCATTTTTGTTTTGAGATTCTCAATATATCGATTCCATATCTTGTTTTGTCTGTATTTTTGTCTGTATAGGTCAGGATTGGATGTTTTTTTGTGCAATTTAATTGTCTTAAATTTATGTTGCACTTACACTCACTTAAAGTAAATAATAATAATAAAAAATTGTTAAATGTAATCTTTAGAAAACACAAAATGAATCTCAATTTTCCATACTCGGTGTAATAATGTTGTGATGAATTTAATTTTCGCTGTTAAAACAATTTATGATTTTTTTTTCATTGCTAATTTTAATGCTTTGTGGCTTTTTTATGTGGTGTCAGTTGCACAATTCTGGATAAATTGAGAATAATTTTTTTTTTTACGAACAGATCACGATTCTGAACAGACAACTAAACAAAATAACATGTAATTGACTAGAGGTTCTGACAAAATGTTAATTGCTGCAGTCTTTCAAATGTTTAATTAATCTAAATGAATTATTTTAAAAAATGGTTTGAAAAAATTACTCAATGACTCACTTATAAATACTTCACTAGTTTCATTACTGAATGAATCAGCAAGTGAATTTTGAACGAATCTCTTAAATGAATGATTCAATGACAAATTACAAGCTTAATGACAAGCTTAAAGATGTAATGATGCAAACGTTATTTGAAGTGCCAAGTTACTTTCAAAAGATGATTTTGATCTCTTGACCGTAGAATGTTTATATCAAAACTATAAACTTTTATCCCAGACTTCTGTGATGATATTGCGATTAGGGCTGGTACGGTTACCGCAATACCGTGGTCACGTGACGCCTACCGCGGGTCTGAGCTCGTCACCGTCATCACCGCAAAAAAAAACATTGGCCTGCATGAATGACATGGATTCATTAATTGATTCTAATGACATGGATTATTTCTAATGACAATGGCCCTCATTTATCATTCTTGTGTAGAAACGGGCGTATATGTTGGCGTAAGATTATGCTTACACTCCTCTCACCGCCTGATTTATGAAGCTGTGCGTACCTTTGAAACCCAGGTGTACGCAATACCTGCCCTTGATAAATGCCGCGGCTGAAAACGATCGTCATTAGAATAACACGCCCCTATATATTCAAGTATCCGCCTCCCCCACACCCTCATTTTACGCCATGGACACACGGAAGACGGCAAAGAGGAGACACTTCTCTGGAGATCGAGACCATCACCATCATGAAAAATTATTATTAAATCAAACAACAATATTGTTGATGATAAATTCAAAGTTAATTGTATTTTTTTTTTCAAAACGCTATAAATCCATCCATTTTTTGTCTAAAAAAACAACAACAAAAACAACAACAAGAGAACATGCAACATATAATCAGGGACTCATACTATAAATTAATATAAATTAAATAAGTGCAACTGCATGAAATAAATAAAAGCCAAACAAAATAAATAGTAAAATAAATTAAATAGTAAAAATAAAATAAATATTTGCAATGTCACGTTCCAATATTGTCCACCACATAAAACAAATAATTTAAAAATAACACACAAATACAGTCCTTAAATGCAACAATGTTAAAAATACATTCAAATCATATAGTAACACATTTAGGCTAATAGTAATTCGTGCCGAACTTGAAAAAAGTAATAACAATATTCAGGCCTACTATTAGGCTACGTGTTGTAGCCATTAACTAAGTGCATTTAGTTTCATATTTGTTAAAAAATAATAATGTTATTTTTTCCCCATCTATGTTGATTATGAAAAGTGAACATAGGGTAAGATAGGATGCGCAATATATCGGGAGACATGCTCAGACATGATTTTGGCCACTTAATTAAGTTTTGTTTTGTAGAAAGCCTTTCTTTAAAGTGAATTTCGTTTTGTATAAATTGTATCTTAATTGGAATATTTTTTTTCATCAACAAATTGCCTGTATTTAATAAATAAGAAGCAAATAGCAGACAATATAATCCTGAGTCATGACATGGAGGCGCGAGCGCGGTCCCTTTCATTGCACGTGAACTGGAGCGCATCTCATCACAAATTAACCGAAACTCAGTATATGCCTCACAGACATGAGAAATATATCTATAAAGAAAGCTTGAAATGTCTTTAAACGAAACAATTATAAACGAAAAGAAATAGGCTACTCTCTCTATAGGCGCGTTCACTACGGAGATGGTGATCATCAATTTCATCTTTGCAGACACAACACTAGTTTATTAATAGAAATAAAATAAAAATTTATTTTTAAAAATGGCGTTTAGCGCGTTTTGGAAAAGAGCTCCTCATATCTTTTAGTTTGTCAGTGCGTTTGGTGGTGTTAGGAATTGTTTTTCTGCGCATTTCTGCACTAACTCAAAACGTGCGTACATGTACACCACCTCCTGACCTGGCGTAGGATTTGAACGTGCCCTACGCCAACGTCCATATTGATAATTATCAAAGTCACCGAAGTTTTGGGTGTACGCTGGAAATTTGGTGTACGCACTTTTGATAAATGAGGGCCATTGTGTCTTACATGGATTCAAGGTTTTATGAACACAACTTTTCATCAAAAGATGGAGCAAATCCGACCTTTCTAGAGTCGGGGAGCGCAATGTTCCATGACACATAATAATATTCCATCCGTATTAGAGATACACGGGTGGGCTATTATTTAATCCGCAACCACATCACAAAAGTCATCATCCGTCCGCCATCCATCCACACCAACGATTTTTGACCAATTTTCAAAGCCGCACCCGCCCGCCATCCACTGATTGTTTTAAGGTCTATGAGTGATGCAAGACGCTGCTGCCACGAGGCTAGAAAGCTATTAGCGGTTCTAGAAAGGAGACTGATCCAAGATATTTAAAGGCTAAAGTCCCTAGTATAGCCTATTGGCCATGTTGTATCCCCGGCGCACAGGGACAAAAATAAATAAATAAATAGCCTAAATAAAACGCACATCGGCAAACCTGACCTTACCGGACTAGGCTACTGTAACCTAAAATTTTATCATTTCGTTTATAATTTTGTTTAAAAGTAGACATTTCAAGCTTTCAATTTATTTCTCATGTCTGTTAGGGAAGTAGCCTATATGCTGAGTTTCTGTTCATTTATGAGACGAGCTCCAGTTCACGTGCAATGCAAGAGATCGCACCGGTGCCTCCACGTCCTGATTGTACGTCTGCTATATTTGCTTCTTATTTATTAAAGGTGCAGTGTGTGACTTTTAGCGACATCTAGCGGTTCGGTTGCGAGTTTACACTAAGGGCTCAGCCCACCGCTCACCCCTCCCTTTCGAAGAAGCTACCGTGGCGAAAACGGGACAAACATCGTCGTCTGAGACGGCAGAGAATAGCCAGAGTAAACCAAGTTTCTGTACCACAGTCCATTATAAACCACATCACGGATAAAGTTTACAAAGCCATAGTCAGGTGAGGATCAAGGGTCTTAATACGTAATATAATAATAGTAATTAGTTGATTGTCTCACGAACGTGACCAGCACATTTCTCCCCACATAGCAAACCCATAATACAGCGAGGGAGAAGAACCACATGAAACTATGCAACTATATATTTTTTCTAACAGGGTAGTAAAAGTTAGCTGGCTAATATGAGCTGTTACTGTGGCTGAGCTGGTTAAAGCGTTAAGCCTTGTTTACACTGGACGCGTCCGCATGAGCCCAAAGGTGCGCGCGGCAAAAATGACGTGATTGTAACAGCGCGCGCGCCTCCGCATCCCCTAGACACCATTTACTACACACAATAGGTTTTTTTCTCTGATTTTGGAAACTCGATCGACTTAAAATGCTTCCAAGATCGACGGGTTGGTGATTCCTGTAACTGTTTTACGGTCAATGACAAGAGTACTAATCAGCTGTCTCACGAACGTAACCAGCACATTTATCCACACATAGCAAAGCCATAACACAGCGAGGGAGAAGAATTAAGTTACATGAAACAATCCAACTACATATTTTACACCACTGACAAGGGAAAAGTCACTACTCACAGTGTTTATGGCTAGCTTCTAGCTTTCTGCGGCTTCTCTTTCAAGGTAGTGACGAAACGCGCTCTGTAACGCTGTTTGTTCGCTGTCGGCTACGGTAGAAACATGACGTCACAATATGTCGACCTTCATAGAAGGGGATTCCCGCGCCTATGTAGATAAAAATGCCTCATTCTAAGGTAATAACAACATTACGGTTTATTAAGTTAGTTCTTTATACACCACTGAACACATAGTTATGGATGTCATATTGCATTTCTGTTAATAGATACTCAAATTTTTTACACATTGCACCTTTAATTCCAGGCAATTGATTGATGAAACAGTGATTAAAATTAAGATACAATTTATACAAAACGAAATTCAATTTAAAGAAAGGCTTTCTACTAAACAAAACTTAATAAAGTGGGGGAGGGGGAGGGGGGGTGTATTTAAATCAGTTTACCGCTATACCTCGGGAATTTCTTGCTTTTCAACTGTGGTTAGAAAAAATCCATACCGCCCCAGCCCTAATTGCGATTACCAATTAATCGTGCAGCTCTAGCATCAGTTTCAGTTACTTACATGATTATCAGGTTTCACAGTTAAGAGTTGGGACTAAATGTCTAAACAGGATTTTTTCATTTGTAAGAAATGATTCCCCGGTTTGTGCCTAAGAGGACATGGTGATGAAAAAAATAGGAGATGAGAAGAAAAATTGTTTCAGCATTGCATTTGCTCCCAAAAAAGTATTACATTCCATTGAGAAACTTTGTATTTGCTCACAAAACCACTGAAATATAGTTTTTCCTCCCACCTCATATTATTTCCATCTACAGTTTTGTGAGAGAACGCAAAAGTTTTGCAAGTCAATAGACAGAATGCTTTCAAACGTTCTCGTTCATGTTTGTTTGTTCGCTCTCTTAGCGTCAAAGGTTTCCATTTATAGCATGTTTTTACAAGCATTTGTAGCCAATCACAATCTGTTGAGCGCATAAACCCAGTGGCCTATCAGATGTGCTAGTCAGAAAAGTAGTCAGCATCTACTCAACACCGCTAAAAATTCATGAGGTTTTTTTCAACACAAGCCAAATGTTCATGAATCCTTTGATTTAAACCAACTAGATTCAAAGATTCATTGTACAATTATACAGGCCATTAGCATTGATATGAGCTTGTACACAATAGAAAACTTCGCTTTTAGCAATCTTATCAAATACAATAAATACAGCTATTTTTTTTATTCTAATGGGATTTTTCACAAGATCGCAGAATTCAGTGAGCTTGCGCTTTAGAGATTGACAACCTTTCGTGCTCTTCAATTTTTATGTGCGATTTTAATAAAAAAACAGACGAGACAAAATGGAAAATATTTTTAAAAAGTTCATAATTCAACAGTTTTTGCTCTGGTACTGAAATAGTGTGACTGAGAACTGCAGAATTTTACTGGCATTGAACATTATGGTACCGTGAAACCCTAGTTGAAATATAGTAATTATTGGTTATCAGCTATTACATTAAAATGATAGTTGTATAGGTATCGGCCAGCATTTTCTCTATGCATCTCGTGTATTTCTAGCTTTGTTTTTATTGTGTCTTTATTTTCTAGCATTGATTCAATGTGTCACATCCTGCCAGTAAAGGCCTGCACGTTCATTCTGTGGTTGTGTTGGGTCAATGGCCAATTTATGTCAGGTTGTCAAAGCATGACTAGTGGATTCTATTACATACCGGGGAACTATGCATAATGACCCTTGCATTTGTAATGTCAGGTGTTTGTCTGCTGGAAGCCTTGTTGTATTGTGTAACACAGTGTGGTGTACTAACAATGTCTCCTGAGAATGTCACTTGAAAAATAAACATCATCATCATCAGTCTTTTTTTTGTACCTCCCTTCCTCTATTTATTCTGTTTATTTTTGTATTCTTCTACCTTGCAATTTCAGTTGAACTGCAATAGCATTTTCAATCCAGACCATCTCAAAAATTAGGGATCATTAAGACAGGCTGTCATTTTTGCAAACGCTTTTCTGTGATTTATCTGCTTATCTGTGACATGCATAATCCCCGTTTATGAAGTCTCTGGATTTGAGCTGGAGAAGAAATCATCTGTGACTCCGTCGAAGCGGGCTTGGTCCACTCACAGCACCGAGCTCACGAATTAGACACGCTGAATATTCATGCCTGCGATAGAAGGTTACCGCTCTTGAATATTTAACAGAAGAGTGCATGAGTGATCTGGCCAGGCAGCCCACAATCACCCAGCCATGATGGCGAGCTGCAGGCAGCGGTATGTCATGAGTGATTCACCACAGAATGGCAGCGTGTTGCACAACAGCACTCGTGGACCCATGAGAGGGCACTGACAGGCCTGACAGTACTCGCACACAAGATATTCCTATTCTGATTGGCTGTTTGCCACTGAGTTGCATTCTCTTCCCACTAACAATACACTCCAACATTCCCGTTGGGGTAAACAAGCACAAGCTGACTGTGCATGTTTAGACCTGAATGCTCATTTGCCCACACCTGCATACCCTCAATAAAACATTCTGGCTTCATAAGTAACCAAACTTGTTCGTTCTTCAACCCCACTGTTTTTTTTTTTTTTTTGCGGTCATTTTTTTTGGTTGAAATGTTTTGTGTTTGTAGCAGAAGTAGAGGTACTTTCAGTGGATATTTTTGACACATGTTGTCGCACATGCTGTGCAGTTCTGCTTTTCTGTTTCCTCAGATCTGATTCTCCAAGCACAGAGAGAAATAAATGATGACACAAACAGTTGTATTATAACAGTTATATCTCTGCTAGGAATGCACCGATTTGAAAATTTTTGCCAGTACCGATAATTCTTTATATCTGAAAGCTGATAGCCGATATATTGGCCGATAAATCTAAATCCAAATTTGATGTAATTTTTAAGAGCTTGATTCGAAAAACAATAATCTTGTAATAATCGGGGGTTAGAATTCGGCACAACACCAAACTTAACACAAGCAATCTTAACTGTACTAGTCATGAAGGTGTAACTCTGTTGTGGATGCCCTTATCCTGTAACAACGCAATAAAGCACGGGTTCTGCATAAAACAAATATTTGAAAATGCAATTTATTTCTGTGATGGCAAAGCTGAATTGTCAGCACCATTACTTCAGTCTTCAGTGTCACATGATCCTAAAGAAATCAGTCTAATATGCTGATTTGGTGCTCAAGAAACATTTCTTAACATTGTTGAAAATTGTTTAATATTTTTGTGGAAACTGTGATAATTTGTTCAGGATTCTATGATGAATAGAATGTTCAAAAGAACAGCATTTAATCGATTATATATATGTATGATTATAAATTGCGTTACTGTTATTTTTGATCAATTTAATGCTTTCTTGCTGAATTAAAGTGTCAATTTCTGTATTCTGTAATTTTAGCTTGTATGTTTCAGAGACGGAGAATTGGCTCTGACAGATGCAAGCCTCGCAATAGAAATATTGCTGCTTCCTTATGCAAAACTCATTGCCATGATGCTAGTTTGTTCTGGGTGGTTGCTAGGGGTAAAAGGAGCCTAAGATCCTAACCAAAGTCCCTTTAAGGCAAGTCATTTCACTCAGCGTTGGCGGCCATCTTTGAAACGCCTCATGGGAGCTATTAAGTCATGCATGTACAGCTCATATCTCTTTGAATGGGGAAACATAAAATTCTCCAAAGCTGTTGACCAAGCTTACGAATAAATGCCGTATTGTGAAATCGCCTGTGATATCTGACAACTGTTTAATAAATTTTGTTTCCAAACGCTCAAATCGTGACAAAAAACTTTTTTTTTTAGGCTTGACCAGCCAATGCGCAGAAGTCTGACTGTTTCTATAGCAAGCTTCTAACGGCAGCTGTGATGCAATTACTTTATCAATTGGCGCGGTTAGCTCTTTTATTTATAATGCGAGACTCATTCCACCATATCGCGCATTGCACTTTCTCCCATTCATAGTCATATGAGGGCACCATCTTTCTATACAAGTTTTTGTCCCAACTCTCATATATTCTTGTCCTTAGATCAGGCTCTGGTCCCACCGTTAATGAGAGTCTATGGGATTTTTTCCTCCTCACCAACTCTATTGTCGGATTGTGTAGACAAGTAGTAGCACACCTCTCCTCACCAAACTGCAAGATTTAAGGTATCATGTTCGTCTTTGTTTTTTCAAGGCCATTCTATTTAATGGTTTTATTCTCATCTCACTGTAGTGTCAGACTCTGCCCGCTCTTCTTTTCCACTGGCCCTGAAAGACCTTGATGGCTGGCTGGTTTCTTGCTCTGCCGAGCACACTCACTCAGGACTAACAGTTTCCCCGCAGCAGACACAGGCCGTCTCTCTCATCCTCTTACGTAAGAGCAGTGGAATGTGAGCTTGCGTACATCAGCCCAGAAAATGGCTGGATAACTGAATACTCCAGACACTTGGATCACAGCACAGATACAATGCTGAATCTCAATGCGTGTCATTTGTTTGCTTGTACTTGTGTGCTCGAGATAGGGCTGTAGTCAAGACCACCTTTGTCGAGTCCAAGACAAGACCAAGACCAAAGATGTTCGAGTCCAATGCAAGACCGAGTCCAAAAAGGTTCGAGTCCGAGTCAAGACCGAGTCCAGGAAAGGGAAAAAAAGTCTTGTGCAAGACATTATCAAGACAATATTTTGGGGTTATTATTATTTGTTGATCTAAAAGCAAAAACAGTGTCACAACACCCAGGATTTTTAAGTATAGACATTCCCCTTGATATCATATAATCTTCTATTCTAAAGAAAACAGAATGATGACAAATGGTGATACCTCATAATAGCAGTGTTTCACTGTGAATCTGAAAGACGCATACTTTCACATTCAGATAGCCCCCCATCACAGGCCATTCTTGAGATTCGCCTTCGAGGGGCAGGCTTATCAATACACCATTCTGCTGTTCAGTCTGTCCCTAGCACCCGTACATTTACGAAGTGCATGGACGCGGTTCTTTCTCCCCAAGACCAGTGGCCTAGACCGAGACAAGTCCGAGTCCGAATACCAGCGAGTCCGAGATCATAGAAAAACGGTCTCGAGTCCGGACTCATTTACTACAGCCCTAGCTCGAGATGTTTCTCGTTTTTCCTTTGCTCACAAATGTATATTGACTATCCTAACTGATGGATGTAAGATGGTACACTAGTTTGACCTCTTGACACTAAAGTTACATGCTGCATGGTGGATGAGAGCTGATTTGCTGGCTGGGCTTTTCTTGCTCGACAAGCTTTCCATTTAAGTAATGCTCCATAGTAATCGGAGACTTTCAGCAATATTTCTGCCCTTTGAAATGGAGGCATTAGGGAAAACACATCCTCATAGGTAATGTAGGATGACAGTATTACCTTCATAAATTGCCTCACAGCAGGTTTATTCCAGGAAATGCACATGGGAAATGTTTTACACTGTTCTTGTTTTCAATGTTTGTATGCTGTGTGGTCTACTTTCCTAAAATAATTACTCAATGTTCAGTTCACTATTATACTCAACCTTTGTGTTCTTTATCTTTTATGTAAGCAAACGCTATACATTGTAATGCCTTTTTTTCTTTTAATGTTTATTGCATAAATAGGCCTTTATGTAGGGCTTATGAAATCAGTTTTATTTTTTATGGATTCAGTTTTACTTTTTAGTAATATAAATGGATTTCTTATGAATTTCATTCATGAAACATATTTATACACATTTATTATCACTGGTAATTAAATAAAGGCATAAAACATCCTTTAAAATGTAGACCAATCAATGAAAAAATCTTTTTTTTTGCAAGCAAAGTGTTATACACAAAAGGTTATTTTTTATTATTATTACATTAGTACATTCTACTGTACAATAGTAATATATTTCTGTCACAATTTCTTTAAGTTAAACCGAACATTTATTTTGATGGCTTGTCATAAAGACCTTTGAGTTTCTGTGTCTTTATGATATGACAATAGTTTTATAAATGAAATGGGTAAATGCTGGTGAAGTGACTCTCAGAGCAGCTCTGGAGATAAAGTTCATGTTTTCATGTCCTCATAAAGTGAGACGGCAGACGCTGTAAACTCCACAAGCGGTAGCAGACTTTTTGCGCTTAAATATTTACAGTAAGTAATATGATTAATTGTAGAGCCCTACTTTAAATTTGTTCATCTAAAATTTGCCTTTGTCATTCCATGACATTATAGTGTAGATTTATTATTGGATTCTGCATTTTCAGCATCCCTGCCTTTATGATTCTACTCGTGCCTTGAAGAGCTTTTTAATCCTAATCCATGGGATATATTTTACTCTGGTCTGTAGTGGTTGATTGCTTCTGTAGGAGCAGTATATCTGATATATGAACAGCTATATTTATTCTGTTGTGGGTGATGTGATGCCTCCAATGTCAATCACTGCAGCTGTTGAGACACACACACAATCACTCACACACAGACAGAAGTGTGTCAAGGATTCAGTGTCCTTTCTTCATAAAGCAGAAAACCCCACGTGATTGTGAATTAACCCGCATGAGACAGAAAGAACAGGGTGATTCAGTGGCTGAATCATTTCATTTGAAGAATTGAAACGTTTCTCAATATATGAACGACAGATTAAGAACACATTTGTAATTTTTTGCAGCGCACCATCATTATCTTTTGAAAATACTGAACAAGAACAGTTATAACTGTGGTCTGGAGAGTACATGGTGTATTTGAAGCTTGTTTATGATTTAATTGAATGCTCCGTTTATATAAAGTGAGGAATAACTGAGTGAAATGGTGATTTAATGGAGCAATGAAAAGTCAAATGAGATTTTGAGTTTGCACTTGATAAGATTACCGTTTCCATGACAGCGACCCCCACCTTCACCCTTAGTAAATCGGCTAATCTCGTTGGTGCTGTTGCTGTCTAAGTAGTAACACGGATTTCAAGGCCTCCTTTCTTTTCTCTTGTCTCAATCTCCGTTCTTGTCGTTTTTACCGAGAGCCTCTTGCTTGTTGTTGTTGTTGTTGTTGTTGTTGTTGTTGGGGCAAGAGTATTACACAAGCACCATTGAGTATTTCATCACTAAAGGGTTTGATTCAGAACACTTCTCCTCTGTGTGTTTTCAGCTAGATATGGAAATCAGTTATTTGCATGTTGACACAGATTTTCTTGCTGAGGCGAGCATCATTTTCGTTTTTCCCAGAAAGTGTTTATGAATGTATAGCTGTCATGAGTTACATTTAAGTTTTTTTTAATATTCAAATAAGCATTTGTTGTTTATAGAAAAGAATGATAATATTAGAATATTAATATTAGAATATTTACACACACACACACACACACACACATCAATGAAAAAATAGTAATTGATGTATAGTAATTGTATCTGTATATATATATATATATATATATATATATATATATACAGTAGTCAACATTTGAATTGGATGAAAAATCATCAAAATTATAAATTAATTTTGAGCAATACCTGTTCTTGTCTTAGGACAACTTTGATTAACTTTTTGGATCCACTTCAAAAGTTGACTAATGTGTGTGTGTGTGTGTGTGTGTGTGTGTCTGTGTGTGTGTGTATGTGTAATATATATATATATATATATATATATATATATTTATATATGCGTGTGTATATATATATATATATATATATATATTATATAACACACACGCAATCCTGTTTGTTGAGCCTTGAATCAGACAGTGATGATGATAGAGGAAATTAAATATGATAGTTGGATTTAAAATATTCTGTATTACATACTTTTTCAGGGTCTCATTCGCTAGACTCATGATTCCCGCAGTAATGATTTTGGGGTTGTACTTGGCTTGTGGTGTAGTCAAAACTCAGAACTCCTTGTGCTCATGTCAGAGCCAGTCGCGCGCGTGTGAGTGCGTGCGTGTGAGTGCGTGCGTGTGCGTGCGTGCGTGCGTGTTTGTGTGCGCGTGTGTGTGTAACCTTCAGTACCTCTATTTATAATCACACTCTACAGTGTTCTTTCCTGTTATTCAGACTTCGCTGTGAAGTGCAGGAGATTGGTTTATTGTAAGACGGTGAATGAATTTGACTTTTTCCTCTCAGCCGTGAGCTGCTCTGCTGAAGACAAGCACAGTGAGTCAAGCTAAAGCAAGAAACCCAAAGTATTGAGTTTAGTGGTACATTATGTGCAGACATTACTGGAACCGTGTATGTGGTGAGGGCTTCTCAGCTCACAGTTACCTTGAAGCAAATGAAACCACCTCTTATGACTAATCCACTGTTTAATGCTGTTTCATATCGGTTTATTCTTAAAGGGATAGTTCATTCAAAAATGAAAATTGGGTCATCATTTACTTGCCCTCATGTCGTTCCAAACTTGTATGACTTTCTTGGGAACACAAAAGATGATATTTTAAAGAATGTTTCTACTGTTTTTGTCCACACAGTAAAAGTCAGTGGACTCCAAAACTACACTTGACCTCACTGATACCTTCTTTCTAAAAAAAAAAATGAAATCGTCCCGGACTGGATGAAGTCAGTGAGGTGAATTATAGAACCAGATCCATGTCAACTGAATCAAATGATTCACTGAATCAAATGATTCACTGAAAATATCTGACTCATCAGAATCATTTTTTTCATGAATAAGACATCGCTGCTGCTCTCATGAAGTAGAGCTAGGGCAGATTATTAGGTTTTCAGTGGAAAAAAGTTACAATTTTCATTGATTGTGACCCTTGTATTCTTTTGACACCAGGATTTTAAGACACCATTGGCATTCACAAATCTTGAATCCATTTTTGAAAACCACACCAAAAAAATACTAACCTATAACTAATATGTTCAGACATTATTAAAGACCAGTAAACAGTGAGTTATAAAATAAGAAAAAATAAACAAATTGCAAGCAATAGCACAAATAAATACTAGAACAATTATACAAATGAGATAAATAGTGCTTTACGTTTTTTGGGGCCTGGTCATTGGGCCTTCGTCGTGTTCCACAAAAGAAAGAAAGTTATATGGAAAACATAAGAGAGAGTAGCCTAAATAATGGAAGAATTTTCAGCTTTTCTTTTTAAAACCAAATGAGTGTGTGTCTGTCTTTGTGCAGCTCACAACAGTCTCTGCTGACATGATTACAACTCAAAACATGTTTGAACAAAACTAAGCTCTGACACAAATGGCACATCCTAACGCAAAACCGACACATAAAGGCACCCAGCAGCACTCGTTCTGTGCCTCTGTGTTTTGTTTGTTCTTGGCCTACTTTAAGTTTTAGGCAGAAGTGTGTTTTAACTCTCCTTATCAAGGACCCAAAACAGGAAGTGATGTTTTCAGGTGCTGATTTGCTCAAAGATGTATAGATGCATCTGTTTCAAGCTTGTGAGTTTTACAGTGTTTGAAGGGCGTTAAGATGTGTACCTCTTTTTTGCGAGCATATTTTTGAGTTTTACAACACATTTAATACAAGAACATAACATACACTTAATACAAACATAACTAACTCAAATCCCTCCCCCTCCACATTAACCCTGGCAGTCGTAAAAAAAAAAATATACATATATACAGATTAAAAATAAAAATTCCTTAAACATACAGTGCTTTATATCACAGCATTAAACATATACTACAACTTCACACATCTATAGCCTCTTCAATATTTCCTCCTTTAACAAATCTCAAGAACATCTCCCAAATTTCGTAAAATTCAGAAGACTTCCCCTTGATCAAATATGTAAGCTTCTCAAGAGCCAAACTGGATATCAAGTCCAAGGGAAGGATAACTTGTATTCTTCCAGCAAAGGGCTTTGTACCTCTTTTAATCTAGCAAAATGGGCACAGTTGTTGTCATGTGACTTTATATTTAGAGAGGCCCATCATATACACCTGATAAGCATTTTTATATGCTATGTTTAGCCCATGACAAGCAGTGAATTGCAAATATCTAATTGTGCCCTTCTTTGTGTTTTATACTAGGTATATCCAGCGCCACCCTGCTGCACTCCAAGTCTCTGCGTGGGCATAGGGACTGCTTCGAAAAGTACCATCTCATCGCCAACCAGAAGCTCTCCCGTGCCAAGGCCTCTCACAGCGCATACGAGGGCGTGAAACGGGCTCTGAGCCAACGGATCAACCGCATTATACAGTACACCCAGAACAGAGACTCCTTAACCGCAGAGGCACCGGGGCGCTGGGGGGCCAAACAGATTCTGTGTCACTCCCAGCAGGGCGGAAGGAAGCTCGTGCCCCAGTCGGATGCTCAAGTTCCCCGCTATGCTCCGCGATGGGCGGACGAGGCGTCAATGGCAGTTTCGGAGTATGGGAAATCCATGCTGGACTGCCACTCTGCAGAGGAGCTCGGTCTCGACCTGTTGCAAGGCCCACGCCAGGGATTATGGGCTGGAGAACAGCAGAACCGAGAGCAGAGAGACACAGCCAGACAGAGGAGACACAAAGGACACAGTCAAGAAGAACGTGAGTATTTATGATACACGCTATATCGGTCTCAACTTTGGGATGGTATTTTTTTTTTCTCTTTTTTTTTTATTAAATGGAATTAACAATAGCAAGGATGTGTTAAATTGATCAAAAATAACAGTAAAGATGTTGCAGAACATTTCTATTTCAAATAAATGCTGTTTTTTTGTTGTTTTTTTTACTTTCTATTCATCAAAGAATCCTTAAAAAAAATGATCATGGTGGCGACAAAAATATTAAGAAGCACAATTGTTTTTAAATATTTATATGAAAATGCCTCTTGTGCACCATACCATATTAGAATGATTTCTGAAGGATCATGTGACACTGAAGACTGGAGTAATAATGCTGAAACTATAGCTTTGCCATCACAGGAATAAATTACATTTGAAAATATATTCAAATAAAAAAGTTACTTTAAAGTTTAAACTGTAATAACATTTCACATTATTTCGGTTTTTACTGTATTTTTGATCAAATAATAGTGCATTTGCTATGCTTTTGTTGGCATTACAAAATCAAGCAGTATAGTGAATGGTTTTGAGCTCACTTAAATTCTCTCGGTAACGTCTTTGACAAAGTGAAGGAGAGAAATCGATATCCTCACCATTAGGCTTTTATCTGACGCTTTGTAGCTCTGCATCTTTCCCGTCAATACAGTCCACAAAACACCAATAAAGGGCCGAGGTCACAATCTAGACCTTGATTTCTCTCTCCGTTCTTCAATGTTTGTCTCCTTTTTATCTCACCCAATGAAATGGCTACAGTTAAAAACAGAAATGTCATCAGGGTCACAGCACATGCTTTTCAGCGCCGCACATCTGATTAGAATGCTTCTCAAGGACTGTTATAAAGTTATCTGCCTTCAGCTGTGAAAGGAGGTGTTTGTCAGTTCACTTTTTTCTTCTTTTTTTTTAAGATAGCTAGAGAATGTTTTCATACTCACTTTATTGTTTGTCTTCCTGTTTCAGTGGTGACGATGAGTGTGGAGGAACTTCACAAGCTGAACGAGCAGCTGCTGTTACAGATACAAAGTGAGTTTCCAGTTTTGAGATCTTCAAACCCAAAGCTCACCCAAAATATGAAAAATATGACAGTTCATTTTTGGGGTGAACTACTCCATTTAGCCTAAACGCATACTGTATGGAAGAGTGACTCGATATTAGTAATAAATAAATAATGATAATAAAATTATGTGATATACCATATTCCCTTTGCAAAAAATGATATGTCACAACAAAAAATGATGTAGATAATTGATTGATGTTGTCAAGGCTCAACAGTATAGCTTTCCTCCTGCCCAGTTTGCACTGAACCTGCCAACAGTTTATCTAGCACCAACACTTACTTGCCTATTTATTTGTTTTTTGTTTGTTTATTGACTTTTACATGTCATTATTTACTTTCACATTTCATTATGTTTTTACATTCATTATTTATTTAATTTTACATTTCATTGTCATTATTTTCTTTACTGTTTTTACATTTTTTTATTTACTTATTTTATTTATATTTTCAAGAAAGATTAAATGTTACTTGTAACATTTTTCTTTACAAAGATAATTTGCAATAATGTAAGTAAATTCTGCAATTTTTATAATTATACAAGGTGCTGGAAAACGATGGCATGCATTACTGATTGGTGTGTAATTTTCAATCATTCTTACTGATGCCAACAAGACTATTACAAGTCTTGTAATTTTGATAAAACATCCTTCTATTTCGTACAATTCTAAAGTTTAAACAGACATTTTGCTACCAAATGTCACAGAAAAACAAATGTTTAAAGTCTCCCTGCAGTTAATAATTTTATCCCTTAAAACTCATCTTAAATGATCAAAATGACATATTTAAATGCTTGTTTTGCAGATTTTACAGGCTTGTCTACAAGTCGATATATTAGAATATAGAGAGCGATACATAAAACGCATGATTACCAGTGTCGGACAAATAACGGTAATCGATATGATTAGCCTTTGGCTTGACTGTCATTAAACATCTAATAATGTGTTGCTAATGTTACACAAACCACGTTCCCGTTCGCATCTCAGAGTCAGGCGGCTGCCTTCTAAAAATCAGCATCCTCTTGAACATCATAGAAAGTCAGTGTAGAAAAGCCCCGTTCCGCATGTTGACGGGATTGGTCACATGTTTGTAACGGTAGGAAACAGGAGTGGTTTCCAACTGTGTTTTTGAGACTATCTCAGCAATGGTGTTGACTGGTGAATTTGCATGTGGTTTGTCTTAAAGCATATTAAAACATTTGCAAATCATGCAAACTAAAAATTGTAAGAGACAGTTCTGCACTCTGGCCAGCTGGCTATCCTTATTATTGAGCCCTGCTTATGCATATTTAAAGTTTATTATGTAGGTTACCATTGTTCTTGATCTAATACACATTCTTTCTTTGTCCCTCAGATGTGTTTGAGGAGCTCTCTTTAGCTGTGCAGGAGAAGGACTCTCTTTCATCAGAGCTTCATGTACGCCATATAGCCATTGAGCAGCTCTTCAAAAACTGTGCCAAGCTGCCGTGGCTCCAGATCGGGCGAGCCGGGGTCAAAGCTAGCAACAACCCAGTGGAATGAGACCTCTTTTGCGGACAACCGAGTCCCCCAAAGACCAAAAAGAAACCGCAGCTCCAAGCAGACTCTTGCGGAAGCTCAAAGCTCAAACGGACTGGAAACTCACACACTGTGCTAATGAGTTTAATGTCACCTCGCTGAATCTTCAGCTGGACTTTATAAAGCGAAAGCGTTTTGCAGGCCTGTTCAAAGTGTTTCTATGCAGAATGAGGTGTTGTTAAAACCTTACAAAGACTTTTTTTCTTTTCCATTCATTTTCATATGTTGCTTTTTCCTCCTCATATCACTGTTTACTCTCTACACTTGATCATGTGTGGTTAATAGACTTGGATCAGTCTGACAATGTTCCTCCTGCACATTCGGGCTTGCTGATTGGTGGTGGTGTTGCTGTGGTAACTGTTGCTTAGTTAACAGTTTTCCCTCCCTCTGCTCATTGCAGTGGAACTTGTTAATGACTATTAATGTTCTGTTACTCTTTATTTCTCCTGTTGTGCTGAGATACGACACAAACGCTTTAGAGGAAGTTTACATTTCTTTTATTGCACTCTTAAAGCGGTGTTCTTCAAATTGACATTTCATAGGTGCATCCCAACATTTCACGGGTTATGATTAAGAAAATAGCAGTTTGGAGATGGACGTTTCAGCTGGAATGGTTAGTTCACTCATGTTAAGCACAGGCCTAATTTTTATTTAGGCTTAATTCAGTGCTGGGATTAATATTGGAACGATAGGAATGCTTAACCAAAGCCTTTGTTACCTTAAGGTAACTATTTCAGTATTTATTTTATGACAATTATTTGCTTGCTACAAATATTTAAAAACCAAATTTGATTTTTTTTCAAGTTGGTTTCCTTTCTGTAGTGTTTAGAGGTTGTTTTCTTGTGGTATTATAGTATAGTTTCTTACATTTAGAGTCAGTGCATAAAGTGAAAGTATAGTCGGGGCAAAGCTGCCTTGATTTGAGATCAGACTGTGTCACCATCTGGTGGCCATTCAGAGAATCCTGTCCACTTGCTGCCTTGAAGTGTGTGCATGGTTCTGTGTCTATTATTATTGTTCTATGAAGTCTATTATCTCTATAATCTTTTAAAAAAAATGTAAATCTCAACATTGTTTTAAGAAATTAGCTCGGTATTTTGAACTATCCGTTCTCTTTATAAGAGATACACATTCGACTGACCCCTCTGGGGTTTCTAAAAATATTTTATTTTCTATGAGTGAGTTATCTATCATTCTGGTTATGCTCTGAAAGGTAAAGTCAGCAAACTATAGCTGTGAGTTATTATGGATGATTTGTGGAAAAGAAGCAATATGAGTCTGAAGTGTCAGGTTTGGTTGCTTTCTGCATTTCAAAAGCTTTCTTTTATGATTAACTCTGTGATTTGTCACAGGAGGTTGGAGTAAATGAAATGAAATGAAGCACACTTTCCAAATCTTTGTGTGCTGTGGAGATACTGAATGAACCACGTGAGCTGGATGAGATTCATGTTTGTCTTGAGTGTGTTGCATATGTAGGCCATATGTTAAATTTATGTTGGTGTTGATGATGTCTTGTTCTTTTTTTTCTTAATTCATTATTGTGCTATTATTTTGCTTTTTGTTTTTCCAGTGGTCTGTGTTATGTGACATTTAAAGTGGTTTATGCAATCCTGTTTTGTTAGTGGATCTTCCGATCAGTGTGGACAATTTCTGGATGCTTTTGGAGTGATGTGTACATTTTCTTTAAGGGAATGAATTAATAAAAATATTTTTCCTAAACCTAAGTGTGATTATTTGCCTTTAATTCACTGGGTTCACCAGCAGCTGATATGGTTGTTTCTAAAATGTGCCCTGGACTATCTGATACCTGGTCTTAAAGCACTTTAAATACAGTGAAAAGTAATGGAAATTCATTATACTTGGATTTTAAATAGTTTGCTGAAAAAAACTATTCTTGAAATATTGTGCTGAACTCAATCAGATGGTTATTACTTGAATGACAAAATATATACATGTATACATTGATAAACATCTTTCAGTTTGAACTGACATTTTATTTGCATGCATAAATAGTTTGAACATCAAACATTGCCTACAATGTGTTTCTGGGCACTTTCTGGCCAAGTTTCATTCATTCTCTACTTTTTACCCCATTAAAGGGATATTTCGGCCAAAAATGAAAATTCTGTTATCACTTACTCCCCCTCATTTTGTTCCAAACCTGTATGAGTTTCTTTCTTCTGTTGAACACAAAATAAGATATTTTGAAGAATGTTGATAACCAGACAGTGGCATATACTTTCATAGTCCTTTTTTTGGTAAGTCAGTGGCTACCGTCAACTGTTTGATTACCATCATTCTTTAAAATATCTTCTTTTGTGTCAGAAGAAGAAAGAGACTCACACAGGTTTGGAACAAAATGAGGGTGAGTAAGTGATGACAGAATTAAAATTTTTAGATGACTTAACCCTTTAATAACAATAAGAATTAAATTATTGTTGTTTATAATAATGTATTATTTAGATAATTTAAATGTTGCTGATTTGTTAATAAGATAGACATTAAAGACCGAGCTCTGCATTTTGCCACATTTTTTACTGTAACCCATCATTTATTACTGATCTCCCCACAGAATGTTTGTGTCATTTTGTTTGCCATTTCTCTATTTTCTGGTGACAAAGGGTGGCGTGGCCAAGTTACCGCCGTTTTAATGTAGAAACAACATCTGTAACTTTGGTATTTCGGCGAAAACTTGTTTACCAGGGTGAATTTTTGGTATAGTGAACAGAAATGCTTTTTTGTATTACGTTTTTGAGCAGTTCCGCGCTGCAGCTCTTTGGTTCCGCCTTCAACACGCGCGCACACCGGAAGTTTGGATTTTGTTGTTACACTGGAACAAAATGGCTGCTGTGAGTTTTTTTCATTGAAGGCACTGGAACATTTATTCCGCTTCTTGCTTTGGATTTCCTACCTGTGGTGATGCAACTCGATTGGCAAGTCAGTTTCAATGTGTGTCGCCATTGTCACGTTATGCCCCGCTCTGTCAGTTGGTCGTGTTGTGTGGGTTTGTGCATTTTAAGTGAGCTGTTAGCTGTGGTTAGCCAGTCTGTCGTTTTTCTGGAGCTCCAGTGCTGAAGTTTGTCTTCTTCTTCTGGCATAATATTCCTCTGCATTTCATGAATGCATGATATTTGTTGCCATTGCATCCTTTAACACATACTTTGTCATCATCCTGCTGAATCTCACCACATTTGTTTACCAGATGTTGTGATTGCATATACACACACAGATGCACAACTGTCTTAATGAGCTGAGTTCATGTCTCATACTTTGTTTATTCGCATTCATACACTTGTCATTGGATGTCTGGGGTTAAGTTCTTAATGGCAACTGTCAGCTGACATATAAATGCACGCGTGGAGTGTGTTTCTGAACTAACTGTCTCTGATCTCAGGGCTTGAATGGTGTGTTTGTGGAGGTGACAGTGTTGGTGTAACAGCATCGCCTCCTGTCACACAGCAACCACGATGGTAAGAACTTCAGATTTGGTTTAATGATGTTTTTATAAGAGGATTGGATTTTATTTAACATAAATAAATGTATCTCGATTTGATAATATTTGACATTTTCACTGACTTGTTTGGACAATATGAGAGATTTGCCCTGCCTCTAATGTTATGCATTTTCATTTATCTTTCTTACACAGCAACAAGTCCTAGAATATGCATTGGATCGGGCTGAGGTATACTTTGAACTTATGTCTGTGTTGTATTATACTGTACAATTTGGTGTTTATTTTGTATCCATAATATCTGTTCATATGGCAATTGATAAATAATGTATTCTACTACTCTACTATGACATTGTTATGTCTTGTTTAGTACATTGTTGAAAGTGCTCGTCAGAGACCAGCAAAGAGACGATCGTCCTCGAGCGGAAGGAAATCCTTATATCAGAAACTTTATGAATTGTACATTGAAGAGTGTGAAAAAGAACCAGAGTTGAAGGTAATCTTCGCCCACTATAACACACAAACACATTTATGTTTTACAGTAACTTCAAGACTAGCATTTCAGTGAAGTGGCATTCGCAGCCCTTTTTGCTTAGTGAAACCACATACTCCATGAGAAAACTATGGTGTGATTTTATACATTTTATCGAGTCGTGTTATGGAATATAATAGTGAAAATCATGGAATGATATTACAGATTGAATATGTGTGTGTATAAATAACAAAGTCCTTACTGCCCTCTTTCTGTAGAAACTGAGGAGAAATGTGAATCTACTAGAGAAACTGGTCTCACAGGAGTCAGTCTCATGTCTGGTGGTCAACCTGTACCCTGCCAATGAAGGATATTCGCTTATGCTTAGAGGAAAAAACGGATCTGGTACTGTCTGCTTTTTATTTGTGTATTATGCTTAGCTCATCATGCTGCTTGTTAATAAACTCAAACTTGAGCTGATGTTTTTATCCCGACCTTTAAGATTCAGAAACAATCCGACTTCGCTATGAAGAAGGAGAGTTACTGGAGTACCTGGATGCTGAGGAGCTGCCGCCCATCCTTGTAGACCTTCTAGAAAAATCACAGGTTAGTAGCATTACTGAACTTATTTTTTAATGTGTAATTTCTTCATGTATTTTTCCATTTCATTTTATGCACTTGAAAAATCTGCTCTGACTTTTTTTTAATTTTTTTAAAAATATTTATATTTTATTTTCCGTTAACATTACCTTCTCTATATTAAGTTCAGAACAGTGTTGTTATTGTTAACTAAAACTATTATTAAATAAAGCTGAAATAATGTAAAATATAAATATTGTGTAAGCTAAATTAAAATGTTTCAGTTGAAGAACTATAATTACATGAAAATAAGTTAAAGCACAATAGAAATATTAAGAAAGTCCCAAAACTAATGAAAATGACCAAAAGCACATAACAAATCTTAAAATAAAATAACTGTAAATATAAAAATGACAACAAATTAAATATGAATATGTAAATATATGAAAAAAATACTATTATACTATATAAATAATGCTAAAATTTCACTGGTGCAGAATTGATTCAATGTGTAATTTTAATTTCATTAACCTACATTAGTTTTTTTATTACATGCAGTGTTACTGATGCCTAAACCATTGGCTTAGTTTTGTTTTTCTGCTTTTGTTCTGTCAGGTGAACATATTCCACTGTGGCTGTGTCATAGCTGAGGTCAGAGACTACAGACAGTCTGGAAATGCAAAGATGCCCACCTACCAGAGCCGGCACATCCTGCTGAGACCCACTATGCAGGTCAGTAACAGTCCTGATCCATGACCAGCAGTCTCTGAGAAACTTGAGGTTAGTATTTTTATTAAGCCGTGTCTCTTCTCTTCACCAGACCCTGATCTGTGACGTCCATGCTATGACAAGTGATCACCACAAGTGGACGCAGGTGATGCGACTGCATAGAGGATTAAAAGTGACAGATTCACAGCTCAGTATGGAGGAGGAATCATTCTCATGTGTTTTGAATGTGTTTACAGGATGATAAACTTCAGCTGGAGAGTCAGCTGATTCTGGCTACAGCAGAGCCTCTGTGTCTGGACCCTTCCATCTCTGTCAGCTGCACTACCAACCGCCTGCTCTACAACAAACAGAAGATGAACACACGATCCATGAAACGGTGACGCAGCTTTTCATTCAAATGCCAAATGCTGTTCAAAAAGTTTTTTAAAGTCTCTTGTTCTCACCAGGGGTGCATTCATATTTGAGTATATTTTAAATGTAATTTATTCCTTTGATGACAGAGCTGAATTTTTAGCATCTTTACTTTAGTCTTCAGTGTCACATGGTCCTTCAGATAGCATTCTAATAATCTGCTGATTTGGTGCTCAACATTTCTTATTATCAATGTTGAAAACTGCTTTACATTTTTGTTGAAACCACAATACATTTTTTAGGATTCTTTAATGAATATAAAGTTCAAAAGAACCGCATTATAAGAACATTATAAGTGATTTTACTGTCGCTTTTGTTTTAATTTAATGCGTCCTTGCTGAATAAAAGTATCAAATTCTTAAACAAAAAAACAAAACAAAAACATTCCCAGACTTTTGAATGGTAGTGTATATTTGCATTTTCCTTTCATCTGCTGTTGAGTGTACAGCATGATAGTTAATAACTGCATTTTACATCCATGGAATTGCACATACCCACAGAGCTTATGTAGACGTGCACAGAGTAGATCTTTTATTGTGTGTTTGTGGTTAGTCACCACCTGTGAGCTGAAAACCCACTGCTGTTATGATCTCTCTTTGTATTGTTGAGACCTAAAGGAATGTGAGTTGGGTTTTTTTCACCAACATGCGCTTTTGTCCTCGCTCTGTGGAGCCAACAAAAACGCTAAAGTTGAAGTTCCTTTAGCTGCTTGAGTTGAGTGCAAGAACCTGACGAGAATCCGTCCCTCTGTGCTGACAAAAGCTAAATAAGAGTCATTTCGTGTAGTTTTACCAAAGTTAAAGGCTTCAGAATGTTGTATTTGATACAAAGAGATCCTGAAAACTTAAAAGCAAAGTATCAAATCCATCATATGTCAGTTATGCATCATTCCATGCTAATGGAAGTCATGTTTCTACCCTCCGCAGGTGTTTCAGGAGGCATTCACGAGCAGCTCTGAACAGACAGCAGGAGATGATGAGTAACTGCCCCGCACTGCCACAGCTCCGGCTCCTGGACTACCTGCAGAGGAGGAAAGAGAGGAAACCTGCTCCCTCCATAGACCTGAAGATCTCCAAAGCTGGGAATGTGAGTCAAAGACGCAGACATGTTTTCATTTCTGTGCTGATTTGGGGAAAATTAATTTAAACCTGGTAAAATATAGTAAAAACTGAAAAAGTTTCGGGTCAGTTACAATTGTTTAAAATGACTTTTATTCAGCAAGGATGCATTAAATTGATCAAAGGTGACAGTAAATACGTTTATAATGTTACAAAATGTTTCTATTTAAAATAAATGCTGTAATTTTAAACCTTCGTTAAAAAATCCTGACATTTTTTTCGCAGAAATATTAAGCATAAGAATAACAAGATATGTTTCTTGAGCACCAAATCAGCATATTACATTAATTTCTGCATGATCATGTCACACTGAAGACTGGAGTAATTATGCTGCAGTACATGAATAAATTACATTTTATGTAATTACAAATGAATTTACAGCTATTTTAAATTGTAAAAACAATTCACAGTATTACTGTTTTTACTGTATTTTTGATCATATAAATGCAGCCTAGGTGAGAATTAAGAGACATCTTTCCAAAGCGTTAAAACTCTTTTGAACGGTAGTGTATTTATTATTAATCAAATCTCCTGTTTAAACAAATACTTAATATTCATTCTGAGTTTTGGTTACATCTTATCGATCTTTATCACTAGAGTGGGTATTTTAGGTGTTTAAATCACTCTTTTTCTCTTGTAGTGTGTGGACATGTGGAAACAAAACAGTTGTCAGCTGACCGTCCCAGCAGAAATTGACGTGAGTTGCCGTAATGCATTTAAATTAACATACAGTATCATCTCTCTTTTCTGAAGGTCCAACAATATTTCATCACAGAAATAACTTCAGAAAAATGACTTGAAATGTATAAATTTCACTGTCTTGTGGCCTTCAGTGTTCTGTTGTGGGATGTTTGTAGATTTTGCCATGTAGCCAAGTCTGTGAAAAAGAGTTTTTCTCTCTGCCTTCAGGTAGAGAAATATGCAGTGGCAGAAAACTCAGTCAAAATCGATGACACTCAGCCCACTGTTTGGCCTGCACAGGTAACAAAAATGTGTGAATATTACATAGGAACTAGACTGTACATGAACCCTGTGAAATGTTGTTTTATCTGTGTGACGTGTTGTGTTTGTCTCTGAACAGGACGTGAGGGACGACTACACTTTCGAGTGTGAGATGGGAGGCCAGTCTCAAAGAACAAAAGTCACTATCTTCCAGTCTATGGGCGACCCGCTGGTGTACGGGAAAATCTACAGCGCCAAAGACTCCAAATCAGAGGGAGACGTCACAGACCTACACCTCATTCACCCACCGTAAGAAACAACTGATGACATTTTAGTATTTCACTCACAAGTATTTCTTATTTCACATTTGTATTATGTTATATATTCAATTTTCTTATATTAAACATTACATTTATATGCGACCAATGGGAGATGGGGAAGTGTCCAGGAAACTTACTTTTACTCTCCGATGAGAGTAGTTTTGCTTGCTCAAGTACCTAATCCTTTTTTCTTTCTTTCTGTGATTTGTAGATTCCTCATAGGTTCAAAGACAGACGCTGATCGGTAAGTTTGGGAGCTTAATTTTTTCCGTTTGGTGTTGTTGGGTTTCTGGTCTTAATAATAATTATAAACTTCATTATCTATAGCGCCTTTAAAAGTTACAGCTCAAAGCGCTTCACAAAAATAAAATAAAAATGCAACACTATAAAAGAAAAGCATTTACCATAAAAGAGAAGTACGTATGTTATCAAAACAATTCCATAATTAAATGGTATAGAAAAAAATTGTGAGAATTAATCAAATAAATGCTACCCGAAAAAGTACGTTTTGAGGGTAGATTTACAAACACTTCAGAGATTCTGCTTGCCTAATCTCAGCGGGCAGAGAGTTCCATCCTGTAGTTTTGGAGCAAGTGAAGAGAAACATCACCCATAGATCTTAAACAAGTTGGCGGGACAGTTAAAAGACCAGCTTCAGAGGAGTGGAGATCTCGCGTCGGGATGTGGGGGGATTTAGAGTTCTGACAAATATTGAGGAGCAAAGCCATGCAAAGCTTTATAAGCATGCATGAGAATTTTAAAATCAACACGAAACCTGACAGGGAGCCGGTGTAAGGACTCCAAAATAGGAGTGATGTGATTCCTGGTCCAAGTCAGGATTCTAGGATCCTAGTCTTGGTTGTTTTCAGCCACCATGTGAACATTCCTGTGCCGCAGGTTTCTCACGCAGTATAAAGAGGTGTATGAACGGGACGTGAAGTGTCAGGTGAAGATGTTACACAACTCGCAAGGCCAGCTCTCCCCAACCAGGGAGAACGAGGTGAGACACTTTGTATAATGTATATAACTTTACTGTTCCGACTATGGTTTTAATCAGATTTGGATAAGGTTTGTAATCATCTAATGTATTTATTTTGCAGTTCATGCTATAAAAAAAAAGATTTGAGGCAGATATGCTCTTTTTTCTGCCTGTCTAAACCAATCCCAAAAGTGATTGATTATAGATTTATGTGCCAGATATAGAAAATCGGCACCAAAACAATTGGATGTGCCTGAGAAAAAAAAAATCCATGTAAGTTTTATGAGATCCATGCATCATCCAAGATCAGACCATTTTGATGGCAGTTTGTTGTTGATGCAGGCCGATGGTTTCTCAGCGCTGGTCCAGTCTTCGGTTTTAGGAAAGGGTGTCAAACACAGACCTCCTCCTATCAAACTGCCAGCCGGCTCAGCTTGCGCCGCCTCAGGTGAGACAGACTATTTTATATGTTCATGTATGTGTATAAATGTTTAAAAACATTTTCCCTGAAAGTTCGAGTTATAATCGTTTGCAAGAGCGTGATTATAAAAACAATGGGGCTGTGAAAGCGGATGAGTGAGTAAATGAGTTTACCTGTTTGGATGATGACGTTTTATGTCCCCGACAACCTCTGCTGTCCCATTTAGTCACTTGTTATCAACCACCTTTTAGAAGACACCTTTTAGAACGATGGAACTGGAAGTGCTAAAATGCTAATTAATTTCTGGGTTTTTGGCCCACAAACAATATGTCATCCCTGGCACCCCTCTATAAAAGACCTTAGTCAGGTTAGACAACATATGGATAAAAACAAGGCTGTGAGGAATAGATTTACAGTCTTTAAAATGTCATGCACTGTATAAAGATTCTGGATGACGTCATTTTCACAAATCACAACTTTGACAGCTGTTTCATGGAGTTTTTGTCCACTGAAAGTTTTTTTTCGTGGAGACTTTGTTAAACGGTTACTCATTCACCCATAAATGAAAATTCATAAAACATTCATCAACACACATCAATTATGGTAAATTTAAGCTCAAGCATGATAGTTTGACAAGCGAGAACCAATGAGGTTTATTCTCGTGTTATGCAGCATGTTGGAGCTTTTACAAGAACCAGTCTCTAGATTGATGAAAGTCAGGTCAGATCAGGTCTTGATCTCATTCCCTTGCTTCTGTCTGTCACAATATGTTTTTGTTACTCCACTTTAAAAAGTGTACAAACAAACACTCCGTCCTGCTGTCTAGGAAACCTGTACAGTACACAGGCCTCCAGCGGTCATCTCAAGTGCCCGACTCCTCCACCCTCGAAGAATCAGTCGCTCTCCCGGAAACACTCCATGGAGCTTAGCCTGCTGTCCCCTGCTGCTCTCTCGCCCATGCAGAGTGAGTAACTGAGCATCCCTCCGTCCACAACCACAAAGCTGTCACTGACCACGGCTGCATGATATATAGAAATAAAATCGATATGGCAATATGGCTTAGTGCGATTGTCAAATCCAGCAGGCTGTGATATAAAATGTAATAAATATATATGCCCCATCAACTCGTCAAAATAGGAGCTCAATGGTTTATGTTTCAAAAAAAGAAATTAAGATGTAAATATTGGTATTGTAATCTTAAAGGGTAAGTTCGGCGTTTTACAAGTAAAGCCCTGTTTTAAGATCGTTTCTGATGAAATCGAACGGTTAAGATTAAAATTTGGACACATGCTGCTGTCCCGAGAATTTTAAGTTTTTGTGTTAGCACCCCCCCACCTATACAATGGTTTCATTGGTGCCTTGGAACAATCATTCATATAAACGCATTAAACTTTAGTTTACAAAGACTTGAAACTCACCGAGTGGTCTGGGGTGTTCACTGATATGCTCACGCAAAAATCGCTGCAAAAGATGCTTTCCAACAGGTTTTTTACCATTCGTTGTAAAACTGTGGACCTATTTTTCAAACGCCTCACAACCAGACATTCTTCCAAAAACTACGATAAAACCTGTTGGTAAGCATCATTTGCAGCGATTTTTGCGTCAGCTTATCAGTGAACACCCCAGACCACTCGGTGAGTTTCACGTCTTTGTAAACTAAAGTTTAATGCGTTTATATGAATTATTGTTCCAGTGCCCTTATGAAACCATTGTATAGGTGGGGGGGTGCTAACACAAAAACTTAAAATTCTCGGGACAGCAGCATGTGTCCAAATTTTTATCTTAACCGTTCGATTTAATCAGAAACGATCCTGAAGCAGGGCTTTACTTGTAAAACGCCGAACTTACCCTTTAAAGTAAAATACTATTTTGAGTAAAATAGTTTTTAAGCTTTAAAAAAAATTATATGCAGAAAACTACAAAATTACCCCATTCAACTCTAGAATGATTAATTCTTTCCAAATTTTGCCATTTAAGCAATCTGCTGAAAATTTGTAGCCTGTATTTTTTTTAATACATGCAGTCCTATAACTGCTTGCTGATGCATCACTTGCTAGCTATATATTTGTTTATTATTTTTTCCTCTGATTATTATCCATAGGATCAGGTACTCCCAAGCCCACTACACCCACACCCACCAACACGCCGTGTTCTACGCCACACCCCGCCGATGTTCAGGGTGCCACGCCCTCATTAACGCCCACCCCTCAGGACCCCACCCTCCCACAGCAACCTACCCTGCTGACTCCCTTCCCCCAGCAGCAGATGGCCCTGCCCGTCATGACGATTCCCCTGCCCACATCCAGCACCACATCTTCACAGGTCATGACCAACCCTGCAGGGCTGAACTTCATCAATGTGGTGGGCCCAGTTTGGTAAGTGACATGAAAAAATGGTTTTATATGAATAAAGCTGGGTGCACGCTGTATGATTTTATCCACAATTTGGCCATCTGAGAGAAATTTTACAAATCCTAAAATATTCTTCTGATCCTAGGCTAAAATCCGCTAGTTTGACATGTTTGCCGACAGCCGATCAATGACCGTTGGGATCAAATTTAACCTCTGATGAAATTCTGCCAGTGTCAGAAGATTTGACACACAGTCCTGCAGTGAGAATGTCAAATCAAATACCAATAGGAGCGCAGAACCTAATGACGCAATTAGTGCGACAACAACAAACCACCACTTGATCCACACAGTGTTTGTTTTCTTCTTCTATCATTATTAATATTATTATTATTCTATCTTCTATTTTTCTTTAAAGACAAGCCATGACCAACATTAACGCTAGAGATTGCTTTTCGTCGCTAGCCACCATTTACATCACGCATGCAGCTCAGTCACTGAACGTGTCATGGTTTGATGTTGTAAAACTCCAAATAAGTTTTCGTGCGCTTGTCCATTTTTGACTGTCGTACAGTCCGACATTGACAACTGAGATCCTACTGTGAGACATGGCTTACAACAGGGATCATGTTCATACAGTCTGACAAGCAACACTTGTAAAGCATTATTATATTCACCCGGCCGAACCTCTCTTACAAACAGCAGTCCACAGACCCTGATGAGCGGTTCTAACCCGATGCTGGGTTGTAGTCCTGGGACCCTGGCGTCTGGTATACCCCTGAGTGGACTTCTGCCCTCTGGTGGTCTCATGTCTGGAGCTCTGCCTGCCATGCAGCCTGCAGCTCCAGCAGGTAAACTTCTCTGTCATTTGCTCCCTGGATGGTCAGATGTTCATCAGTGACTTTTACAAGTTATCCATCACTATTGTGAAGATTAAAATGTAGGGGTGGAACGACACCCTCATGTCACGAATCGATACATATCACAATACTGAACTCACGATACAATATTATTGCGATACTCCAAGATGTATGATAAAAGGTTAACAAAAAATGTACTGTTGATTAAAATGCTAAGTTTGGTATTAAATTGTGGGTGTAAATGAATAGACTTGGTGCTGATAACCCCCAATGCACAGGACAATGTTGACACCAGAATAACAATATTCATGATTCTGAAGCTGAAAATACAACATTATTTTAGATGAATATGCTTGCACTCTGTTACTGGCTAGACATATTTAAAATAATGTAGGCCACTTTTTACTGGTAACATAAGACATTTGGCATTATCAGGACCCACAAATATTCCCCCCTTGCATTATTATACATTATAGTTTAATGTAGTACTGACTCTAAAACTCTGACAACTCACTGTCATTTTTATTTTTGGTGAACTATACACAATACATATCGTCACTATCCACGATACACATTGTTGCATTTTTGTATTGCGATATATTTTGACACAATATATTGTTACACCCCTATTAAAATGTTCATGTTGTCCCAGCAGGTGGGCCTTTTGGCCTGAACAACAGCCCGGGACTGCGACCGCTCAACCTTCTTCAGGTGAGGGAGCGTTTCCTGCAATGTAATGGGTTTTGTGGAGCTGATTCGCTGATTCTCTCATTCCCTCCCATTTATTTTTGTGTTTCCCCTTCCTTCAGCTCCCTACGGGACCACTGATTTTTAACTCTCTACAGCAGCAGCAGTTGTCCCAGTTCTCCCCCCAACAGCAGAGCAGCCAGTCGGCCACATCCAGCCCCCAGCAGCAGGGGGAGTCTGTGAGTCACACACACTGTCCATCATTTTACACAGCTGTCATTATTCTAGTAATCTTGTGATGCGGAGGTGTGAAAATTTGAATAGTAATTCAGTTGTCCTCTTTGCATCAGACTGACCCGGGTCTGACGACAGAACAGGGACTGACCGCACAACAGACGGCAGTCATCAATCTGGGGGGATTCATGTCCCCTCAGGCAGCAGGTACAGACTCATGCACCGGATACATGCGTTTCATTTCTCTGCTACTCCTCTTACTGTTATTCAAGTACACCTATAGTCCAGATATCTCTAACAGACACTAACACAACGAGTAGACATACTAATGAATTTAGATTTTGTAGTGTCATACTAATCTCAACGTTCATCAGACCTGTTTTTTTTGACTATTTGGTTTGTCATTTGATTGACATGATGGTGGATGCCACTTTTCCTTTTTGCTACATTCTACCTTTTATTTCCTGTTACCTCCCTCCCCAACCTATTCTTTCTCTCTCCCCTCCTCCTCCACCCCACCCCTCTGTCCGTGGTAGTGCTGTCCCAGCTGGGTTGTGGTCTGGAGGGGTCCGGGCCCAGCCTACCGTCCCCGAGGCTCCAGCAACAGCACCAGCCACAGATCCAAGTAATGCAGCAACCTTGACCTCATCCACCCATAGACATGTGTATATCAGACTGACCTTTGACCTCTTGATGTGAATTCAAAACAACCCTATTTACTTTCTTAAAACCACTTTCTGGTCTTATTGTGCATGATTTGTCAATTCATATTATTCCAACGTCATACAATTATAATAACTTGTTCCAGCTCTGAAACATCTCCTCTTTTTGGCTGACATCACTTACGCACATTGTACGCACCTACTTTTTATAAACCAATCAGTTCTCAATGGATTAAAAAAGGTGCCGCCCTACTTTTTTCCCCTCGTTAAATATTGTTATACTCTGAAATACGTTACATTAAACAATTATAAAACATATAAGTTCCACTCTAAAATATCTAAAGGTTGAAAAAAATATCTATTTTAAAAATTATTTTCAATGTTTTTTTTCTACGAAAGTTTGGGGTCTGTAAATTTTGTTTTTGAAAAGTCTCTTCTCACTAAGGCTGCATTTATTTGATTAAAAATACAGCAAAAACTGTAATATTGTGAAATATTATTACAATTTAAAATACCTGTTTTCTATTCTAATATAATTTAAAATGTAATTTATTCCTGTGGTGGCAAAGCTGAATTTTCAGCATCAGTTCAGAAATCATTCTAATATGCTGATTTGCTGCTCAAAAAACATTTCTTATTATTATCAGTGTTGAAAACAATGGTTTCAACAAAAACATTAAGCATCACTATGATTATTTTTTAATAGAAAGTTTTAAAAAAGCATTTATTTGAAACCTCTAACTATGTGTCTTTACCCTCACTTTTGATCAATTTATGTGTCCTTGCTAAATAAGTGTTAATTTCCTCTTTTTTAAAATCTCTAACTGACCCCAAACTTCTGAACAGTAGTGTGCACAATATTGCGACATCTAAAGACAGAATCACAATTGAACAACTTTTTTTTTTTAACATTGAGTTCAAAGGTCTGGTGCAAGACTGTGGATCAGTCTGTTATATGATGTCTATGCATTCATTCTTTAGATTAAATGCTCAAGTCTACACAGCTGAACACTGTTCATCACATCAATAGTTTCTTTCCTGGTTACTTCTGACCATTGTGTGAAGCTTGCCGTGTTTCAGTAACCATCCTTGTCTAAGCCTTTACCTACATCTTTGCATATAATGCTGAGCTTGTGGCATATCTTCTAACAGCAGCTTGAAGCATGTTTTTATAGCAAAACTTCATAAATGTCTTTAGAAGGATTCATCAGATTTAATTTGTTTCATTGATAAGCCTGACTCATTAGTGTTGTGCTTGTGTTATCCATCACACACATCTGACCAGTAACAGCCGAACCCTTGCATTAGTCCCAGCTGAGATGCCAGTTGAAGTTGTTGTCTTACTGACACCAAACAAGCGCGCGTGTGTGTGTGTGTGTGTGTGTGTGTGTGTAATACAGCATAGCTGACAAAACAACAGTTGCATTGCACTTTTACCGCCTTCCTTTTCCATCGCTACTGCTTGATCCTTTCCTGTTCTTCACAGTTTGTCATTCCCATTATTTCCCCACTGAATATACCTTTCCTCCCTCTTTCTGCTCACCCAGCTTCTGCAAACACTTTGATGTTTCTGTCCAGCGCGTTGCTTCCATTTTCACTGCAGTTAAAGAATGGTGGTTTCCCTTCAGCAGTTCTGCTTAAGTTGAAACTCTTCCATTATCTGAGCCAATTTGAGGGGCGACACAAACATGTTAAGCATGTAATATTGTACACAATGTACATTAGTGGCTAAAGGTATTTTCCAAATTGTAGATAGGGATGCAAGATATCAGAACCATATCAGTTATCAGATGATGGTAGAGATGTTTTTATCAGTATGTCGATATTTGCTAGTGCATGCTCATTTCCCATTAGATTACCTTTGCTGTCCATCTTTAAAAACATGACTAATTTAGTTCTTTAGCAAATCTCAAAATTAATATAATTTTTTTGAATACTGTACATTTATAATGATTTTTTTATTTTAGACCTAATAGAATTTATCTGTCTTTCGACATTTGTCTGTTATCACTACAGAACTGGAAAAAAATTATTAGCTTATCGACTAGATTTTTAATATTGGTTTATCCCAAATTTTGCAATAACAGTAAAGGCATTAACTCATCTTTTTAAAAGAAAATTCATGTGCAAGCACAATATACACTACTGTTTAAAAGTTTGTTTTTTATTTTTAAAATGTACTGTTTTTTTATTTTTAAAATGTAATTTATTCCTGTGATGCAAAGCTGAATTTTCAGCATCTTTTCTCCAGTCTTCAGTGTCACATGATCCTTCAGAAATCATTCTAATGTGATGATTTGCTGTTCAATAATTTTTTTAAATCAATATTCAAAACAGTCATGCTGCTTAATATTTTAATGGAAACTCGAACTTCATATTCAAATAATCCTGAAAAAAATTTATTTATTTGCAATGTATATATATTTTTTTTTGTAACATTTTAAATTTCTTTACTGTCACTTTTGATCAATTTAATGTGTGCTTGCTGAATAAAAGTATTAATTCCTTTCAAGAAAAAAACAACATTTAAACAGTAGTGTATACCTCTTTAAAACAAATAATTATTTGATATTTGTACTATTTAGAGGGTGTCAGTTTGATGACCGTCATAACGTTGAACTCCTTGGCTACATGTAGGAAATGCTTCTGAGACACAGCTGCTGTGAGAGGAGACTCTTGGTACGTTTTTACCTGCACAAACTCATTATCCGTTACTTTCCCTTTCGCACAGTTGCAATTCTTGCAGCACCAAATGCAACAGCAGCAAATGGGTATGGCAGTGGGGGCGGCGGCACAGTCGGCGCTGCCACGGCAACATTCCGTCAACCAACCAAGAAGTAAGAGGAAACGCAGCACGCCACAGCCCCTCCCCAAATCGTGACCTCCAGCCCCGTCCACTGACCCACCGTGAGGACGTCAACAAACGCCACTGTGCTTGATCCGCAGGTTTATATGGACTGACTGTGGCTCAACCGGACAAAAGTAAAACATTTTTTTAACGTTCATAGGGCTGGAGGAGTTACCCACCTGACCTCAGGCCAGAGGACTATTCGGTATTACATCGAGAACATTTAGAGCAGGGGACCTTAGAGTATTACCATATTTTTTAAAGAAATACAAGACATGAAATGAGACAATTCTTCTTGTAGGGTTCCCTATGGCATGCTGTCTTTATTCTCCTTCCAAATGGCCCTTTCAACGAGAGCCTGTTCGGCTCAAGACGGTGGACCCTACGCACACTAATAAGGGCCGTACAGATGTGCCTCAATCACCTGTTGCTCAACTTTACCATTATGAGAAAACCTCTCTACTGCTGGATGTCAGAATGATGGGCTGCCTTGTCCCAGCATGCAATTACATGTGCGGTTTTTATATGGCACATTTTAAAATGGCATTTTGTTATACTGAGGGGGGAGTTGATGTATATTCTTATGGAGAAAAAAAACTAAACCATGTGAGTGGATGATATTTCTGAACACTGAGGCAGAATTTTTGTAAATGATCTTTGTCGGCAGTTTTATTGTGATAAAAAAGAAAGTATATATTGACAGTGAAAAATACAACTTTTAGATAAAAATGTCACGACTGTGTGTGTTTATTTCGTCGTCTTCATGCTCCCAATGACTTTGTCCACTAGTTTGCTGATCTCTTTGTTTCTCGTTATGGCTCGATTGATGCAGTGTTGTAGTTTCTCACCGGATAATGCCGTCCCACCTAAAGCAAAACATTTATATTTTTTTTTAAATCTACAGACCACAAAAATTCAATCTGATGATATTCATCTACAATCTAGACACCTTTGACAAAGTGACACTTTGGATCCCAAATAGGTCATTTATGTGACCCGTGTAGATTTGATGATTTTTGTTTTAAATTGATATGAGAATCGTTTATAAGTCCGTTGTCAACAAAAGAGAAGCTTTGAGGTCTCTCAGTAATTTTTCCTCCAAAATAAAAGCTCTATGGTTTAGTGTTTGAAAGCAAAGAAATTAAGACATTAATTAAATAATTATATTATTATTATATGATGCAGGCGTCAAGTAAGTTCCCATCGTAATCCAAACACATAATATCACAGTACAGCACCCAACAAAGCTAGAAAATAAGTGATAAATGAAATGCAACGATTTTTAAATGAGCAATGTTATGGTATTTTTAGAGTATATTTATTAAAGATTCTATTACTAACATATATATATCTTACCTTAGATTTTTCAATGCACAATTCATCCATTCCATCTTGTAATTCTGAGTTTATATCTCGCAATTCTGACTTTTTTCTCACATTTCTGATTTTGATTCGATCTAGCAACCCAAGATTATCTCAAAATTCAAATGTTTTTCTTACAATTCTGTGTTTTATATCTTGCAATCCTGATTTTATTTTGAGAAAAGATTCACACAATTCTTAATTTTCTTGCAATTCTGACTTTATTTCTAGCAACCAAAGATGCTCAAAATTCCATTTATATCTCTAGTAATTCTGATCTAGTAACCCAAAATTCTCATATTCTAACTTTTTTTCTTGAAATTCCGTGTTTATATCTAACAATTCTGGTTTATATTATATTCACAATTTTATAGCAATTCTGAGATTCTCACAACTCTAACATTTTTCTAACAATTCTGACTTTATTTCTAGCAATTCCAAGATTATCTCACAATTCTGACTTTTTTCTCGCGATTCCGTGTTTAGATAGATAAACTCTCAATTGCAGGTTATAAAATACGAATTGTGAGAGATGAACTCACGATGCTGAGAATAAAAGCCTAAATTGTGAGAAACTCACAATTGCAGGAAAAAGTCAGATTTGTGAGATAAAGTAAAAATTACCTTTTTTTTTTATTCCATGGTGGAAACAAGCTTCCATAATGTTGCCTTTTTCACCCCGATGATATTGCATCCCTGTTGCTGTAAATAACATGCAGTTTTGTGTCAAATGTCTTGATGTTCACCTGGTTTGTGGACGGCACAGAGTCGATCCTCCTCGTCTGTTACCACAGTCATTAATGCTGTAGACAAGCTTTCCTCTTCCGCTGTGGGGTCGACGATGATGATGGAACTGCGAAAGGAGGAAATGGAAAAAGTGTCCGTGAACTCATTCTTGTGTCATTTTTTAAAGAATTGTATATTGATCTGAGACCAATGTTCTTGTTTTTAATAATTAAGTTAATTTGGCTAAACTAAACAGCGTGTTGTGTAATAGAGAAATATGTTAATTACTCATCAAATACTGCAAACGATGAGCCAACTGGGTGCCGGCTGATCTTCAAATGTCTCTTCTTCTGGATGTCAACTTCTGCTAAATCTGTCTCTTTGTTTACAGTGACTTCCGGAAGTTGGGCTGAGAAATTGGAAATGTGTTTATTAGTCATCATAACAGCAGGAGGATGTTATATTCAGATGAAGTGCTCACCGTTCTTTAAAGCTGCCAGCAAAACTATGATGCAGGCGTCAAGTAAGTTCCCATCGTAATCCAAACACATAATATCACAGTACAGCACCCAACAAAGCTAGAAAATAAGTGATAAATGAAATGCAACGATTTTTAAATGAGCAATGTTATGGTATTTTTAGAGTATATTTATTAAAGATTCTATTACTAACATATATATCTTACCTTAGATTTTTCAATGCACAATTCATCCATATTTATTAAATCTGAGCTGCAGAGCAGAAGAGAATAAACAAGAATTAAGTAATGATAACAATGATATTAATGTTTTGGCTTGACCAATATTATTTGCAGGCTTGCTAAAATTTATAAGGAATACATTTTTCCTCTTTTGACAACCAATCACGTTGTTTAACCAACAAAGAAATGTTTTCTTGAGTTGTACCTCTCAATGACATCTGCGATAAATTGGCTGGCTGCCTGAGCCTGTTCTCCTGGTGGTCCGGTTCTGAATCTAGACGAGCACAGTGGAGGCAGATCTACATTTGGGACTTGGAGACCAAAGAGGAATTTCGTTCAAAATTTCATTCAACATTTGTATAACATTTGTCAATTTCCCAGTTATAATTTACATTTACCTATATATCCTTTATTTGGAGCATCAGAGGGTGGCGTAGTTAATTCCTGCGAGGAAAAAAAATGCTGTAATTTCATTATCCACCATCATATCATAGCTGTTAGGAAAATAAAAATTATTCTTACAGCTTTTATCCCACAGATTACTGTGGTGTTTCCAATTTTCACCATTGCTGATCCATCGGCTGTAGATATGGAGCCTAGAAAGACACATTTATCCAATTATATCTAATGCCACCTCTGTACTTCTAAAGCATTGAAAATTACTCTTTTCATTTTAATGTGTTATTTTATAATATGCATCTAATACTTACTAATATTTAAGGTTGTGGGTCTAAACTCTCCCAATTCTCTTCCATCTGGACGACAATTTTCCTTCTGTTGAATATTAGATTAAGATAATTGATTATTAGATCAACATTATTACCTGTGTTATAAGTTATAACACTGATTCAACTTCATAGCTGACAGAAATCAAAACGTTGATTAACTCACCAAAAAGCTCCTGTGATATTCAAGAGGCTCTGCGGTTCTAAAAAACAAAACACACACTCAATATTTACGTTAAATACAGCGAAGTCACAATCTCGCTGTCCTGAAAACCTAAAGTATATCAAATAATTATTAGTTATTCAGATAAAAATCTACATATGTAATTCACTCTGTATTGTAATAGACTTACTTGAAACCAGCCGCCATGATGTTTAGAAGCACCGCGTGAAACCTGCAGTGACGTAAGAGTTGAATCACGCGTCCTCCGCTCTAGTGGGGGCGCTAATGCTGTTTTAATTTCGCCGCTCTGCGCTTTCTTCGACCGCTGTGATGATGTGGTTTGTCAGAACAACTTCCGCGTAGGTGTTTTTCTGTGACTGAAAGTAAAGTTCAACAATGGATATTTAACTACCGGTATTCATTCCGTAAATTAGTACGACACCCATTCATATATGTCCCGCCTCACGGAGTCTCATTTTAAGGCTGCTCTGTATGATACTGTAGTGTAGTTAGCTGTAAACTGGTGAGATTCCCTGCAGTGATATGTTGACTGAGAAATGGATGATGGATTTCTGTTTATGTGATTTATTGCAATGTTCGATGATCCTGGCGCTGATCGTCTTACTTTTGGTAAATATATATTTTATTTTGAAAGTTTTATAATTTTTATACTATTGTGGATTTTTATTTGTTTCTGATTTATGTTTGCTCTTAGTGACCTATCCATTCTGTTGGTCTTGTTATTTGTTAATGAAAATGAATTGCAATGAAATTGTTATTTTGAAATACTTGTACATATGTATAGTCACACTTCTGTTAAGCTTCACCGATTCATCCAGTTGAACTAGTTACTCCCTTGTGTCACACCTGTTTGTTCTTTTCTTTAGGTTGTTGTGATTGCTCATGTCAGTGCTCAGATGGTAGATCAGACTCGCCATGAGAAGGAGAAGCACTATTTGACTGCAAAGGGCAAAAAAGAGTCTTTTCCCAGTTTGATGGACCCTCCCTCATTGGAGCTGTCTGTGGTCGTCCCTTCATACAATGAGGAACTCAGATGTGAGTTATTTTGAATATATATATATATATACAGGTCCTTCTCAAAAAATTAGCATATTGTGATAAAGTTCATTATTTTCCATAATGTAATGATAAAAATTAAACTTTCATATATTTTAGATTCATTGCACACCAACTGAAATATTTCAGGTCTTTTATTGTTTTAATACTGATGATTTTGGCATACAGCTCATGAAAACCCAAAATTCCTGTCTCAAAAAATTAGCATATTTCATCCGACCAATAAAAGAAGTGTTTTTAATACAAAAAAAAAGTCAACCTTCAAATAATTATGTTCAGTTATGCACTCAATACTTGGTCGGGAATCCTTTTGCAGAAATGACTGCTTCAATGCGGCGTGGCATGGAGGCAATCAGCCTGTGGCACTGCTGAGGTGTTATGGAGGCCCAGGATGCTTCGATAGCGGCCTTAAGCTCATCCAGAGTGTTGGGTCTTGCGTCTCTCAACTTTCTCTTCACAATATCCCACAGATTCTCTATGGGATTCAGGTCAGGAGAGTTGGCAGGCCAATTGAGCACAGTAATACCATGGTCAGTAAACCATTTACCAGTGGTTTTGGCACTGTGAGTAGGTGCCAGGTCGTGCTGAAAAATGAAATCTTCATCTTCATAAAGCTTTTCAGCAGATGGAAGCATGAAGTGCTCCAAAATCTCCTGATAGCTAGCTGCATTGACACTGCCCATGATAAAACAAAGTGGACCAACACCAGCAGCTGACATGGCACCCCAGACCATCACTGACTGTGGGTACTTGACACTGGACTTCAGGCATTTTGGCATTTCCTTCTCCCCAGTCTTCCTCCAGACTCTGGCACCTTGATTTCCGAATGACATGCAAAACTGAGCAACAGTCCAGTGCTGCTTCTCTGTAGCCCAGGTCAGGCGCTTCTGCCGCTGTTTCTGGTTCAAAAGTGGCTTGACCTGGGGAATGCGGCACCTGTTGCCCATTTCCTGCACACGCCTGTGCACGGTGGCTCTGGATGTTTCTACTCCTGACTCAGTCCACTGCTTCCGCAGGTCCCCCAAGGTCTGGAATCGGTCCTTCTCCACAATCTTCCTCAGGGTCCGGTCATCTCTTCTCGTTGTGCAGCGTTTTTTGCCACACTTTTTCCTTCCCACAGACTTCCCACTGAGGTGCCTTGATACAGCACTCTGGGAACAGCCTATTTGTTCAGAAATTTCTTTGTGTCTTACCCTCTTGCTTGAGGGTGTCAATGATGGCCTTCTGGACAGCAGTCAGGTCGCCAGTCTTACCCATGTTTGCGTTTTTAAGTAATGAAATAGGCTGGGAGTTTTTAAAAGCCTCAGGAATCTTTTGCAGGTGTTTAGAGTTAATTAGTTGATTCAGATGATTAGGTTAATAGCTCGTTTAGAGAACCTTTTCATGATATGCTAATTTTTTGAGATAGGAATTTTGGGTTTTCATGAGCTGTATGCCAAAATCATCAGTATTAAAACAATAAAAGACCTGAAATATTTCAGTTGGTGTGCAATGAATCTAAAATATATGAAAGTTTAATTTTTATCATTACATTATGGAAAATAATGAACTTTATCACAATATGCTAATTTTTTGAGAAGGACCTGTATATACCACTGAATCCCTATCCCATTAAAGGTGCAGTGTGTGATTTGTAGCGGCATCTAGTGGCGAGGTTACGAATTGCAACCAACAGAAGTTACGGTGACCAACAGGAAAATGTCATCGTCCGAGACAGCAGAGAGTAGCCAGTTCAGCAATGTGGTTTTCTTTACCAGGATAAATTAAGAAATTATGTGTACTTAATTATTAAGGGTGTCATGATTTCGATCGAAATTATTTCACAATTTCAAAAATCAAAATAAAAAATGGAATCGTTGATGCTGCCACGCCCCCATGTAGCGCCCGTGATGGAAAGTTCGGATCGTTTTACTGACTCTATTGTTCAGTCTCGTTCATCAAAATTAACTAATCTTTTTTCTAGTCATTTCAGGGGCTTTAAATGTTATACTTTTAACAGGCAAATTCCCCGAGCACATCCATCTACGCAATCTTGATCATATTCTGAATTAAGAAATCATTATAATGCAGTCAAAAATAATTTACAGGGAACATGAATAATTACTTGACCTTCCGAGTCTTTTGTTCATTTGTCGCGTGACAGAGGCAATGAACGGATCGTTCATGAACGACTCATCACGGCGCGGAAAAAAAACACACGTGTTGAAAGGCTGTCAGTCCTCTAACTTATATTCTATGCCCGAGCCTGAACTTGGTATTTCCTGTCACTATCCTCGGGCCGGGCTCTTCATCTATAGATGTGCACTCCCAACGCAATAGAGTGCGGCACGGGACTAGATTTGATGGCCGAGCGCGAGCGGTAATGCACTCACTCTGTGTGTGCGGGAGAATAAAACGATTCGCGGCACTCCCGCAAACTAGAAATATCTATGAATAAAACTTATAAAAACGAATACATTTCTATTTATCTGTTGCAGAAAAGCAACAAGAACAACTAAAACAAAACAGAAACGATTTA
Source organism: Siphateles boraxobius (assembly GCF_051911475.1). Taxonomy (NCBI): domain Eukaryota; kingdom Metazoa; phylum Chordata; class Actinopteri; order Cypriniformes; family Leuciscidae; genus Siphateles; species Siphateles boraxobius. The sequence goes on from NW_027508866.1 coordinate 6,903,917, forward strand.
CAGGCCAGAGTTTCTATTTAGAACATGTTTGCAGCGTTGAGCGATTTAGCCAATCACAGACATGTTTTGATTTCTTGAACGCAATGGCCAATCAGAAGCATTTAAGACAGACTCCCCTCACTGCTCAAAACGGACTTTTTGTTCAGAGCTGAATTTTGTAAGGTGGCAAATTATAACAAACAAAGTGTAGGCTATATATTATGAAAGATTCATTGTGCAGTCAGCTTCACTGATAATAACAGAGATGTGTGAGATAGCGATGAACTGATGTCAGCTTTTAAGGAGCAACAGCAACCTGTGCTTGAAAAAAAAAGAAGTAAAAATCGAGAATCGAATCGAACCGTGACCTTAGAATCGAAAATGTAATCGAATCGAGGATTTGGAGAATCGTGACACCCCTATTCATTATTCAGTAAAACTGTTATTGCGAATATTATTGTTACTTGTTCATCATTGTGTCAGTGTTTTATTCGCTGAACTAAGCTTGCTTCCTTGCACGAAGAGCAACATAGAAACAAAATGCGTTTATCCGTTTAGGGCCACTGTAGAAACATGTAAGGGAACCCGCAGTGTGTGTAGACAGAAACTGCTCATTCTAAGGTAATACAAATATAACGGTTCATTAAGTAAGGTCTTTATACACCACTGAAAACTTATTTTTCACGGTAGTGAGGAAACGCGCTCTGTAGCGCTGTGTGTTCGCTGTCGGCTACTGTAGAAACATGACGACACAATATGTCGACCTCTATAGAAGGGGGTGCCAGTGGTTATGGAGATATAAATGTCTCATTCTAAGGTAATAAAAACATAATGGTTCATTATGCAAGGTCTTTATACACCACTGAAAACATAGTTATGGATCTTATATTAAATTTCTGTCAATAGATCCTCAGAAATATTACACAATGCACCTTTAACCTCCTCTTGGCAATAAGAAGACTATAAATTGGTAATGTTTGTATCTGTTTTATCACACAGTGCCTGCTATGATGGATGAAGCCATGGAATACCTGGAGAAAAGACAGGTGCTTTATTAATTTTTTATTTTATGTTATTTTTTACATTTCTATTATGAAACAACAGGCTAGCTAGTGTCATAACTGACGTATTAGTTCTGTTTTTCTGACTAAAATGTTTGTGATAATGATTGTTTTATAACATATTTACTTTAAATACACCTTTAAAAAGTATACATTTATAAATAAAAGTGTAAATATATCTGAGTTCACCTATGAATCCAGGAATGATGCCACATGTTTTCTTTGAATCCTTTTGGATGTTACTGCAGACTGGCTATTCTTACAGCATGTGTGAATGTTTCACCACTAGATGGCATTGCTGTAACTAAAGTGACTCTCTTTAGTTTAAAGGGTTAGTTCACCCAAAAATGAAAATTATGTCATTAATAACTCACCCTCATGTCGCTCCAAGCCCGTAAGACCTCCGTTCATCTCCGGAACACAGTTTAAGATATTTTAGATTCAGTCCGAGAGCTTTTTGTCCCTCCATCGAAAATCTATGTATGGTATACTGTCCTTGTCCAGAAAGGAAATAAAGACATCATCAAAGTAGTCCACGTGACCTCAGTGGGTTAGTTAGAATTTTTTGAAGCATCGAAAATACATTTTGTTCCAAAAATAACAAAAACGATGACTTTATTCAGCATTGTATTCTCTTCCGGTTCTGTTGTCAATCCGCGTTCACGAGGCCAGTGACGCTGCTGACGTAAGACGCTGCTGACGTGTTATCTGGTGCGTCCGTGTATTCGGGTTCAAATAAATATGTCTGGTTAAAAAAAATGCAAGTCTTCCCCTGTGTCGAAATCCTTAGACATGTTTGCAAAGATTGTTTTGTTTACAGCGTGCGTCTCCCTCAGACTGTAAACGAAGCTCGGGCGCACCAGATAACACTTCAGCTCGTCTTACGTCAGCGGACTCATGAACGCGGATTGACAACAGAACCGGAAGAGAATACAAAGCTGAATAAAGTCGTCGTTTTTGTTATTTTTGGAAAAAAATGTATTTTCGATGCTTCAAAAAATTCTAATTAACCCACTGAGGTCACATGGACTACTTTGATGATGTCTTTATTGCATTTCTGGACAAGGACAGTATACCGCACATAGATTTTCAATGGAGGGACAAAAAGCTCTCGGACTGAATCTAAAATATCTTAAACTATGTTCCGAAGATGAACGGAGGTCTTACGGGCTTGGAACGACATGAGAGTGAGTCATTAATGACATAATTTTCATTTTTGGGTGAACTAACCCTTTAACCCAATTTGTCCTCTTGTTGATTTTACAGAACGAGAATCCATTATTCACATATGAAGTTGTTGTAGTAGATGATGGCAGCAAAGACAAAACTACAGAGGTTGTTTTACGTCTTATTGTAATTATTTGTTATAATATATAACAATGAATAATATAAAACAATCAAACTGAATGCTTGATCATATATATCCCCAGGTTGCCATGAAATACACAAAAAAGTATGGAGCACAGAAAGTGAGAGTTCTGACATTGGTGAAGAACCGTGGAAAAGGCGGTGCAGTTAAAATGGTAATAATGCAATAAACACCCAGTCCTCCTTGTGCATTGTCATAGAGGATGGTATCCACATTTCTGATGAAATCTACTGAAAGACAAGTTGGGAATGTCTCAGTTGGGAATGTGAATAAACTCATGAATTAATGATATGGCTTGATGCCTGAAGCAGTTTAAATATCTGCTCAAGCTCAGCTAAAAGTCTTGTTTTGCACCCACTTAGTTCAACAGTTGCTATAATGTTGTTGTGTTTGTCTCTCCTCAGGGAGCACTAAGCTGTCGTGGGAAGCTCATTCTTATGGCTGATGCTGACGGAGCCACTAAATTTGCTGACATTGAAAAGGTGGAGGAAGGTCTTCAGAGCATCAGTGAGAAGCCTGTGAGACACCACTTTTTGTAAATATAAATAGACATGCAGCAAATCTCAGAATAGTTGGTATGTGGATTACATATTTGTTTGAAGCTTAACCAGGAGCTGGAGTCATCGAATTACTTGCAGACCTTTCCTTGTCAAAAGATCTCAGAGCATCTAAAAATGTTTTCCTTTTATGTCAATGCAGGATAACATGGCGATCTCCTGTGGATCCAGAGCTCACCTGGAAGAAGAATCAGTGGCTCAGGTATTCAGTGTTTCTCAAAAATATTGGAGCATAATAGCTAATGTTCATGAGGAAATTGCCAGTACTTTTGCATTTTCAGTCTTGTGTTTCTTTTTGTGACAGCGGTCAATGTTCCGAACGTTTCTGATGTATGGATTCCACTTCTTGGTGTGGTTCTTTTGTGTGAGGGGGATTAAAGACACACAATGTGGATTTAAGCTCTTCACTCGTGAGGCTGCATTGAAAACTTTCTCCAGCCTGCATGTGGAACGCTGGTAAGGACGCTTAAAAGTTGAAGAGCTTTATAATAAAATGCCCCAATTATGATAAAAAAAAGAATATTACCTTTGATGTAATGTAATAGTGTAGTGTAGCTGTTGTGTCAAGTTTCAAAGATCAAAGTGCACGAAAGTTGGAGTTCTTGTCTCCCAAAAGAAAGAACAGATTCGGAACTGCCAAAACAAGTCCTCAGTAATTCCGGTCTTATTGCCTGCTCAAACCTATGTAGGATTGTAACAAATTTGCATAATGCCAGCCTTTTGTCTTTATTGTTTGCTACTTTGACCCTCCCTCAAACACTGTAGCTGTAACTGAGGCCTGGAAGTGTTTGATTTGTGTTGTCGACATGTCGATGCGCTGCAAAATCATTTTGCATCCACTTCAAAAGAATGAGAATGAGGAAACCGACACCATCTTTACTGTTCGTATCACCTATGTATCAAGTGTTGAGGAAGCCCGGAGGCCTCAGGGCTGTTTCGTTTCCGTGCTTGTAAGCGGTAGGCCAATCACAACAGACTGAGTCATCTGACCAATCAGAGTAGAGAAGGCTCTCAGAAAGGAGGGGTTTAGAAAGACAGAATCTATTATCAAACCGTTTCAGACACTGTGATAAAAAAGGTCATGTTGCTTTGTATATTATGATAAAATTGTGTTGTTTTTTTTGGCCTTGGATGCATAAAAACCTATGGTAGACTCCAAAACTAAATTAGAAACCTTAAAAATAGCATAATAGGGGCATATATTTCCAAAAAGCACTTTTACTTTTAAGAACCTTTATTTTATTTTTTTTATTTCAATTTGAATTTTAACCTCTTAATTAAAATTAAAAAAAAACGTGTCCTACAGGGCATTTGATGTGGAACTTCTGTACATTGCTCAGTGTTTTGACATCCCTGTATCAGAAGTGGCTGTTAACTGGACAGAGATTGAAGGTTTGTGCTGTCAGTTTTGAAATATAATACACTTAAAGCATAGGCAATTAAAATAATTAATACTCTATATCTTTTTTCTAGCAGTATATGTCTAAAAAATGAAGGTTATTTCCACTATGAGGTAATGAAGACTTGTTTTATTGCACATTTAGGGTCAAAGTTGGTGCCGATCTGGAGTTGGCTACAGATGGGCCTGGATCTAGTCTTTATCAGACTGCGTTACCTCACTGGTGCCTGGAGGCTGGAGTCTGAGAGAAAAACTCAGTAGCTGTTGTTATTACCAGTGTGCTGCTCGTGAGCTAACGGGCCGATGGCCCTTAACACACAGCCCTTTGCCACAAATGAGTGCATTGCATACGTAATCGGTGAACAGCATTAGCGTTTCATTATCACTGACCGTGCCGTGACCACATAAGGGGATTGTCCTTGTATTTTTATTTTTTTAATGTAATATCGCTGTTTTTCATGTTTTTCTTTTGCATACTATAGGTTTGGTTTTGAAATGGGGCAGATGGTTCTTGGCCAAATAAAGAAAAATTATAATCAGTTTCTGCATTTACAACTAATTTGAAAATGTTGCACAGAACCAGAGGACAAAATTATGAGATTTTTATTAAACAAACTTATTTGAAAAACGATTTGACTCATGCAGAGTATCAAAGTATAATTTCTGGTCTTGATTTGTAGTTTTTTTTTTTTTTTTTAAATGTATGTGGTGTGTGCTGTTTAAAATCAGTGCCACCCAAATCCATTTTTAACACACTCATCCACACATATAAGGTTTAAAAACACAGTTGACCGACTGAAATGGTCCATGGCCGGGCCACAGCTGAGGTATCCGGGGCCCTGTTGTGGGTTGTTCTTGTGGGTCCCCCCTCAGTTGACATTGCAGGGCCCCCAAAAGCCGGGGTCTAGAATCTCCACCTCCTTTCGCCCCTCTAGCAACAGCCCTGGTCCTTGGTCTGGCATGTACTCAGTCCTTTTTAATGTGGTTTACACAATGGGTTTCTCTGCACCCTGGAGAGAATATCCTGTTTATCCTCCCTTTCTCTCCACCAGGAAGGCATTTGTTCTTAGTCATCCCCTCTATCTTGTTAGCCACTCTAAAAGATGATGTATTTCAATATTTTCACTGATAAATTATTTTTTTAAATCAGTTATTTAAGCAGCTATATACGTATTGTATTTCTCCCATCTGCTAAGCCCTAAATATGGAGGCTTTATCATTTATATGATCCTGTGCACCTTGATTGAAGAGGATCATTTTGCGGTGTCCTTTTATTGGAAACGAATTCCCCCTGTCAAACTCATTTGATCAAAGAGAGCACTAAATATGCGAGCTGTCATTATTGGGAGTATTGTTACGTTCCCCTGCAGTTGTTGTAAACTGTGAAAATGTCAAACTTCTAGACTCTCTGTCGCCATCCTGGCTTGCGTCATTAACTGGACAAGTCACTCTACGCACACAATCGAAGTGTATCCATCCGCGCCGAGGAGCGCAGGAGAAGTAGGGCTATCGATAACCACTGGCGGATCGCCAGCAGTCTGTCACTAAATATTCTACTACTTTCTTCTTTAACTTTAACAATATTCTGCTTCCAATTTCTAAATATATAACTGTTAAATGTCTAGAGAGAATAGAGCTTTTTTGTTATTAACAACTTTTTATTTTGTTTTGCCTAAAATGATTAAGTAGCCTAATTCGAAAACGGTTCGTTTTAATCCCAGTGTATCGTTGTAATGACCAGGTTGTAAATTGGGTTGACCCAAAACAATTCTAAACCCCCTCAAAGGTAAACAGATTAGATGGTGTCTTAAATGTACGTAATTTAACGCATACAGACAACGTTTCTGTGGCCATTAAAATATTGGAATTTAGTGAGAAGGCGCTCGTGATCAGAAGTTGCGTTCCCTGTAACCATAGCGACATTTGGCTGCTCGAGCGTTTCTATTGGGCTCGATATCCGACGGCACATCGACAAAACATACTACTGTCACTATCACCAATTTTCATACAAAAACGTTATATTAGTAATTTTTTAGTTTGAAGCGTTTTTGAACTTTAAAGCGCGAGATTTCCTCACAAATTCCTTTGAAACGTCGACCGCTTGAAAGCCTGGGAATGACTAAAAATGAAACTCATGAAAACTTAAATAATAATTAAGAAAAGAAATACTTTAACACAACGACTTTCCCTTTACGACTTATGCCAAAAAGGTGCATTCACTTCCTGTAAAAGAAAAAAAACAGCTGTCTGCGCCTGTCATCTGTCACTGAAAGCAAATTAAAAGTGAAACACTGCTGCCCACAATGACCTGTTTTCCCTCAATAATGGGCCTGTCTGTGAGTGAGTCCCAGGCTGTTCTTTTGAACGGGATGATCCCTCTGTGTCTGACGTCCTGGGAGAGTTCCAGGAGCAGCGGATGAATTCCGCACAAAGGCGCTGAGGCTCCAGTCAGACTGACGCCGCGGCTCTCGCTCCATCCAAACACACGCGCTGTAGCTACACCTCCAATCGGCGCGAGATTCAGCATTCGACTATTTTGCGGAACTACGCGGATTGTTATTCGACTTGTCACAAGAATAAGGTAATGAATAAAACGTGTTATATATAGCCTACCGCTTCTGATATTATTTAGAATTTATTTCAGGACTTAAAAAGTAAAAGTTTTATAAATGATTAAAAAAAATAAGGCATGACAAGTGTGCGATGTATTTTTTCCTTTTCACGTTAACTTGTTGCTTCTAACATGTTAGTCCATATCACGCGAGTCTGCGTAAACAGACATTATGCCACTTGCTGCTTAATGATGCTGCTCCAGTGATACGTTTGTGACAGTTGTGTATACCTGGAATAGTTTTTTTATATATAAATAAGTGCTTAATGTAGCATTTGAACATTCCTTAAAGCAAACAAACAAAGTGAAGTTGAGGGAAAGGATGTGTATGTGCGTTTGCGGGGGAGTTAGGTGATTAAGCCTATCTCAGCACTCAGACTGCCAGACGCCAGTTTCATAAGGACACACTGCCTTTGAGAACAGAGCAGATGTAACTTATTCACCCTCAATTGATCTGCCTGCCTGTTCCTATTTGAAACCGAGCCATGATTTCATACGCTGCTATTAGTTCTATATGTCCTCATTCATCTCATACGATTATATAATGTAGTTAGGGTTGTGTTAACACTTCTGGTATCGCATACAATAATATTTTCAGAAGCTATTATTTGAATAGACTTGGCCAAAGATGGAAGCAAGCCTCTCTAGTTTCAAATGCTCAAACGGAATAGATTTTTAGCAGATCATTTTCTGCATGGGAAAGCCTTGACAGGAAAGGGAGAGGACGAATAGGTGAGGTCCAGTGAGAAACAGAAGGACCTGTTGACTCAATACCTCAAAAATCTCTGCATGCACTGAAGCATAATGTAAAAGTTCTTGAGATCTGCACATGAATGTGTTGTGATTACGCCCTAAAAGGGTGAATCTCACAAAACATGTCAAGAATATGTTCACATCATATTTCACCCCAAAATCATAAGAAAGAAAGGAGTTTGTTTAAAGGAAATGGTGCCATTTAGCTTGACATTTATTTTGATTTGGACATTGTTTGTCATTATTTTTCATGACAATTAAGGACATTTTCTTCCTTAATTGTTATTACTGTAATGAAAAGGTAGGCTATGTTTTACCAAATGCATAAATAAAAAATAATTAATAAAGATAAAAAATAAATTGACGAATTGTAAATGATTTATGTCAGTATTTTTCAAATATTTGTTAAATATATTTTTTTATTTAATAAAAAATGTTTTTTAAATAAAATAATTATTTGTATTTATTTAATCACACACACACACACACACACACACACACACACACACACACACACACACATAAAATTGTGTGTGCACATATATATATATATATATATATATATATATACACACAAATCATTTTTGTATTTTTAAAAATCATTATTTTGAATTCTTTAAAAATTAAATAACTAAAAATATTTTTGAAAAATACTGAAAATACTGACATAAATCATTTCCAATTTATTTATTATCTTTATTATACTGTATATATGTAATTATTTATGTTTATTTTAATAAATACAAATTAAAGGCCGTTAAAAATACTTACACAAGCAATTTACAATATACAGTTTTATTAACATTAAAACTGACATTCTTCTTTGTTTCTTTCACCAGATAAAAACTGTTGACAGCCTGACGAAAACATCCCTGTCTGGGGGTTTATTTTACACCCTGCTGTAAAGTAATAAACTGAGGCTCCGGGCTTGAAGGGATATAAGACAGATCTGCCTTGCTTTTAGGAAAAAATCCAGTCCCCAGTGTCGCCCCATCCCACGATGCACTCCACCACATCCATCACTTCCCTCTTCTCCTTCACCAGTCCAGCTGTGAAAAGGCTGCTGGGCTGGAAACAAGGAGACGAGGAGGAAAAGTGGGCGGAAAAGGCCGTCGATTCCCTTGTAAAGAAGCTCAAGAAGAAGAAAGGGGCCATGGAGGAGCTGGAAAAGGCTCTGAGCTGTCCTGGCCAGCCCAGTAAATGTGTGACCATCCCTCGATCCCTGGACGGAAGGCTCCAGGTGTCCCATCGTAAAGGTCTGCCACACGTTATCTACTGCAGAGTGTGGCGCTGGCCGGATCTTCAGTCCCACCACGAGCTCAAAGCGCTGGATTGCTGCGAGTTTCCTTTCGGCTCCAAACAGAAGGATATCTGCATCAATCCATATCATTACCGCCGCGTGGAGACGCCAGGTGGAAATCAATACGCAAACCACTTTGTCTTGTTTTCCTCCATATTGATTATAGGTTTAAAAAATCTGTTAGTAATCTTCTTTCTCTTTTTTTCCCCCAAACAGTTCTACCCCCAGTCCTTGTGCCACGTCACAGTGAGTTCAACCCCCAGCACAGCTTGTTAGCGAAGTTCCGGAATGCGTCCATTCACAACGAGCCTCTAATGCCTCAGAATGCCACTTACCCAGACTCCTTCCCTGCAATGCCCTGTAGCTCGTTTTCTTCATCTCCTTCTAGCTCTTTAAACCAGTCCCCCACTGCACACAGCTTCCCAAACTCTCCCAGCAGTGGCACCGACCCTGGGAGCCCCTACCAAATCACAGGTCATTATTAGCAATGATTTCTCAAGCATTGATGATTTTGTATGTTAGCTCTCTTATAACTTCCTTGCATGAAATGTAGTGCCATTGAATTGCATACGTTCATACATCTTGGTCATTCAAAAACGTTGTTCTCATTGCACAGCAGAGACACCTCCTCCACCCTACAGTATGATGGAGACCACTCCGTCTAAGGATGTGAAACCAGAAGAGTCCTCCAACCCCAATAAACTCATTCTGTCAGCCCCTCACAGAGGTGACACGTCTAGACTTACTGTGCATTATTTATGTACTTTGAAATGTGCAGTACCAGTTAAACGTTGTGAACACCTACTCGGTTGTTGTTATTATTAACTGAAACTAATAAAAATAAGTTTTGTTAAGTGAAATAATGCTAAAATAAAATATAAATATTAGATGAAAAATGTAAACAAAAATGAGAAGTCATTAACAATGATAAATGACTAAAATTGAAATAACAAAAGCTAAATAGAAAAAAAAGACAAAATTACTAAATTAAAATGAGAACGGAAATTTCTAAATAATAAAAACTATTATAGTATATAAATAATACTAAAATAACACTGCCCATTTAATAATATTACTTTTTTAATTTGAAAGAAGTTTGAATAATCGTTCTAATTCTATGAGAATGGGAAAGTCCACATCACAGCTATAATGACACCGAAACAGAGGAACGATATCATTGGAAGCATTTTCAGAACAATGTTTTTTTTCCAGCTAATGAACCATAAAAACATTGACAGCCAATCAGAATCCACAAGACTTAAACCTCAAGATAATCCAGTTATAAATGAAAGACCTAATCATTGTTTTCATTTTAGAAATAGAAATTATCAGACTATATATACAAGATGTCAAATTGGTCACACAAGACTTAATCATGTATATATTTTTTTGAAAGTGGAAGATTTACCTTTTATGTTTTTTTTGTAAAAAGTCTTCCTTAACTATAAAGCATTTTTTATTGGAATGTCCTGCTTTAAATGGTATTAGGCAATATTCTTATTCAGAGACTACATTAATGGATCTAAGATTTTTTAGGAGAAACATTAATCTAGTCTGGTGTTTCCAAACAATGAAAGTGTTGAATAAAAATTGAATTTTTTATTATTATATTAAAATGCATCATGAATATGGTATGAGACCTGAATACTATGAGATATGATACATGATACTGTATTTGACATGGTTTTATGAATGCCCTTTTTTTCTCCAGACTTGAGGCCAGTGTGTTATGAGGAACCAGAATACTGGTGTTCAGTGGCGTATTACGAACTGAACAACAGGGTAGGTGAGACATTCCACGCCTCTTCCCGAAGCATGCTGGTGGACGGCTTCACAGATCCCTCCAACAACAAGAACCGATTCTGTCTCGGATTACTATCCAACGTCAACCGAAACTCTACCATTGAACACACTCGCAGACACATAGGCAAAGGTTTGTTTAAAGTTTTACTCTTTTTTTTTTTTGTGCTGGGCAACGATTAATCGCGATTAATCGCATCCACAATAAAAGTTTGTGTTTACATAATATATGTGTGTACTGTGTATAATTATTTTGTATATATAAATACACACATATCCATGTATATTTGTAAGAAATGTTTGCATGTATATATATTTGTACATAATTTATATTTTATAGAAAAATAAATATTTTATATATAAAATAAAAAAAAATTCTTAAATATGTAAATGCATGTGTGTGTATTTATATATACAAAATAATTATACACAGCACACACACATATTTTGTAAACACAAAGTTATATTTTGGATGCGATTAATTGCGATTAATCGTTGCCCAGCACTACTTTTTTTTGCATTCTTGTCTTTGTTGAGGGTTTCTGGATCTGAAATTGTTGCTTTGAGAAGATCAAGCTGATAATGGTCTTCCATCAGTTGATGCAATTCCAAGAGAAAGTAATAAAAAAACAAAAACACACTGTTTTTACGGTGCCAGATTGTGCTGGTCAGTCAACACTGCACTTCAGGAACCCAGCGAGAAAGATAAAGTCCACACTATCCAAATGTTGGTTTTTCTCAGGGTGCTGGATGAGCGTCACTGTGCCAGTGTTGGAAAGACATTAAGCGTTGCCATAGGTTACAGCAGTGACAGAGAAGTATGCAGACACACACACACACACACCGGGCACAGAGTCTCATCTACTTGTGTGAGAGATCCTAGATGGAAGAGCGCCAAGGACAACGACATAATCCAGATCAGGATGCTTCAGGAGAATGGCGATTATTAAAGTTCCCGCTTGGCACGTGATAAAACATGATGAATGCTGGGTTTGTGAATAATGATTTCTGTGATTTACCAAGTTCAAAGGTGGTCATATACTGTTTTATGTGTGGACTTTGCAGTAGTTCACAGTTGTGTTATAAAAGCCACTTTAGAATTGTTGTTATACTGTATGTTATTTTTGATTCTTTTTGTGGAGCTGTAAGTGTCTTTAGTCTAGAAACATGCTTCAAACCCTTTCCTCTCTTCTGTTGTAGGTGTGCACCTGTATTACGTCGGAGGGGAGGTGTACGCAGAGTGTCTGAGTGACAGCAGTATTTTCGTTCAGAGTCGGAACTGTAACTACCAGCATGGTTTCCACCCCACCACCGTCTGCAAGATCCCGAGTGGATGCAGCCTCAAGATCTTCAACAACCAGCTGTTTGCCCAGCTGCTGTCGCAGTCGGTAAATCATGGCTTTGAGGTGGTGTATGAACTCACCAAGATGTGCACCATCAGGATGAGTTTTGTCAAGGTAAAGAGGTTTATATTGAATATGTGGCATATAATGGCATATACAGTATCCCATACAGCCATATAAACCCTATTGGGCTGGTAATAAAGGTTATGTAAACGCCATTACTATTGATTCACTAGTAAGAATCAACTCATTAGAGACTTTCCTTTGGGAAACAGTCTACACTGGTTGTGCTGAATGCGTTTGATTCACTTAAAAGAACCAGGTCATAAAAGTCCTTGGTTTACACCCATAGATATATACACTAGATGTCGCCTTGGTTACGGCAGTTCATTTGCGTCAATAGAGCCGCTATCATGGAAAAGGGGAGCCCCTCCTCTTTAATGCATCAGTGTCAATGTTGGAAAAGGTCTAACGGAAATAAAATCACCATAAATCGTCATGAATGCGATTTTCTAGTTGTTTTGGTTCGTTTCAACCGTCAGACATGTATTTATAATTGAGTCCAGAGAAATTTTAAAACATTTACAAAATTTCACATTCTTGTGAAATGTAATCCCTTGCTGTCTGGTTTTTAGATTTCGTTCGTGTGAACATCCATACGCAGCACAAAAGTCCGGCATCATCCATGAATTCAGCGTTACCTAGCTACTTCCTATGACAAGACCCCTGTTCCAAGATGGCGGCGTTTTTGACGCAAGCTTAGAACCCCAAGGCGACATCTAATGTATATATCTATGGGTTTATAACGAGAATCAGTCTACACTGGTTTCGCTAGATGCATTTGATTCACTTTAAAGAACCGTCTCATAAAAGTCCTTAGATTGGGAATGAGTCTACACTGGTTTCGCTAGATGCATTTGATTCACTTTAAGGAACCGTCTCATTAAAGTCCTTAGATTGGGAATGAGTCTACACTGGTTGCGCTAGATGCGTTTGATTCACTTTAAAGAACCCTCTCATTAAAGTCCTTAGATTGGGAATGAGTCTACACTGGTTTCGCTAGATGCATTTGATTCACTTTAAAGAACCGTGTCATTAAAGTCCTTAGATTGGGAATGAGTCTACACTGGTTGCGCTAGATGCGTTTGATTCACTTTAAAGAACCGTCTCATTAAAGTCCTTAGATTGGGAATGAGTCTGCACTGGTTGCGCTAGATGCGTTTGATTCACTTTAAAGAACCGTGTCATTAAAGTCCTTAGATTGGGAGTGAGTCTACACTGGTTCCGCTAGATGCGTTTGATTGACTTTAAAGAACCGTCTCATTAAAGTCTTTAGATTGGGAATGAGTCTACACTGGTTGCGCTAGATGCGTTTGACTCACTTCAAAGAACCGTCTCATTAAAGTCCTTAGATTGGGAATGAGTCTACACTGGTTTCGCTAGATGCATTTGATTCACTTTAAAGAACCGTCTCATTAAAGTCCTTAGATTGGGAATGAGTCTACACTGGTTTCGCTAGATGCATTTGATTCACTTCAAAGAACCGTCTCATTAAAGTCCTTAGATTGGGAATGAGTCTACACTGGTTGCGCTAGATGCGTTTGACTCACTTCAAAGAACCGTCTCATTAAAGTCCTTAGATTGGGAATGAGTCTACACTGGTTGCGCTAGATGCGTTTGACTCACTTCAAAGAACCGTCTCATTAAAGTCCTTAGATTGGGAATGAGTCTACACTGGTTTCGCTAGATGCATTTGATTCACTTTAAAGAACCGTCTCATTAAAGTCCTTAGATTGGGAATGAGTCTACACTGGTTGCGCTAGATGCGTTTGATTCACTTTAAAGAACCGTCTCATTAAAGTCCTTAGATTGGGAATGAGTCTACACTGGTTGCGCTAGATGCGTTTGACTCACTTCAAAGAACCGTCTCATTAAAGTCCTTAGATTGGGAATGAGTCTACACTGGTTTCGCTAGATGCATTTGATTCACTTTAAAGAACCGTCTCATTAAAGTCCTTAGATTGGGAATGAGTCTACACTGGTTTCGCTAGATGCGTTTGACTCACTTCAAAGATCCGTCTCATTAAAGTCCTTAGATTGGGAATGAGTCTACACTGGTTTCGCTAGATGCGTTTGACTCACTTCAAAGATCCGTCTCATTAAAGTCCTTAGATTGGGAGTGAGTCTACACTGGTTCCGCTAGATGCGTTTGATTCACTTTAAAGAACCGTCTCATTAAAGTCCCTAGATTGGGAATGAGTTTACATTGGTTGCGCTAGATGCGTTTGATTCACTTTAAAGAACCATCTCATAAAAGTCCTTAGATTGGGACTGAGTCTACACTGGTTGCGCTAGATGCGTTTGACTCACTTTAAAGAACCGTCTCATTAAAGTCCCTAGATTGGGAATGAGTCTACATTGGTTGCACTAGATGCATTTGATTCACTTTAAAGAACCATCTCATAAAAGTCCTTAGATTGGGAATGAGTTTACACTCGTTGCTCTGGATGCATTTGATTCACTTTAAAGAATCGTCTCATCAAAGTCCTTAGATTGGGAATGAATTTACATTGGTTGGGCTAGATGCGTTTGACTCACTTTAAAGAACCGTCTCATTAAAGTCCCTAGATTGGGAATGAGTCTACACTGGTTGCACTAGATGCATTTGATTCACTTTAAAGAACCGTCTCATAAAAGTCCTTAGATTGGGAATGAGTTTACATTGGTTTTGCTAGATGCATTTGATTCACTTTAAAGAACCGTCTCATAAAAGTCCTTAGATTGGGAATGAGTCTACACTGGTTGCGCTGGATGCTTTTGATTCAATTAAAAGGATGGCCTCATGAGAATCATTTGTTTAGGAATCGGACTACTCTGGGTGCACTGTGTGAATTTGATTCACTTTTTTACACAACCGACACATAGGAGTCATTTGCTGTATGCTTTTGGTTCACTAACAAGAACAGACTCCGAGTAATTTGTTTGTAAATCATACTGCTTTGGTCGCGCTGTATAGTTTTGATTCAATTAAAAGTATTGAATCATTAGAGTCTTTCCTTCGGGAATCGGACTACACTGGTTGTGCTGTATGCTTTTGCTTTTGCTTCACTAAAAAGCACAGTCTTATTAGATTTATTTGTTCAGAAATTAGTCTGGTTGCGCTTTTTAATTCAGTAGTGGTGCCATGTCGATTAAGTATGCTAGTGTATAACTAACAATTTTTTAGTAGAAGTGTTTTAGTAACGTCTTTAGAAAGAATTTTAGTATCAAATGGTTCTACGTTCGAGAATTTTATATAGAATCAAATAAGTACCTGTTCTCGATACCCAAACCTAAACTCTATTCTCTTTTTCTTCAGAAAATGCAAAAATCTGCTTGATTTTATAGTTTATTCTAAATATAAATATAATAATATACAGTATTTTATATAAGACTGTTGTCAAGTTTATTACCTCCGACAACAAGGTTAAAAAGTTTCTGTTTAGGACTATCGCAAATACAGAGAGTTCACAAACGTCAATCACAAGCCAACCGCTCTCTAGGTGCTTAGCAGTTTCAAATAGAAAATCTTCTAAGTGTTGCTATGCAAATGTAATATGTAGTTATTCTAATCTTTGGCTTGCTGTTTTATGGATGTTGCTCTGCCAAAACATGCAGATCCCATAGCTCTGGAGTTCTTCGGTTACCGACTGATACGACATGCACAATATTCCCTGCTTGATTTTTGTGTATGCAAGTCATCCTCATTTATATAGCGCTTTTAACAATGTAGATTAAGCAGCTTTACAGAGATAAACATATAATTTAAGGTAACAGAGATTGGTTTGGTTTTATAGTGGCTCTTGAAAAATGTTTCTTCCAGCTAAAGTTAGTTTTGATTGATTCACTTCCGTCTAAATGATCATTTGGTATTAAATTAGGGGCCGCTAAGACGACACCGTTCTCTCTAAACAGACTTTAAACGTGAACCTGTGATAGACGCTGATGGCGTTCACATGCGCATTAAGAATTGATTCTATAGTTATGTGCGTTTGAATATATGTGCGCAGGTTCGTAATTCCTTACAAACCATGCCTAAACAAACTACTTGTCTATAAATTTTGATGCAGAATTTTTATTTTATCTTATCACTTTGGGTAGGTACGCAAACCGAAAAATTCCACAACGCAGACACATAACAAATTGTTTGTGATTATTTCTGTTAAAATACTTTATGAATGACATGCAATTGCAAATTAGTTTTTGGAGAACTAGTATGCATTTATTTTTGCAATTCCTTTTGGTGCTGCTAGTGGATCACAAATACTTGTATTATTGTAGTTTTAAAAAACATGTTTTGTGCTTAAGATGTTTTGTAAAGATGCTCAAGTATTGAGGATCAATGTCTCCTCTTCTCAGGGCTGGGGAGCCGAGTACCACCGTCAGGATGTCACCAGCACCCCCTGCTGGATAGAAATACACCTGCACGGGCCCCTGCAGTGGCTGGACAAAGTTCTGACCCAAATGGGCTCCCCACACAATCCTATTTCCTCTGTGTCCTAATGCACTACAAGACAAGGGGAATATAGTTCCCCAAAAGACTTTTATAGCAACCCAAGACACATAAAGCTCTCTCTCTCTGTCTTTTCAGTGGATGTTTATGGTACTGGCATAGAATCAGCCAGGAAATATCATGCTGTTAAATAAGCAGCTGTGTGGTTAGATAAGTGTTGCATTGTTTAAAAAAAAAAAAAACACTTTGCTATTTCACAGTATGTAGTAGCTGAGATCAATTCAGATAAAATCGCTGTATTAGGAAGCCAAAGAAATATGTTAGTAGGCAGGTATTTGTTCTGGAAATGATTTATTATTTGTGTCATATTTGTGCCTTCTATAACATTTCATGTTGTTGTTTTTTCCACTCGCGTTAGATTTCTTGTTTTTGTAATACAAAAACCTCTCTTATATTTTTGCCTGATTATTTTATGGCCCAAACACAAATATGAAATTTAAAAACAAAACATCAGAACTCAAAACATCCACCAACTTTGTATTATGCAACTAAAGTTTTAAAATTACAGGTTATCAATTTTCACAAGTTCAATAAAAACTTCCTTTGCTTATTGAAGGATTTGCTTATCCTTTGCCCCATCTTTAAAATAATAAAGCTGATCGAACAATTCTGTGTCTTTCAGCTACACTGTCAAGATGTGGCTGAAAAGGTCATACTAAATTGTAGCTTTCATTGATGACATTATGATGACATTGACAAACATTACAGATTAGATTAAGATCTCTAAAAAAAAATCTACAGCTGCCGTTTCTATTTTCTATCATTAATTTAAAAATACTAAATGACACAAATGAGGCTAGGATGGCTAGTCAAACGCATTATTGATATACAGTAGATTTAGCTGCCAATTCGTTTCATGATCTCAACGAGCTTGATGATGACAGCAGTATTAGATCGATCGGGTCCTTGTCAAACATCCCAGTTTTCAGAATGCAGTGTTGATAGTCTTCACTCCATCAAGGACGGCTGCAGGTCACACATATAGAATATTCCCCATTTAAAAATTCGGTGAAATTGTGAGCGCATTAAATCCTCAACAGGACGAGTAAAGCATCTTCAGACTTCAGAAGTTGTGCTGTGTTTGAGCTCGATTCTGTGTGGTCAGTAAACGCTGCTGCTGCTGAAGGAAGCTGATGACTTCTGGACTCCTCAGAAGAGACTGAAACCCAAAAACAACATGCATTACATTTACATTTATTCATTTAGCAGACGCTTTTATCCAAAGCAACTTACAAATGAGAACAATAGAAGCAGTTAAACTAACAGTAGGTCAACAATATGTAAGTGCTATGACCCCTCTCAGTTTAATCTAACGCAGTCCCTTTTTCCCCTTTTTTTAAACATAAAAAACATAACATCAGCTAATGCTATGTCACTTTGCTAAGAAAGGATATTCAGTTATTATAAATATAAATGACGTCACATAAAATATCCATATATATGCAGAATAATTGATATACAAATCAGTCAATTAAAAGTAAATAAAATTGGAAGCTAGGAGGAAAAGTGCAAATGAAACTTCACAGTATATATATATATACACACACATACAGATATATAATATATATAAATACAATATACACACACATTATGTAAACAAAACTTTTGTTAGATTCGATTTGACTACATATATATAAATATAATAATATATACATACACATTATGTAAACAAAAACTTTTGTTAGATTCAAATTGAATCTAACAAAAGTTTGTATATATATATATATATATATATATATTTATTTATATATCAGTCCTGTCAAATTGAGTCTAACAAAAGTTTTATATATATATATATATATAGCCTATATATATAGCCTATATTTAAGCAACTGGCTGTCTTTACCCGTGTTTGCTATATGTATCTATCAGTTCTGTCAAATTGAGTCTAACAAAAGTTTTATATATATATATATATATATATATATATATATATATATATATATATATATATATATAGCCTATATATATATAGCCTATATTTAAGCAACTGGCTGTCTTTACCCGTGTTTGCTATATGTATTCGCTATAACAACCGCCTCGATCTACATTATCCCGCTTATTACATGGCTACCTACCAAATAAATCAATAATTTGACACAAATTATTGATTTAAAAAGGGGTTTATTTAAAAACGATTGTATTGAAGAAATAACAGACCACATTCTACATTAGAATTCAACCAAGCCATGTAATATATATATATATATACATCATTTTTTTGTATTGCACATAATTTAACATTCAGCCTTTTGATTTTGACACCTGTTTTTTACATGCCTACATGAATTATGCATTATCTACTCTAATACCCACACACCTCTGCACCCACTGCATTAAGTTACCAGGGGGTGTACGAGTAAAAATCCTCTAGCTCAATAAAGTGTTTTAATGCACTCACCAGTCTCTTCTGGTTCAGCACCTGCTCAATGAGGGAGGGTCTGGCCGGTCTGTCTCCTATGGTACCCAGCCGTTGCTTAGTAACGGACACAGGCCTCTCCTCCGTCCCCTCCTACACATCACGAAAGACAAAACAGTTAGAAAGTAAGCCTATAGGCTAAAGTTGGGAGCTTAAACTGAGACTGTTGTTTGCCCAAACGTTTCTTACGTCTAGTTTTCCAGTCGACATGGCCTGGTCGCTTTTCTTCTTCTTATACTTGTCCTTGTACATTTTATTCCTGTGTTTTTTGCACATCCAGGGTTTCCTGGCTTTGGCCACCTGAGTCGTGGTCTCCGTGCAGCCGTCATAGATGCAGGTCTTGGACACGTTCTCGCTCTCTCCGGACGTCTCGTCGTCGTTGAGCTCGTCGTCTCTCGCCTCCGGCACGTCGCTCTCGTCGCCCGGGTCTTCCGCGTCGTACGGGAAGTTCTCCTGGTCGGACGGGGTGGTGGTGCTGCTCTCCGCGGGTGCGGGGGTTTGGCTGTCTTTACCCGTGTTTGCTAAACTAATATGAACGCTGTCGTTCATGGTGTCTTTCCTAGAGTCTCACCTGTCATTCAACACCATACGGACCAGACTTGGCACAGAATAGTCTATTTTAGTTTAAAACGGATTTGATCTGTCTGTCATTAAAATACCGCATTGTAAATTGAAGTAACCCAATAAATACAATCTACCTGCATAAAAACGGAGGAAAGGAATATGAGCTTTAAAGGAGGTCACAACAAAAACAAAACAGTCATGGCCGCTGCAGAGCAGACTCGCCTGTGTGTGTGTGTGTGTGTGTTTGAATCAAATGGACGTTTCGCCCTCTACCGGCACCAAACTGCGATGCAGATTCACAGACACTCCCAATACACTTGCCCTAAACTACATTTTCATATGTAGGCGACACTTAAAAATATGAATGTCATTGCGTTAGATAACAATATATTAAACTAAATTGCAGACGATAGCGCAAAAATCCAACATGGTTTACTCCGCTTATGGAGAGCATTCTGACAATCTGTACTGTCCCCAACAAATACCAGAATACATCTCAAGTTCATGTACTGTTCATCCAACATGTTACAGGCATGCTAAAGAAACCAGTAAGGAACCATCTAACCCAGCACAACTGCTGAGATCTCTAAAGCGTTGGGATCTCAGCTCTAGTTTCTTTCCAACAGCTGTCAGACAGCTTAGTAAACATTCCTAGAATTACCATATCACTCCTCAGGACCACTTTATGATTTCTCCTTATTTATCTGCGTTGGATCTCAGTTTGGGTGTTGTATTGTATTGCAGATTGAATGTTTTATAATGTATGCATCATCCATTGCAATTGTTTTATTGTGTTTTACGTGAAAGCCCCTTTATGTAACAATGTAACAATTATGACTTGACTGTCAGTTTCGACATTAGCTCATGATTACAACTTAGTTTGTCATAATTTCGACTTTTTATTTTATAATTATGACAGTATCTTATCATTTTTACTTTTATGTCATAATTATGAATTTACCAAAGCATGATTTGTTTTCTTCTTAAGGTTTAAGGTATTTCACTGTCATTATGTACATGTTGACACATGAGAACTAAATATGTACTCAAGACCAGCAGTGTAATTAAAAAATAAAAATATATAGGGCTAAATGATATACATACAATAAGTTAAAAATAGTTTAATAGACTCAATTTAGAAATAACTTAGTAAACTAAAAATACCTGAAAAATAAAACCTATATAATAAATAACTAAGCAGCAAGTTTTTAGCAAGTTTTTAAAAGCAGTGCATCAAATTCACATATAAACCAGAGCATCATTATGACGAGGCACAATGAATAAGAGGTATAAAGGAGAAGGAGAGATCAGTCACTAAGGCAGGGATTTCATGAGTCTATAGTAAATGCAAATAGTGTTCTTGTGTGGCAGACATGGGGTTTCATAGTTTTATTCTGTTCTGTTTTGTTCTAAAAAAGCCAATATAACAATAAATATTTTGTTTTTAAAAAATTAAGTCAGTATTTGGACATCTTCTGGTTATCAAACATTAGCAGACCCTGTCCATAGTGTGTGAACTCGAGTGAAACTGGCTTCATAAAAATCACTATAAGAGCTTAAGTTGGTTAAAAGTGCATGCAAAAGTGAAGAGCTATATTTTCTATTTTAAAAATGGACAGCATCATTTTTATTATGCTAATATAATAATATAAATTATATTTTTATCACACGTTTTTAATGCATTTTTACTAATGATTTTTCTGTTCTGTAACTTTTTTGCATGGTGAATGAAAGACATGTTTCTTATGCATATTTTATGAGCAAATCAGATTTTATTCAAGCCATTCAGATGACATGTTGTATTCTATATATTATAAAGGACATAATACTTATGTAAATGTGAGTGTAATCATATTGTCAAATATATATATTTTGAAAATACGAGAGACGGTATGGCAGCTTTTCTATTTACAGTACTATTGACAGAATTATTTAATGTAAAACCTCAACTTAATAATGAAATTGATAATGCAATAATAATGATACATATTTAATGATACATCAAAATGACCTCTAAGATATCTCTAAATGTGTAGTTTATCAGTACATTCAGACGCGTGTGATGCTTCTGTCTCTCTCTGCTGTCAGGACAGCGAGGACACCGTTGATCTCTGTGAGGAAACACTGCAGATCTCCATGTTAGTGAAGGAGCTCCCGGCCTCACTGCTGCATTCTGGGTATGAAGAACTAGAGGATATGATGTTTTTCAGCCTGTGGAGAGCAATGATCAACAGGGTGAGCAGGAAAAGCAGCAAGCTGAGGAAGATGGAGACATAGATATAAACATTGGCAGTTCGTCCATATGAAGCAGCGGCCGCGCCGGTAGAAACAGATGTAGGACTGAACCTCAGGAAACTCTCGCTGTTTACTCCCGTACCATTCATCTCCTCCACCGACCCATCCATCCCAGACATATCTGAAGGATTCGGGAATCTGTTGGGAAGATAGGATAGATCAATTATTATTAGTCTTATTATTGCTGACTTAGTTTGCTATTTTGTAATTGAAATTATTACTATTATTATTTAGCCTATATTCACTTAAACCTCAGGGGTTAGGATTGTGTGAACATACGATCATACAGAAGATATTTGAAAGTATTACTGGACACATTAATGTTCTTCCATTCCCACTAATTGTAATCATAATAGTTAATAGGTAATTGTAATTAATACATTTTTTTAATCATTATATTATACTATGTTACAATATTAAAATATATTATAATATAATATATACATATAATTTGTTTATTATTTAATAATTAATTTGAATTTTAAATAATATTTATAATTAAATAATATATTAGACTATATAAAATAATATACAATTTATTTTATATCTATATCAGGATTAGGACTTATTGCCAAGTTGTGTGAATATATGATTGGGATCTTAGATTAGATATTTGAAAATATTCCTGGACATTTTAATTTTCCATTCATTGATAGGTCGAGCTTTAATATGTTTATTACATTTATGAAATATTTAATAAATTATAAATGAGAACAAACAACAATTTATTAAATATTGAAATTTATTTATAAAATTACTTTATTATGATAACATTATATTATAATATAATATCTAAATTATTTTACTATATAATATAATAATTAGTGCTGTCAAATTGATTAATTGCGATTAGTCACATCTAACATAAAAGTTTGTATATATGTGTGTGTGTATGCATTTACACACATATTATATATTTTATGTGTGATTTTATTAATTACAAATAATTCATTTGACGGCACTAATAATAATATAATTTTAATAAATACTGAACATATATTATAATACGTTTTTGAGAAGTCAAACTATTTTTTTTAGATATCTTTAGTGCATAATCTGTTGTCTTACACTTCCTTTTATTCATCTAACAGGCCAGTCATACTTAATGAGTTCACTGACTATGTCCTTTTCTGACCTCTGTCTTTGATTAATGTTGCATTTTTACTGTTCAGAAAAAACAACAACAACCAGAACACTTAAATACTTCAGATTGAATGTGAAGAGGATGATAATCACATTTAATTATGCTTTTTGTATCCAGGCAACCTGCATATCAGTGGGCTCATAAGCTGGTGCAGCTTGTTGTTAGGCCATCGC
The DNA here is from genome assembly GCF_051911475.1 of Siphateles boraxobius. Lineage (NCBI taxonomy): Eukaryota > Metazoa > Chordata > Actinopteri > Cypriniformes > Leuciscidae > Siphateles > Siphateles boraxobius. The sequence continues at coordinate 6,927,236 of NW_027508866.1, forward strand.
CGGTCCATTAGGACTTTGGGGTTGGTCACAGCGGCGCAGTGCTGACCACAGAAGGTCAGTCTGTTGTTTACACAGCCTTCATACTCACACCTCATGAATAATAGATTGAGAGGTGCCTGAGCAGGAAAATGTCACAGAGTTTCCGAATTTAAAGAGAACAACGTGCCAAATCATTTGTTTGACAGGCTGTCGGTATCAACAGTGGTGTTTTACAAAGCTGGTTTATTTGTGGTCTACAGTACATTCTGAATCTGATCTATAATTGGAAGCTTACCAACAAACATTCAGCATTGAGCATACAAGTCTTTCATATTATAAGCTCATATGACAGACAGCGTTACATGATTCACATTTAGTTCTTCCCCTGAGACGAGCACAATTTAGTGGAGGTCACGTCAGCTGTGCGAGAATCCTATTCATATCAATTCATAAGAGAGCATGTGTGCATTAGTGTGTAAATGAGCTGCAAATGAGCTGTCACCATCTGATTTCAAGACACTATGTGACTTTTTATTATGTGTTTTTTCACATTCATAGTTCTTAATCATTGGATGATTCAAGAATATGCATTCTTTTTTGATCAACACTTGAATGTGGGTAAGTTTCATTCAAAAAAGCTTAACATAAAGCTGAGAAAATCAAGTTTTTGTTTAAGACTACTAGTCCAGTCATTTTAAGCCAAAATGGGGGTCAACCTAGAACAAACTGCAACAGAAGCAAGCTCAACTGATTTTGTATCCTCAATATGTCCCGAGTAAAAAAAAAAAAGCCCAGAAGAATCCCATTAGGGCAAAGTTTCGAAAAAGCCCTAAATATAGCCTATTCACATGCACGACAATTCATTCTTTTTCTCACGTGAATAAGATAAAAAGGTTAACCTTTAGATATCATCATGAAAATTACTGAGTTGATTACTTACGTCAAGACAAACAAAAAATGTATTACAAGTTTTTTTTAATTGTTTGTTAACATGGGCAAACGGTGCATAATCTAATTACATATGTGCTAATTTGCATAAATACCACAACAGATCTAAACATTGGGTATACGCTTATTTCACTTATTCCTTTATTTTCAAATCGAAAGCGAGGCTCCGGTGGGAAGAACCCCGGAAGTAAAGATAAACAACAACAATGCCTTGGACTACCAACCTGAAGCTGCTGCCGCCATTTACACTATTGGATGTTAATATCCAATATAGGATGTGTATATAGTCCTTTCCTGCTTCTTTTTTTACCTTCTGAATTATATATATATAAAAAAAAAAATTATAAATTAATTTCACTGTATATAGTCTAAAGTATGAAAGACATGTATGTACAGTTTTAGAATAACTCATTTCTACATTAAACACAACAATACACCATCGCATTCGTGATCTCCTGTGATTAAAGGCGACGCTTCCGGTTTTCTTCCCACCGGAGCCTCGCTTTCGATTTCAAAATAACGGCTGCGTGAAATAAGCGTATAGCCAGGGGAAAATGTCTTGTAGAATCTTGTATGCCTTAAGACTGGCGGGCTGCCACGTGCTTGTCCATTCAGACAACATGTCAGCGGTTTTCAATCTGAACCACCAGTGGGACACAAAGTCGGAAGGCTTGTTGCGGCTCACTCACACTGTCCTCATCTGCTCACTTCCACGGTTTGCATCACAAAGGGCTTCTTATCTGCCAGAGGAAGTCAATCAGGCTGCTGATACTCAAGGAATTGGATTGATCAGGGTGAGTGGAGGCTCCACCCGAATGTATTAAGTAGATCTCTTTGCATTAGAAAACACAACTCACTGCCCATTGTCCATTGGGGTAGGACGCACTGTCACAAACCTGGTCAGATTGTCTTCTGTATGCTTTTCCTCCGTTATGGGGGACACTTCACAGGATTGCTCAGGACAGACACAGGGTACTTCTATCTAAGCAGAGGCTGTCATAATGGGTTGTTGAGGTTATTGCTTTGACCTATAATAAGGCTTAAACGAGTCGTCATCAATTCCATTCTCACTTCCTGTTATATACCTACATAACAGTGTAACACATTTGCATAATGCCAGCCTATGGTCTTCATTAGCTGCCATTGAACAACATCTCCTTTGATTCTCCCTAAACCACTGTAGTTGTCTCTTAGACTGGAAGAGTTTCATCAAGAAGACTTTTTTCCGCGCTGCAAATCTACTTTGCGTGCACTTCCAAAGGATGAGGACTTGCTCTGGAATTGATATGGAAACACAGATGCCATCGTTCATATCACTGTGTATCGAGCGCTGAGGAAGCCTCCGAAGCTGAAATTCAAATTTTTCCATTTTCGACACGCACTGTAAGCGATATACCAATGACTGTGCCATCTGACCAGTCGGAAAGGGGGGATTACAGAGACAGAATCTTCAAACACACTGTTTTCATTCTCTTTGAGAAATTAGGTGATGTGCACTGTATATTATGAGAAAATGAAAGGGATCTTGGATTCATGTAAACCTATTGTAGGAGACCTCCAAAACAAAATTAGGAACCTTTAAAATAGCATAATTTTAATGCATAACTTTAATGCATTTGACGAAATGAGACCTTATTGTAAAGTGTTACCATATTCATTTTAAGAGTTGCAATTTTGCAAATCACTGTGACATTTTTTCACGGTGTTCAGAATTTGTTTTTGAGAATCCTTAAAAATTGTACACATATGCTAGACAAAACAAGTGAAGTATTTTTAGGCTGCGGCTCAGCTCACAACACTAAAACTTGCTATTTGTTTTGTCCGCTGGCATATTCAGTCCCCAGCTTCATTGTGTGGGACGACAGTCGTCTGAGCCACAGCAAGCTCTGAGAGCCTGTGGTTAGAGTCTCATAAAGAGTCATGATTTATGACCACTTCCTTTTTTCTGAGTTGTGAGATGAATTCGTCTGCTGAAGCAAACGCTAGAAGACATGCAGCAACAAAGGGGAATCACACTTATTTTCCTGGACGTTGTCTCAGTGAACTTTAACATTCATCTCACCAGCTTTTCAATTTATGAGTGAGATGCGAATCCCTGCGGCAATATAAATCATTCAATCCCTCTTGTGGTTTGCGTGCAATTTCAGGAGAAGTTCAGCGGGTCATTTCAGTGCGCGGCTCTAATCTCTGTTTATGGATTTCTGTTTAGGGAAGCTTGTGGAAGGAGAATTTGGCTATTAAGAAAACGACTCAAAACATAAAGCACTACAGAGGATGTCGATGAATGAGGGGAACGGGGGATGATGAAATACAGAGGGATTTAGAAAAAGACATTTGCACTGACTGGAATGGCTGACGACTATCCATTTTGACTTACCACAGGCAGATTTATCTCTTTAAATCACTTACTATACGATTACATAAGATAATTTCAATTAAGCACATTTTAAGGACACATTTAAGTCAGTTTGAATATTAAATAGGCCTACTCCATGGCATCCCAGAGTTTTTTTGACATTCAAATTGAAAATAACTTCAACATCTTTTTTCTAAGTAATGAACATTGACAAGGAGAAATTCTGACCTTTCTGATGCAAAAAAAGAGTCGTCGGCACTAAATCACAGAGCTGGCCGTCACGCTCATCTCGTTGTCCCGGAGTGAACTCCTTACTGGATTCCTTAAGCTATAGCACACGCTGAAATAGATGGTAATTGTACTGAGAGTGAGAGGAAGAGCGTATCTGAATGAGCTCGGTGGGCTGATTCTCAACAGTGGGCTGGATATCGACTGTCCAGCTGTTGTACTCTGAATCCCCCTCCCACTCCGTTTCATTCCTATCATCTCTCTCCCTTTCTTGTCCCCCTCTCATCTCATTGACGTCTTCTCGGTTTCTTTAGCAGCTGATTTATGTTTCAATTAAAGACGAAAAATGTCTCGCTTAACTCATAAAAGATGGTACGATCGTTCTCGCTTTAATTGCTGTAATTGGGATTTGATTATCTCAGTGATATTACTCAGCTCAGCAGCTTAGACTAGATGACAGGCTTCTGTCTTGTCTTCTCCCATGGTGCCGTGCTCAGTCAATCATATCAGAAAAAGCTAATCACCGCTCTCATCAGCATCATGAGCCGAGAGGCCTCTTGTTGACGTCTTTGTGGCGTTACTCTCAGATGTAATGAACACTCAATGAGACCTTAAGCCAGGCGATATCATGCTCATATATTGTATGAAAGGGCTGTTCTGCTTTATGAATTAAGCATGAGGGGTTTTGTTGAATTGATAAATGATAAAAATAAAGGTTCTAAAAATGGCTTTTAACACTATGTCATAGAAGAATGTAACAAGGACACTAGAAAATAAAATGTTATCATTCATTGTACAGTCTTACACATTTTAAAAAATCTAAACGAACTTGTTTTGTCTTTGTTACAGTATCTCCTCAGTAACTGAATTTGTGACGTGTCGGTCTGTCTGTCTACAGAGAGTCTGGCGCAGGCTGGCATTAGGATGGAGCTGTGGATGCAAGCGGTGGGGCAGAGCTATGCATGTCAATAGGACAGAGGCGTTATGCCTCCTGGGAAGGTCTTATCTCTTCTGCTCTGTGCACTAAAGACACGCAACACAGATTATGGATCGCGCAAAGCAAAGCATGACTCTCTGGCGCAGCTTGCTTTTGCTATCATTTTGTGAATCATTAATGGGAATTCTGTTAAGGTAATAATAAAAGCTTGTGTTCTTAAGGCTCAGTGATCGTCATTGATTCATCTTGAACTAGTAGAAAACTCTCTATTCCTCTTAAAGGGACAGTCCCCCCTAAAAAAAGAAAAATCTGTCATCATTTACTCACTCTTATTTTATTCAAAACCTTTCGTTCAACTGTTTTTGTCAAGTCAAGTCAATCTTTGTTTGTATAGCGCTATATTGTTTCAAAGCAGCTTCACCATGATAAACAGGAAAATAACGATCCTTGATCCTTCATCAAAAGTAAGACAATTTCAAATTCTGCTTTAAAGCATCTCAAAATAGACAATAGTGTCATTATTCAACTCAAGTCAATTGATTGAGTTAAGTATTGATTAAGTTAAGTTCAATAACTGTTTAAAATTCATCAATAATGAAATGAGCTCTACACAAGACAATAGTGTCGTTATTTAATTTGAATCAATGCTGATTCAATTTAGTTAAATATCAGTGCTGATGTTTCAAAATTCATCAATTATAAAAACAAAGTCGAATCGGCTATAAAGCAGCTCTGCAGGAAACAGTGGTCTCATTCTCCAGCTCAATTCAGTTCAAGTTTGTTCTCATCCAATTATTTTTGCCCATGCAAAGAAGCTCAATGGGGTCGAATACATTGATCCTCAATGACTTTCACAGTGCACTGTAGGAACACTGAATGAAATTTGTCAGCATTTTAGGTTTAATGGATTGTACTTACATTTACAGCATATTTCATTAACTGATATAATGTTAATATACCAACCTACTGAAATTTTAAATCTGTTTTGTACCTTTATAATACACTGACAAACACCATAAAACAGAGGTGTTATGAGAAAGCCACATGTAAAATCAAAACTCATCACAAGTAGCTTTTCCACAAGCTAAGGAGATCAAAACTAAGATATAGTAAATACACACAGTGTCATGCACACAAATACAAAACACCATAATGGTAAAATGCATGTCATAAAAATAATGCAATAAACATTCATTTAAAAATATAAGATGCAACATAAAACCCTAATGTACAAAAATAAAAAGTTATCGAGCATCACACAGATAATTCTGGGAATGTCAATGTACGTTTTTCACCGCAAATTATAAGACCTGTTCTTTTGAAATGTCCTGTTAAATTTATATTATAGTTTTTCACAGTATATAGTAAAGGAACTTACCTAAGTAACAGGCAGCATTTTTACAGCCTTTTACCATTAAAATATGATAATTTTTTACAGTGTAAGGAAAAAACATTATCCATTTCTTTTAAACTTCTTTTATGTTCAACAGAAGAGAGAAAGTCATACAATTTGAGGGTTTAGAACAACATGAGGGTGAGTAAATGATGACAGAATGTTCATTTTTGGCTTTTTAACATTCATCTGAGTATTCGCTCTCCTCGTGAGATGTGCAAGGACGGGAGTTGAGGGTAATATCTGCCTCTGGATATATATTGGCAGCGTTCCACTGCAGTTTAGATGCCCACTGGGGATACCCTTCCTGAGTCCTGCTGTGGTGCCTGTCTTGTGGGTCTTTATAATTGCTCCAGCTAATGCCAGCGCTGAGGCACATGAGTGAATGCTGTTGGATTTTGATAAGAACAGTGCCTTGGCTGATTTTTCCTCTAATCCATAAAACTGTAAAAATCGGAGAATGTTTGTTATTCCCCTGATACAAGCGATTCAGCCCAGCTTTGGTGCTTCTGTTCCCATTGCACACAAAATAGTTGAAGCGTTTTTGATTAGACTGTGTGCTAACTTCAGGAGGAAAGGGTCGAATTGATAATGAATCATCCTCTCACCCCCGGTCTGCTCTACTGGTTTTGACAAGAATGGCATGTTTGAAGAACCTTTGTGGCAAACAACGGCAATGTGTCAATCAGGATTATCCCGTGGAATACTCTAGGCACTATGGGGAGGTTTACACAGTGGAGCATGTCAGAGGAACGCTCTGTGGAGATGGCGCTCTCTCTTTCTATTTCCCGTTTTCTCCCAACTGAGATGATGCTCTTTGCATAGTAATCCAAGTCTCAGAGGTCTCTGTGTTGCTCAGACAGTATCACCTTTGAGTGGACTAACTTCCACCCTGTCATACAGGCACATACATGCTAAGGTCATTTACATTCATAGACAGATATGGATAAAAACGAACTAAAAAAGCACTAATTATAAGTTCAAATTGAATTGAATTAAAAACTTAATTTAAGTGACTTAAATGGGTCTTTTTATTTGAGAAGTTGTAGAGTTATAAAACATTCAATAGAGAAATGTATCATTTTCGACATTTATTAACTAAGATTTTAAAATCAAAAGACTAAAAATAGCAGTAATTCTATGTTCCTATTTAATTTGATTTATTTTACACACAAATACTGTATGTTCAGGAATAGACATTTATGGATATATAGTGGCAACAAAAGTTCTGCCCGAAATAGTTTTTTAATGACCCCACAAGTTCGATTTAAATCATCAAGATTTTAGAAAAAGAATTTATGTTTTTAAATATTTTAAATATATAAATATGAGGGAAGAATAAAACACTAAACTTGGTTAAGGTATTTATCTGACAAAATTATTTGGCAAAAAAGGCAAACTACAGCTACAGGTTTTAAATGAAAAAAATGCATAGATGAGCTCAAGCATACACTAACAACAACATCATATTTTGTTGGTTCTCTCTTGTTTTTGCATGTGTTCATAATTTCTTTGTATGACAGCCTTGCCAAAAATTATGTCCGCACAATTTGGCATGTTTCATTGCCTTATCACAAATAAGCACAACGAATATGACAAAATCTTTAACAAATGTTGAATTTTTTAAATAAAGGATGAAGGCTGGACATCACTTTTGGCCACTACTGTGTTTAAAAAACTAAAAATAGCAATTGTAAAATCAGATTTAATTCAATATAAAAACTAAATTAACATTAATTAAGAGTAATATTCAGAGAAAAACATTTTTTATGAGGTTTTGGAAAGAAAGAAGGGAGGATGCTTGACAGATGTCTTGAGGAAAAACATTACACAACCTGGAAGCCACAACACTAAAAGACCTAAAAATAGTAATTCCTCCTAGAGGTTGTATAGATCTATTAAAAAATGCTTATTTAATCAATTATTTGTTTCTTTACACAACATTTGTGCAGACAACTTTAACCAAAGCATTTGAGCTACAAGAATATGTTCATCTCCATTATATCTGCCTGCAGACTTTTGGCCCCATACAGGAAAATTTGGTCTTATAGCTGTGAACTGGCATCAACATTTCACAGCATATATACGAGAACTGGAAATGTATCGCTATAACTCAGCAGTCGGTGGGCTGTCAGATGCAATACATCAACATAATAGAATGGCAGGGATCCAATTCAATCTGCCTTACAGCATGCAGAAGAACACTTCTGAAATTTACAGTCAAACTTCAGAAAATGTCCATATAGAGGTTATCAAATGAATCACTTCTTTGGCTGATTCCTTTCACAAACGCTGATTTTTGGCTAACACACGCCAGAACCCCAAGTTACACGTCAGTACCGTGAGTGTTCATGGGCTACTGCATTCTCTGAATATTTTAGTGTTGATGTCATGTGTTTACTTGATTGGGAAAAGAATCTTTCTGAAGTTTATATTCTCCTGAACTATAAGCACAAACCTAATCTCCAGCTCTGGGTTTGCTGTTTGTTTATACGCACATCACCTTATTTGAATCTCAGCATCTCTTCTCTAACACAGTTTACCCTGGGTGTCAGAACTCTGTTATTGTTGAAATTTCTCTCTCTGCAAGACAAAGACAAAACAACAGCGCCAGGCATGGTAAGGAAGAATTCATCAGTTCCAGACAGAGCCTGTTAGCCATGTCGAGAGAGGAATAGTTCATCTTATTCTATATAGGTCACAAATGACTGTAGACATTCAACCTGTTACTACTTTATATATTTTCACTTGAAACGCAGAGTAAGCCGTTCTCCTCAGAGATAAAGGTTTACATTTGCAATAAATTTTCTGCTTGTGTTTGTTCTCAGTACAGGTTCGGTGGGTTTTGAATGCTTCTTTTCATGTGATCTTGTAGTGAGATATTTGTGCTTGAGATATTGAATTGAGCCCTGCTGTACTTTATTGTAATGAGTTTTTAATTGGATTTCTGGAGGCTTTGTATAGTTACACCTGCAGAGACTCGCATTTCTCAAAAGGTCTCTGGTCAAGGCCCATGCAGTGAATTGTTCAGTCTTACATCACATATTCAGAGCGATCTTCGCAGGAGTCGGACTTAAGAGAGAGCCCACGCTGGTGTAAACATCCCCAATAGTGAGAAAAGTGAAGCACATCTACAGCATTTCTCAGCTTTGAATCTTGGTTGTTAAGAAATATCAAGCAGTGACAGTGTCCTGCAGTGAGAAATGCTGCTATACTTCCTAACACACACACACACACACACACACACACACACACACACACACACACACACACACACACACACACACACACACACACACACACACACACACACACACACACACACACACACTGTATATATATATTATAGCTATTATAAAAGATATATATATATATATATATATAACACATATATATTTACAAAATTTTATGTTAGATATATTATATGATATTCGATATTATAGCTATTATAAAAATATATATATAACATATATATTTACAAACTTTTATGTTAGATATGATTAATCGATTTGACAACTTTTTATATATATAGAACACACACACACACACACACACACACACACACACACACACACACACACACACACACACACACACACACACACACACACACACACACACACACATACACACAGACACACACACAATATATATATATATATATATATATATATATATTTACAAGCTTTTATGATGGGTGTGATTAATCACGATTAATCAATTTGCCATAAATAGTTATAGATGTGATTAATAACGATTAATTGATTTGACAGTTATATATAGGCTAGTGAGCAAAAAACTTACAGCACATTCAATATACACCTTGCGTTATGTATAAATTAATGTTTCTTCAACTGTTGCCCATTTAATGTCACAGGGAATGTTTTTTTATTAAAATGGATTTCAACTTTTTGTTTCTACTTTCCTGGTAACTTTTTGCCATGCTTTCATCCTTTTTTTCCGCCTATGTAAGCTACAGATTTATTTCATTTTTTTCAAACTTTCTTTCTTAAACTATGAAAGCCCAAACTAAACAAAGAGTGAAATAAACACAAATCATTTGAAAATAATAATTGAGATTTTAAAGAAAGGAATTAGGCTACATGAAAGGTGATGTGTGAAGAAAAAAAAGGGGTAAAAATCGAGTTAGGCCCATAGACTGTAAAAAAATAGGTTAGGCCCTAAATATCAGAATTGAAAAGGCTACAATATTTAGTTTTGCATAATTTCCAAACAAGCTGTAGTTTCGTCAAATTCTGCAAAAACATGACAAATTTTACAGTGTATTCAGATAGAATAAAATAACCTAGAGCAAGACAAAAATGACCACAACATAAAGTTATCAAACATCTATTTTTTATTTTATGGAAATGTTCATAGCTAGTGAAAATGTGATTTCATCTTAAAGTTAATTGTGAAAATAATTCAAACCGGTGTATTAATTCTTTACGTCGGAAAATGTTTGTGTCAACTACGCATTATCAATACTGTCACTGAACAGCCAAGAAACGCGTTTCCATGGTTACGCTGCCATTTGAAGATTTTAATTAGCTTTTATTAACAACACCTGGGGAAAGCACCGGATCAAAATTAAGCCAAATGTTTTAACTAGCCACATGTCGATTGGTCATGAATATCGACATGCACGTATAAAGGGGCTAGAGAGACAGTCGTAGTCAAAATACTGTGATCCATTTACTTAGAGTTTATTGGTTCTTTAAGAGTTTGACGCGGTGGTAAAAGGTTGGTTTCGATCGGTTTCATTTTTAATGTCTTTGTTTCAAATAGTTGATTATAATTTGAAGTGTTGAAAGGTCTCTTCTTTTCAGAAGTGATAAAAATGGCTTCCCGTAGCTTCGCTCCTCTTTCCAGTCGTCAGGAAAACACGATAGGCCTGGGAAGAGGAGCGGATGGCCTGCGCGCACACAAGCCCGGCCAAAGGCTTGTACTCGGTGTCTTGACAGAGAATGATCAGCATAACCGAGTATTTGGCCAGGTTAGTGTCAAGGGTTTACATTTCTTACTCCAAAAGCGCAAGAAAGTGACTTTGTTTGTGTTTTTAAGATTTCATCCAAATACGAGTCAGCTTTTCATGCTGCATCTACCCGTGACGTCAACACAAACAGTGCTGCACTTGGTGACGATGTGCTTGAGACAGCTGAACAATCCACGTCATTCTTGATACCTTCAGAGCTTCTCCTAGTAGATGATGTTATCCAAGATCTTGGCTCAGGTATGCTGCAAGATGAGTCTATAAAAGTGATTATCACTATGGAACTGTTTATTGTTTTTAATATATTTTGCATAGTCACTTTAAGCAGCACTTTTTGCAGTCACAGCTATCACATAGTATATCATGCAATATTTATAACACTGAAACCCAAGAGATGTTTCTTACTGTCGCTTCCAATGCAGATCCTTATGGATATGGCTTAACTATACTTAAAAATATAGGGTCTTGCGTGGATGCTTCTATGTGTTCATTGTCGGAGGAGGCCGCTTCCTCTGAGGATGTCTTGTGTGTTCCTGAGTATGCTGAGGATATCCACAGATACCTGCGTGAATGCGAAGTTGGTATATTTACTTTTATCTGTGGCCGGTTGCATAAACTGTTGAGACTAGTCTTAAAAGTTAGTTGTTTTTTCATGACTGGTCAGAACTTGAAAGTTAGTTACATAAGATGGCAGATCAGTCCAATTTCAATTGGAAAAGCTTGATTACACATTGTTTACTGCAAGTTGGTCAAACTAGTTAAGCCAGTCTTAACATAGTTGCTAAGTTTATGCAACTGGCCCCTGTTTCTGTCTAATGCACTTTATTTCCCAGGTTAAATACAGGCCGAAGCCCAGCTATATGAGAAGGCAGCCTGACATAACCAACTGTATGAGAATCATCCTTGTCGACTGGCTGGTTGAAGTTGGCGAGGAGTACAAGCTGTGCTCGGAGACTCTCTACCTGGCTGTCAACTACCTGGACCGCTTCCTTTCGTGCATGTCTGTCCTGAGAGGGAAATTGCAGCTTGTGGGAACAGCTGCTGTACTCCTGGCTGCGTAAGTGATGAGCTATTATCTTTAAGTGTTACCTAGTGACATAACTACATGGCCTGTTTCTGATTAGGAAATACGAGGAGGTGTATCCTCCCGAAGTGGATGAGTTTGTGTACATCACGGATGATACCTACACAAAGAAACAGCTCCTTCGGATGGAGCAGCACTTGCTCCGAGTGCTTGCTTTTGACATGACTGTACCCACAGTGCTCCAGTTTTTCATGCAGTACACTTTGGAGGAGCCGATCTGTGCCCGTACCGTCAGCCTTGCTTTGGTGAGGAGGGTTTTCTTTTTTTTTCCTTTCTTTAAATTGGATATTGATTTCTTTTCTCCCTGCCCTATAGTATCTTTCAGAGTTGAGCCTGCTTGAAGTGGATCCCTTTGTGCAGTATCTACCTTCCAAGACTGCGGCAGCTGCATATTGTCTGGCCAACTACACTCTAAATGGGGCTCTGTGGGTGAGTCCAGCCTTTTTAATGGTTGCCATGTTTTATTCAGACAACCCAATTAAGAGTCTTCATGTTTAAACCACTATAGGTGAGGTAGTTTATTTTAATTAACCCCCAAATACTTTCGACTCATTGTGTGCAATCAAATTAAAATGTTTTTGACAGCCTGAGAACCTGTATGCCTTCACTGGTTACTCGTTGGCAGTGATCAGCCCATGTCTGAAGGAGCTTCACAAGCTCCATCTTGGGGCTGCAAGTCGCCCTCAACAGGCCATCCAAGAGAAGTACAAGAGCTCAAAGTGAGTGTTTGTAACATGGCTGTCTTGGTTTTTGCCCTAGCCCTAATGATTAATCCTGTCTTTCAGAAATTGTGGCGTGTCCCTTATTGAGCCTGTAGAGTCTCTGCCTCTCCCTTGATGTTTTTGTGACCTCATGGATTCCTTGGCCCACAAATGAACTGCAGCGCTTAGTCTTTTGTAAATATTGAATGAAATTGATTTTTAAATGTTTTTTAAGACTTTTTAAAACGTGATTTTTATCATAGGTCGCTTAAAATATAATGTAATCAAAGTTGTGTTGTGACTTGTTTTTCTGTAAAGCCAACATTATGTTGGTCTGAAGGCTGTACGCTCCCATTTCTGTAAAGATTTGAGATGAACGAATGGTTTTGTACCACTTTGTCTACCTTTCCTCCCTTAGGGTCTCTTTACTGGTATACCATGTGTTTTACTTGTATACTACATGCGATATCATGTATTTCAATAAACCAACAAGTTGCAGTGCTGTTTCCATGTCTTTTGACCAGTGGGGAGTACTTAACCCTCTATGGGACATTTATCAATGATGTGAGGGAAAATTGCCTGTAAGACAGTTCAGCCAAAATTAAGTTTTAGTAATGTATGACACCTTTAGCCAAAATTGATCTTAGCCATGTCCTGGCCTTTGGTAAAGGAAGTGGAGACATTAGCAGCCCTTGTTAGGTCACATACTGTCAAGGCTCCATAGTTAATTCTAAACTAGAAAATGCCTTTGAAGAAATCTTGTTCAGTTCTAGCAAGCAATATAGCCTTTTTGCATGTGGTTTAGGTTAAGTTTTAGAGGAGATTGAGGAAAAGTGTACCTTTTCCAGAAAGTAGTGATGGCATCGGGTCAGAAAATAAGTCCATAGTTGAGTTTGTTTGAGGATTGAAGCAGTGAATGTGATGGCTGAGATGAGAATAGAAGTCTTGGTAAGTCAGGCTTTTTGAAAAATATAATCCATACAACCAAAGGTCAGGAAAGATGCCACTGCCTATTGGCCTCATTACGCTGGCAAGTAGGGATGCTCCAAAAATGATAGTCCAAACCAAGTTTTGTGTGGTACACAGAAAGAGTCTTGTTAATTTTCACTTGTGAATCATTGATTTGGAATTCCAAGAAAGAAACTGTTTTCCTGCTTTAAGCACTAAGACATGTTTTCACTAACATGTGAAGTTAGTGAAACTCCCCCCACACTTGAGTAACAAATGAAATATAGTAGGCTAGCACAAGATGAAATGGAGTGTTAATAAGGCTTTTAAGTTGAAAGACCCTTTCACTTCAGATAGTGAAAATGCACTTGAATGTGTGTAAAATTTCAGACAACTTGCCAAAAATAATTTACCCTAAAAAAACAAAGTCTGTTCTAAATGACTTTTTTTTTTTTTTTAAAGGTCAAAGATCACTTGTAGAAATCTAATTTTGGGAAATGATTTTAGTCTTAAATATATGTAAACTTATAAAGTCGTTTTTTTCTAGCTGTGATTTAGTCCAGTATAGAGGGTTGATTTCCGTGCGACATGGTTTTATGGTAAACAACGACCTCTAGCGCTTACTGTATGAATCCCGTCCTGATCACGAAAGCAGGTTTAACTGTTTTATCCATTGGTCATGTTTTTTTTCTTTTTTTAAAAATAGTTCCATCGTTTTTTTTGTTTTGTTTTTTTATAATTTATCTTATTTACGCTTATTTGACGTGCTTAACATTAGAACGCTAAAATCTGTTTGGGTATGGACAGAGACGAACAGGTTTCGCCTTGTGATATTCACTTTATTCTTTTAGGTGTTTTTAAGTAGGCCTATAACACAGAACAAAAACATATTTTTTTTAACGCCTTGGAGCGCTAGTGATCAGAAGCGCGCCATGAACATTGTTTTAGTTTTTTCCTCGTAATCTGGTCGAACCTGCTTGGTCACAAAAGTTGGTTAGTAGCTATTAAGTCTTCGTTCGAGCAGCCCGACTGTCACGCTTTTAAGTAGCTATCTCGTAGACAACTTTAATAGTTACTCTTTTTAGTTTTCAACCGCAAAGTCATTTCTCTAAAGTGTCCTGGCATTGGAATGGAGACATCAGATCCGGCTGAAATCCGTCCCATTCGCGAGAGCTATGCGAAAGCTCTGGAGTCTCTGAACACAGGGCTTCAGTATGAATATGCTGGGAATAAGGAGCAAGCTATTCTTCAGTACAGACTGGGCAGGCGGCATCTCCTCAGAGGACTCGAGGTGAACACACAGGGCGAGGGCTGCGTCGGACGCGGCTGGGACATCGCGCGACAGACGCAGCTGAGGATGAACGAGACCCTGCGCACTATCACCTCTCGTCTAGGGGTGCTAGAGTCCACTGCGACCCCGGGTCAGCGTCTTTACCCGACCCTTCCTGTCCTCCAGGACCCCCAGCCACTAGCATCTAACACCAGAACACATCTCTCAGCTTCAGGGGGGGCCCCTGCTCGTCCTGCCTCCCCTATGGTGGGCTTCACTGTACCCAGTGAGCTTCCACCAGCCTACACTCCACAACCAACAGATGGGCATCTGTCACTCTCTCATGGAGGCAACAGGCCATTTCAAGCTCAGGCATTCACCCCAGTCAATCTCAGAGAGGTTGGCATGGAGATTATGTTCTTGCCCAGTGGGGTGCAGATGTTCTTTGTGTCTGCTGAGGGTCATGTAAGCGCTCCTTCTTATCCAGGTTACCTACGAATAATAATATACAGCAGCCAAAACTCTGACAGGAGTGCTGGCTATGCCCCAGCCTACCTACAGGTAAATATTGTGTTGAACAATATTTCTATATTCATTTGTATGTATAATTATAATTTTTTGTCTTATTCTCCAGCTGTGTTATTGTTAAATATACCTATTAGTAAAAATTGGGTAACACTTTACAAAGGTAAGTGTTCATATACAGCATTTATTAATCTTTGTTAATGTTAATTTCAACATTTAATAATACTTTATTAAAATCTTGTTAACATTAGTTAATGCACTGTTAATTAACATGAGCAACTGATTAACTAACATTAACAAAGATTAACAAATACTGTAACAAATGGATTGCTCATTGTTAGTTCATGTTAGTAAATAACTAATGTTAACTAATAAACCGTATTGTAAAGTGTTACCAATTATTTTAATCTGAAATAAAATATAAACATTAAATGAAAAACCTAAACAACTTAAACGAAATTGAGAAATGAAATAAATATTGAAGTACTACAATTAATTCAACTGAAATATAAATAAATATGGGAATATTAAAAAAACGAATAAAATGACAAAATCACATAACAAGATTAATAAATCTAAAATTAAAATGAAAACTGGAAATATAAAAATCAAACAAAATATTCTAAATATAATAATTGTGACTTGTGTTGTCTTTGTTTTAAGCAGAAAATGCTTTGAATTCTGTTTGATTTATGCTTAAAATAAAAAAATGCAGTACAAAAACAAAGTGATAATCTTTTAAGTAAAATGAAGTAATCTTTTGCAAAAAAGATTGTAACTTTTTTAAAGGACGTTTATATATTTTTACTGGCAAACAAGACAAAAATGTTGATTAAGAAAAAACATTTTTGTGTGTATGTATTGTTTATATATTCATTTCAAAATGTCATCTTCATTTTTGAAACTAGCATCACATTATATATTATCCACCCTGTATTTTTGCAAACTTTTCCCCACCTTGACCAGAACTGTATCGGTTTAGCTTGCACACAAGGTCTTGTGATGATCACATGAAACTGGCCATTTATATCATGTAGGGTTTGGTTATTGTTGAACATAAGCTCATGGCTGACAGCAAAATAACTGAAATTAATGTCATGCTCATCATGTTATACAATTACAGGCACATAGCACATTCTTCTTGTGTGGGAGAGCAGAGAGAGAAGTAGAAACCTTGTGTTTTATTAAGAGAAGGATTGAGATTCATTTGGAATAGATAATTCGATATGTAATATTTGTGACAACTTTTAAACTCAGGGTAGTTGTACTTTCAGTTGTTTTTTTAGTCACTCAAATCTGACATGGTTTAAAAATGTGTCATTTTCTGATGTCAAAAGGGTGGTTTTACTGCTCCACCTCTTCTTTCAAACCCGCAAAAGCCAGTCCAACCGGACTCTGTGGTGGTTATATCAAAAGCTTTAGGTCTGTTTGGCTAATGCAGTGCTGGAAACAGTCTTGTTACAGATGAAGCCAGGGCTCTTTGTACAAAGTCAGTCTGCACGCTGTTTCAGCAAATAGAAATCTCATTGAGTAGCTGACCGTCGGCTCTGTGCAGTATTGGCAGATTTCCAGTTTGAGGCCGGATAGCTGTCCAGTGCTCCCATTGCTCTGGGGCTTGATGTAGGACACGTGCAGTCCACGCTCTAACATAACTGCTGCATGTGTCCCACAGTGGTCTATTGTCCCACTTTAGCTGTCCAGAACAAAGGGTGGCATTCTGAATGGTTGCACAGCGCCCAAAAATATCCAATAAAATTCCAGTCTCATTTGACCCCAGTTTTCCCTAATATGCACAGTGACATCCAAATACACAAAGTTCATTTTCAAACGTTTAGTCGCTCAGGACTAAAAACTATGGCTGTCAAAACAATAAATTAACCATGATAAATTATTTCTGATGGAAGAATGATTATCAAATTGAACAATGACTGACACCACGTTTTAAATGATTGTTATTGTATCGGAGTCCCTGAACCTCAGTTTTAAATGTTTCGGTGTAAAAGATAAGGGGGCGATCATGTACAGAGAAAGAGACTCTTAATTTTGTGCTTGCAGGTTTGTGATTGGATCTACCCACTGTACCCTGACTCCCCGATCTTACTTAGCAACAGAGGTGTGTTCACATTTCCTGACACCACAGCAGCAGTGCCGGGGTCCTACGTCGGGGTTGTGCTGTCCTCAGAGCTGCCTGCAGCAGACAGGGATCGGTTCCAGCAACAGCTGTCAGTGTTGGCACAGCTCAGGGTCCAGGTAATCAATCTCAATCAATCAAAGAAAAGTTACCATGAAAAAAAAAAAAGACAAAAATATTTGTTTTATTGAACTCGAATCTATACATTTAGTTTTGTATTACTTATAATGGTGGAGTCGCATTTAACATTGCTTGGCAAAATTTCAAATTCAAAATCCAGACATTTCAATAGGAATCCATGTGATCCGGAGTATTGTGTCGAAACATTTCCCTCATAGTTTCACACAAATTTGCTGCACTGATGAACAATAAGCTCTTGGTTTAAAAGTGACTTCTGTGTGAGTCATGCTTCATGCATTACTACACTATTGATAAACCTTTTTTTTGTCATCCAAATTGCACAGTTTATGTGCAATCAGATTTGTAACAATACAAAGCTAATTGAAAATCTGCAAAGATATCCTTTAAGTTTACTAACTCATACTAGTTATAATTGAGGCCTTTTATTTAAGGTAGATGAAGAACAATGTGGTGCTACAGGAAAAGACACAAACCTGAGTGAGAAGGTTCCTCCTTCAGAAACATCTCAAACTCAATCACCAGGAGGCGAGGAGAAAACTGTTCCTGTGTGGAGTGAAAAAATGTCACAGAACATTCTAGCAGGTCTGAACTTTACGATCAGAGTCAAGTAACCAAAACCTGGAGTGTTTATAGGTATCTCATTGGATAGCTAGGGTTTTTGTTTCTTTCATGGAAGTAGAAATTGAGTAAAGTTGTTTGTCGTATTATATTTTGTTGAAATGTTAAAAGTTCTCACTTTTAACTTGATACTTTTAAAACTTGCCACTAGAGGCCACTCTAATACACTCTAAAAGAAAAACAAGTGATGGAGATATAGTGATGTGATTTTTTCCCCTCACAGGGACGTCCTGGCTGGGTCAGGGGCTTGTGCGAGGAGCTGAAGCTACTGGTAAAGCAATCCAGAAAGGAGCAACTAAGCTACGAGAAAACATCACCCCAGAGGAGACGCCAGCAGAGGTCAGCCCCAAGGTCACCAAGGGCCTGAATACAGCCAAGCAGGCCACCGGGGGTGCTGTGAAAGTCAGCCAGTTTCTAGGTAAAACAAGGGTGTATTTAGTTTTATCATTTATTTTATCCAAAGCGACTTACATTGCATTTCAAGGTACACATTTACATTCTTATCAGTTCTTGCTTTCTCTGCGAATCGAACCCATGACCTTGGCGTTGCAAGCGCCAGTGCGCTACTGTTTGAGCTACATGAAAATATCACAGGCTGAAATATTTCAAGCCTATTTTTTTAAGATGTATAACACATTTGGTTGGATGTATTCACCAGTGGATGGTGTCGCTGCTGTAGCAGATAGAGTTGGGAAAGAACTCGCTCCACACGTGAAAAAACACGGTAGCAAACTCATCCCAGAATCCCTCAAGAAAAGCAAAGACGGCTGCTCCAAGATGGATGGAGCCAAGCTGGTGGCTGGAAGCAGCATACAAGGTAACCGAATAAATCCTTCAAAGGTCCTGAAAGGCTTTTGCCATTTTACTTTTGTCCTGCTAAGTAGTTGCTTGATTTAGTATATCAAATTTGTAGATTTTCATTTGAATTCATGTTAAAAAAGCAAATTGTGTTGTAAACTGCAGGCTTATCAACTCTCTGGTCAAGTCTGGAGACAGCAGCAAAAACTATTGGCAAAAGTATAACTTCAGAGACGGTGACTACAGTGAGGCACAAGTAGGTGTTTTTTGTTTTAGTGTTCTTCAGGATTCATGGTTTCTCTTCTGCTGTCCTATTATTCTTTCCCCCAGCCAATAGCCTGATACTCTTGTGGTTTGCGTTACCTATTTAAACTTCATTGCTTTGGGAAATGGATTAATTTACTATTTCCTGTTGCTTTTTCAGATTTAGGGGTCTGGGAAACCTCTTGGACCCCCCTAGCAGAATATAAATGGTGGCGGGTAAAAACACACTGCATTTTCTTTGACTAATGCCAAGTTCTAACATACCCAAAGTGCCTTATTTTCCGGAGTTATTAACCATTCAGAAGTTGCTGAGAAGGCTCTTGTTCTTATTAACGGTCTGTCAGTGTGCTTTCTGAATTAAAACCGAGGTGAATCCAACATGTTGTCTGCTTACTGTGTTCTGTTCATTTTAAAATGTTTCACATTAGTAAAAAAGTAAATGTTTTTAGAATCAATAGTCAGACAATGTTTTAACCTCATAGAATCACTCCTGTCAGGTCTAATAGCTCAGAATACCTCCGTGTTTTGATCAGGTATGGAGATGAGGCAGGACAAGCTGCAAACACTGCAGTACAGTCTGCTGTCAATGTAGGTGTCACAGCATTTAATGTGGACAATCTGGGCATCAAGGGTGTACTGAAGAGCACAGGCAAGCACACTGCAAAAGCAATGGTGGAGGATGAGTCAGGAAGAGACGGGACAAAGGAGAAAGAAAAGCCACCTAAAGGGCAGGATGAGAAAAAATAATGAATTATTTATTGTCATGAATTACCCTTTATTGTGTATGTTCTTGTAGCTCAAAATGTTCATTTTGTATTAATAATGAGATTGATATTTACTGTGTAATGTTTACAGAAAGATGCACTTAGACACTTACTGTATTAGTGAAATGTTCTACCTTTGTTACAGCCTTACAGATAATATATGTTTATTTTCTTAAAATATTCAGAGGGTTATATTTATAGTACTTATTTAGGAAGTACATTAAGCACTTTGCACCCTTCAGATACACATGATTTTTTATTCTTGCTGTTTTTGGCCATTCTTGTAGCTCAAGCTAATCTTCAAGCAAGTGCCTCATTAAAGTTTACTACAAAAATCATAGTAACCCTTTTTTTTTATACCTTTTTTTTTTTTTACTGTAGCTGTATCTACCCAAAAAAACACCATAGTAACACCATGGTAACACCATGTAACTTTTGTGTACAACTGCCATAGTTGTAGGGTGATAAAACTGAGTAGATTCTTCATGCATACCTTCTATTTGATATGAATGTTCATTTGTCAAACATCAACGTTACAGTGTTGTTGTAATAGTAAAACCAAGGTAAAGGTTATTTAGGTAAGGTAACAGCATTTAGAATAGTGGCCAAAAGTAATGTCTAAAGGGGATATTTGCACAATACTTGCTTTTAATGACACTCCAGGTTCTATTAAACAATCAAAATATTAGGAGTAGCCAATGTTATATTGGGAAGAAGAATACACTAAACTTTGTTAAGGTAAGAAACAAAATGATTTAGCAAGAAAGGAAACCTCCAGCATATAATTATATATGGGGTTTATTGTATTGTGCAAACAAAATAAATAAAAAAGCTCACAAGAAATAAAGTATACATTAGTTGATTACAGCAGCCATTCCCCGACTAGGCAACTTTTTGCATGTGTCCTGCTTAACTTCCTTTCAACCCTCCTTAAGTTCGTCCTAAAGTTGAGCTTCATTTTAAGACCTGCATGAATTATCACTATTCAGGTTAATAATTTCACAAAGTTTTTTTCCAATGGCTTTAAGGTCAGGGGACTGAGGAGGCCATCATCGCCATTTTCTATAAAACCTACAAAATTACATCTTATAAATATAACTAACACCTGCCCCACAGTGATTTATTGAGTTATAGGTTGGGAATAATGCGTGCAAGCTTGGTATGACCCCTTGGCCAAAAATGACGTCCGTACAATTTTGTAGCCTATGTTTCATTGCGTCATCATGACAAATGATACAATTGGAACGTGGAACGTTCCGAACGCGTACATTACTGTTACACCCCAGACACAACTTCGCAAGAAATACAAAATATGAAATAAATAGTAAATGAAAAAAAGTTTGAATTAAGATGGAAGGAATTAATTTTCCTTGGTCGGACATCACTAGTTTTGGCCACTATCTGCTAGGTGTTATGAGGAGTGATCGCGTGAACAGTGTTGTGGCCGTTCGTTGCCATGGATACAGCGCAACAATCAGCGTCGCATTTACACAGATGTCGAGGAAGAGAGGTCAAGTAAGTCCAAACATCCAAACATTCAGTTGGAAATTGATTGGACTTATCCAGTTTTTTCACCCTCAATTAATTGTATGAAATCGTTTTATGTAACTTTGTAAATCGTTTAAAGGGACATGTTGCAGTACTCGGTGTCTGACCTGAGGAGCACACTGGCTGATTTGGAGAAGAGACTTCACAGTGTAGATGGAGAAGGTCTGTAGGCTAGCTGCTACATGATCGAGTCCTTCCGGAGAGTGAATTAGAAATGGCCAGATTATCTTCCTCAATATTTTAAAATTATTGCACTGCTCTGCTGTAATTTACTAAATTATGCGGCAATCTTGTTAGGATTACAAGACGTTTTAAAAATTACATTTATATGGTCTACCCCAGCGGTCTAACTTTAACTACGGAATTCCAAAGCTGGCAAAATAAAACATAAATAAATAGGCTTATACGAATAAATGTAAAACATTTTTTTTATGTTTGAGATGGCCAATCAAATCAAAGAAGGCGGGGTTTAGCGTCAGTTAAAAGAGAGTGAGGTAAGCAAAACATGTAGCACGTTAGTAGCCTGATAGAATAGAAATGTTAAATGATCAACGTTTTGAATTGAAAATAGGCCTATGCATTTACGTAAATCATGTAATTCCTAACTGAGTGTGACTAGACAAGAAACCTTTTAAGTTTTCGACATATTAGGCATACAAATAAAAGTGCATGTGTGCATGATTTGCAAATAGTTCAAATTATTTCACAACTAGAATTAGATCTAGAATTTCTGTTTATTTATGCTTTGACATGTTTTCGGTGACGGCCTTGCAAAAAATACAATTGACTTGTAGCCTAATCTAAAGAGCAAAAAGAATTACCCAAATTAGTTGAGTGATTGAAGCTGAGCCGTATCTCAATCTCCGAGTTTGCATTCTGCTCAGGGAACGAGTGGAGGACCAGATATGAGACACAGCTGGAGCTGAACGAGCAGCTGGAGAAGCAAATCACTGTCGTTCGAGAGAAACTCCAGATCCTCCGTCGTGATCCCGCAGGTAAGCTTATACACACGCTTTCTTTGTCAAACTTTTCTTTCTTTTTTGTGTGCCCATATATATATATATTGTAATTTATTAAGTTTTTAGACCTCCTTTAGTGTGTCACAATCAATCTGCAATAATAAAAAGAAACACTTGGGGGCACCTGCTGAAAAAAATAACACAAGACACGCAACATTATGGGCTGGGTCATAGTCCATATCCACGCCATGGTTTCACATAGGCTACTTCATGCTTTTCTCTGCTGGCTCTAAGTTCACATCAGTCATGATCAAATAAATGAACAAGGGTCCTATTGTGCTGATACAGAATGAAATATGAGGCAGGCCCAGGCAAGCTATTTACAACTAAGAGCTCTGAAATGCTGTTATATTAACGTATTGCATACACACTGCACCATGTTAAGCCCAACTTTTGTCTTACTCTTCAGATCGACTGGCTTCTATTCGCTCTTTTGACGAAATGTCCGAGGTAAGTAGGGTATTCCAGGAGCAACTTTTTTTGCTATACCTCCCAAAAAAAAAAAGATTTTATATGGTTATTATAAAACCATTTTATTAATTTATTTTAAATGATATAATTAAATGATTGTAAATCATTTAGTTTAAAAATAATTAAAATCAAATTCAAATGACTTCTATTCACTCATTTGATTAAATGTCCATGGTACATATGCCAGCTACAAAAAGTGCTAACAATTTCTAAAAAAATATAAATAAAATTGAATTTGTCATTAATTATAAAATCTTTGTTTAAATATTTTAATATATAATTAAATTAACATAATTAATTTTAAAGGTGCATTGTGTAATATTTATAAGGATCTATTGACAGAAATGCAATATAAGATCCATTCAGTGGTGTATAAAGACCTTGCATAATGAACCGTTATGTTTTTATTACCTTAGAATGAGACATTTATATCTCCATAACCGCGGGCTCCCCCTTCTATGGAGGTCGACATATTGTGTCGTCATGTTTCTACCGTAGCCGACAGCGAACACAGCGCTACAGAGCGCGTTTCCTCACTACCTTGAAAAACAAGTTTTCAGTGGTGTATAAAGACCTTACTTAATGAACCGTTATATTTGTATTACCTTAGAATGAGCAGTTTCTGTCTACACACACCGCGGGTTCCCTTACATTGAAATGCGCCGACATGTTTCTACAGTGGCCCTAAACGGACAAACGCGTTTCGTTACAATGTTGCTCTTCGTGCAAGGAAGCAAGCTTAGTTCAGTGAATAAATCACTGACACAATGATGAACAAGTAACAATAATATTCGCAATAACATATAGTTTTACTGAATAATTAAGTAAACATAATTTCTTAATTTATCCTTGTAAAGGAACCTCATTGCTGAACTGCTACTCTCTGCTGTCTCAGACGATGACATATTTTCCTGTCGGCCACCGTAACTTCTGTTGGCTGCAATTCGAAACCTCACCACTAGATGCCGCTAAATATCACACACTGCACCTTTAAATAACTTATTTTATTAATAATAAAATTGTAAATGTCAGTAGGGTGTTAAAAGTACCGGTACTTCGGTACCAAGTTGATACTGAAATTTTTTAAACATAATGATACCAGCCTGTCGTACCAAGCATCGGGTCAATCCGGATACCAGCAATGCGGTCCCATGCTTTTAAATAATACCATGTGAAAAGTGTCAAAGGTTTCTATTAACAACTTGTTTTGCAGCGTTGAGCATTGTAGCCAATCACTGACATGTTTGTTGTGATCGCAATAGCCAATCACAGGCTTTTTAGGGGTTAGTTCACCCAAAAATGAAATTTGTCAGTATTTACTCACCCTCATGTTGTTCCAAACCCGTAAGACCTTCGTTCATCTTTGGAACACAAATTAAGATATTTTTGATGAAATATGAGAAGTTTCTGAACCAGCAATTGGGAGCAAGAACCCAGAAGTGCTACACTGTGTTTCCTACGTGATCAGCGTATGAGACTGACACAGAAGAGAAGAAATTGTTGAATAAAGTAATTATTTTTGTTTGTTTGTTGCCCACAAAAAGTATTCTCCTCCCTTCATAACATTAAGGTTGAGCCACTGTAGTCACATGGACTATTTTAACATTGTCTTTACTACCTTTCTGGGCCTTGAAATTTGCAATGACGTTGCTCCCTATTGCCGGTTCAGAAACCTCTCGGATTTCATCAAAAATATCTTAATTTGTGTTCCAAAGATGAACGAATGTCTGACGGATTTAGAACGACATGATGGTGAGTAATTAATGACAGAAATTTCATTTTTGGGTGAACTATCCCTTTAAGTTAGACAGAATCCTCAAAGTTCTGCACGCTTACAAATCTTTCCGTTATAACCAGCTAAGTATAAAGACGATGTAAATAAGATATTAATTGCGCAGTACAGATTTTTTTATTATTATTATAACACAGGTTTTCTGTGAGTTTCAGCTCAGCTGAAGTGATATCGGCTTTATTGATTGTAAAGGGAGCGATCTTTGCTCACTTACTGTATAACACATTCATAATTTGAATAAAACCTTTATTTTTATACTTCTATGTACACACTGCAAAGTTTCAGGAGTGACCGTGACAACCGTAATTCAGTGAAAGCCAAATTAACCGAATTAAAATGCGGGACTGAATCTGAAATTGAGAATAATTTCAAAGAAAGTATGATAGGGTACATCAAAATAGATCTGTGCAGCAATGTAAGTGAAATAGAACTGCCACAAGTTCTGTTACCTGAAATGTGTAAACCTTGCTTTTCATTTTATTACAAACTTTTATTTAGATTTTCTTTAAGCAATGTTTACTTAACTGAACGATATTTGGCTACATGCTAATGTTTTAATGTATTTTCTTATTATCATTAGTAGCATTAAAAATGAACTAATTTAATATATTTAATATTTTTTATTTTCAAATAGTTAAAATATTAAAACAAAATGGTTACAATAGTTTTTGCTATGGTACTGAAATTGGTACCAAGAACCGTACAATTTGACTGGTATTGTTACCGATTACTAACATTTTGGTACCGTGACAACCAAAGAGCCCAAAATACACATCTCCCTCCCTCACACCCCCGTTCTGTGCAGCATGAAAGAGACACTTCAGTTTATGCTTCAGTTCATATATGTTTCATATTCAGCGGCTACTGTTGCGTGGTGCAATTGTTTCTCATTACAGCCCGGCTACCTTACTATAATCCTCTGCCAAAGACAAGATTAAAAAAATCTGCTGAGACAGCCTGCGAAAAATATTTAATCAGTGAGAAGTAATCTGTAAATGAGGGAAGAGAAGTGAGAAAGATTTGAGTGAGCCATGCTACAGGGATGGGATGATAATTATAGAACAGAAAATGAAAATGTTGGGAGTTACTCATGACCCCTAGCAAAGAACCTTTAATGTTGTCCTAATTATATAATCATAAGAATGTTCATGTTATTTATGTCTTGTCTTAAGTCCATGTGCTGAGATATTTTTGTGTTCAGGATGCTCTCAGACAGAGACTGAAATTGCTTTCTACTGAGAAGAGTGGCCTTCAATCCCAGCTGATGGATTTCAAATGAGAATTGTGCAGGAAGGAAAGGTGAAGCTTTTCTACCAATCTTCTATTCAGAAAAACGCCCTCTAGTTATGGATCATATCATATTGTTGTACACAATCTCTAGCTATTAATTGTAATGTAATTGACATTATCATGAGGGAGTGAATGAGTTTAGATTTGGGCTGCTGAACTCCCCTATGCCTGTAATCATCTAATGATTATGCTGACATAAGAGTCCTAATTATTTCTTCATGCATGAACATTTTTTGTATTATTTACACAAGTGCCTTTATTATCCATTTTGTTTCTTATTCTTTACCGAAAAGAGGCGGGCATATCTTACAGAGATCGCAAAGGTGAACAACACCTTTCAAATTAAATTTAATCAATTTTCCAGTTTGTTCTTTCAATTATTCAGATGCTTTTATCCAAAGTGTTTTACAGTGTAGGTAGCCTGTGTCGTGTTGATAACTATGATAATGTGTCCTCAGTTGTCCTCAACAGTGGATATGAGCAGAAAACAGCAGATGGTTCTAGCCCGGAGGACAGCACTGGGTCCAGACAAAACGTAAATGTTAAAATGCACAGCACAGGTCACCGTGATTTTGTCAAGTAAGACATGTTCCTGGATCAACATATTTTGTTGATCCTGGAATAACATTCCTGTCCCAAAATTTAGTCCTTATCTTATCCCTACCCCTAAACCTAACCCTACCCATAACTTTTCCCTAAAATCAGAGGGAAATGATAGGTGAATAACACTGATGTTGAAGCACCTCAGCCTGGTTCTTAGCCTAAACTTGACATAAACTGTAAACTTGTCCATCAAATCTGATTGGTTGATTTGAAAGTTGTTCCAGGATCAACAAAGATGTTGATCCAGGAACATGTGGTACTTGGTGAAATCACGTTCATCGCACAACATCACTTTGGTTCAGATATTTTTTCTTATATTTTCTGTAACAAGTAACAGGGAAAAACATGCAGATTTTAGCCATTCAATTATTACAAGGAAACCAGAATGTGATTATCTCATTATGTACTTACTTATTTCACTGGTAGGTCCTACTTAAAATCCTGAGTAAGACTTGAGTATTAACGTAAAGAGAGACTTCACACATAAATTGTCATCAATTACTTACCCTCATTCAAACCTGTATGAA
Organism: Siphateles boraxobius; assembly: GCF_051911475.1. NCBI lineage: Eukaryota > Metazoa > Chordata > Actinopteri > Cypriniformes > Leuciscidae > Siphateles > Siphateles boraxobius. The sequence goes on from NW_027508866.1 coordinate 6,954,564, forward strand.
TTTCTTACCATCACTGGGTTTTTCTCAAAACATTTTTTTTGTGTTCTACAGAAGAAAGAAAATCCTACATACAGGTTTGAATATATAAAGGGTAAATGATTAGACATTTCATTTCTAGGTGAACCATCCTGGTTTAAAGGGGTAATTCACCCAAAAATGAAAATTCTGTCAGTAATTACTCACCCTCATGTTGTTCCAACCCCGTAAGACTTTTATTCATCTTTGGAACACAAATTAAGATATTTTTAATGAAATCTAAGAGCTGGATCACTCCTTCATAGGCTGCTAGGTAACTGATATTTGCCAGCCCAGAAAAGTTAGTAAAGACATCTTTAAAATAGTACGAGTGACTACAGTGGCTTAACCTTAAGTTTATCAAGCGACGAGAATACTTTTTGTGCACAAAACCCCCCCAAAATTATGACTTTATTCAACTATTAATTTTCTTCTGTGTGGGCCTCTGAGTGAGTTCACGTAGTGTAACAGCGCAGCGCTTCTCGGTTGTACGTCAGAACGTAAGCTCACTGTTGGCCGAAGCTGGTCATGTGTGTGATGCTGGCCAATAGTGAGCTTACGAGCTCTCGTCGCTTGATAAACTTAAGGTTAAGCCACTGTAGTCACTCGCACTATTTTAAAGATGTCTTTACTAACTTTTCTGGGCTGGCAAATATCAATTACCTAGCAGCCTATGAAGGAGTGATCCAGCTCTCAGATTACATCAAAAATATCTTAATTCGTGTTCCAAAGATGAATAAAAGTCTTACGGGGTTGGAACAACATGAGGGTGAGTAATTACTGACAGCATTTTCATTTTTGGGTGAACTATCCCTTTAATTGTCTCATAAAAATAGAATTTGCATATAAAGTGAACCAGATGGATGGTCTGTGGATGGATGCCAGTGATTGGGTACTTTTGAATACATTGTTAAAATGTTGGATGTCCTATAGCCTAGCTTGTTTTTTTATTTCCATTTCCAGCAGGGGCCAGGATATGATGCAACATTCAAATCCGATGAAGGTGTCTGTCAAAAAAACACCCGCAAGAAGCCGACTCCCTCGATTAAAACATTAATGCAGTGCATGGATCCATCAATAATTGTCTGATTATGTTTTGAAAAAGTTTCCTAATTAAGCATTATTTTGGTTGGGCCACTCCGAACTCAATTATGTTCAATATAAATACTTTTAAATACATTTTTGTATTGTTTCTTGACTTGTTTGGGTTTTGTGAGCTTATTTCATCTCAAGGTAGTTTATTTAAAGGGTTAGTTCACCCAAAAATGAAAATGATGTAACTAATAATCACTCTCATGCATGTCATTCCAAACCTTTATTCAGCTTCGGAACACAAATTAAGATATTTTTGATGAAATAGTAACGACATCGTTAAAATAGTCCATGTGACTACCGTGGTTCAACCTTAACGTTAGAAACCAATGAGAATATTTTTTTTTTTTATCTGGGCATTGAAAGTGGTGATTACACTGCAGAAATATTTTTGATTTCATCAAAGATAGATATCTTAATTAGTGTTCCGAAGATGAACGAAGGTCAACATGAGGGTGAGTAAAGGATGACATAATTTTCATTTTTTTTGGGTGAACTATCCCTTTAATTAAGTGTAATTTTTCATATATGTTAATTCTATTATGATTTGTTATGATACTTATTCATGCTATTACGAAGAGTCAAGGTTAAGACAATGCATCTCATAATTATGTAATTTCAGTATAGACCTACATTACATTTAAGACACTAATTGCTGTCGTAAATATTATTTGAATGATAAAAGAGAGCTTGAGCAGTGGGTACAAGCCACACATGTTCGTTCTGAATCGTGACGGAGCTTCGAGACAGCCTCACCGGAGAGGAACGGGGCGGAGTGTGTGTGTGTGTGTGTGTGTGTGTGGTGTGGGGGGGCCGGGGGGGAGGGATGGCTGTGGCAGGTCTGCGGTGCGGGGCTGAATCTCAATGAGAAAGCGGCCAATGCAAGACACGGAGGAGAGTGAGTGAGTGTGTGAGTGAGAGAGAGAGAGAGAGAGAGAGAGAGAGAGAGAGAGAGAGAGAGAGAGAGAGAGAGAGAGAGAAGCAGCTGCCGACCGACCGACCAGCCAGCCTCTTCTGCGGGACAATAAAGGAGGTGCCGGGCTCACATCACGACTCCTGTCAGCACAACTCAACATCTGAATCGTGACCATTCAGAAGAAAGCTTGAATATTACCTACATCTTCACCTTTAGGCAAGTAGAAATGTCTATTTATTGTCTGTAAGGAGGAGAAAAAAAAAATAGTGCGAAAGCTCGCGATTATTTTGACCTGTATAGAATGTTGTTTTGGTCATTCTAATTCATTTGAATAGTTCGGATTATCAATTATGTCATTGTTAAATGTTCAGTGACGTGACGTTCATTTTTTTCCGGATCTGAGTTATTAGAAAATATATTAAGAAATTCAACTCAAACAAAAATGACTTCAAAGTTTTTTTTTAAGAATTAAAAGTAGCCTAAGTTTTATATGTTTGTGCGACGTAGTCAAACTGTCTATGTGATGTATTCTTGAAAAAATATTTTATTTTCTTTAAAATAGGCTAATTGTTTGTGTCTGTATGTTTTTAAATATTTAATTCACATGTAATATTTTTATGAAATGTTCAGGTAGAAGAAAATCTCTTGATATTACTAACTAAAAATGAATTTGCTTCAAATGAAAAAAAAAATACTTGGAAAAAGTGTTTAAAACTTTTTGGAAAAACACTAAACAAAAAATAGGATGAAGTGTTAATTTACATGTAGCCTACTTTTCACTTGACAGTGAGTCAATAATCCAGAATAGGCTATTTGTAAAAATTAAATATATATTTTTTAAATGCATGAAAGCAATATGAATAGGCTACAAAGATCTCGTTCCAATAACATGGCGTGTTTTGAACTCGATCAAGGATTTTTAACATCCTTAATGGTCATTAATCCTGAAATCAAGAAACAACTACTCAATGCATTCATGTAGCCTACACAATTTGCACAGGCTTTCAAATATCACACGTTAGTGTTTTACCATGTCAAAGTAAGACCGTTAAAGACAACAGGATGACAACCGCAGGATTTAACGAGCTCCAAGAAACATGTAAGCTGTCATTAAAAGGTTATTTTCAGACGAGACATCAATTGACATCTATGTCACTGGGTTGAAAGAGCATGCCAGGATTAAATTTACTAGTTTGGTAACTTGCTTTTTCCACATTTTATTTTCACGGTTTAGCCCTCATTTGACTGGACGACATGGAGGAACATTTTGACGAGCGGGACAAAGTGCAACGCCATAGCCGAGGCGCGGGACGGGCGAACGGGCTGCTCAGCCCCACTCACAGCGCTCACTGCAGCCTGTACCGGACGCGCACCCTCAAAACTCTGAGCTCGGAGAAGAAGGCGAAGAAAGTGCGCTTTTATCGCAATGGTGACAGATACTTCAACGGCATAGTGTACGCCATCTCATCGGACCGCATTAGAACCTTTGACGCTTTGCTGGCCGACTTGACCCGAACCCTCTCTGACAACGTCAACCTGCCCCAAGGGGTCCGAATCATCTACGCAATCGATGGTTCCAGAAAAATCACCAGCATAGAACAGTTGGTGGAAGGTAAGAAGTTCTTTAATGCAGCCCATTTTTATATTTTTAGGCTACATATAAATTATCAACATTTGTAAGTGAGTATTTTTACGTGGCTATTTATGAGTAGTGCTTCATGGGATTCTCAGTTTCCCTCTTCCCCACAGTTTTGTACCTTTGTCTTTTTGTCTGAGTTTCAAAAACTTTTTTTCTTTAAATCAAAGTTTGTAGTGTTGTAATTCACCATAGCTGTGATAGATAGCTTATTTATTTAACTAATACTTATTTTAAAAGCCCACTGAAGTGCCTTGAAATGCAGCATTATTCAATGTTTTGCTGTAATTTCCACTGAAACAGGAAGACAGGGTGGGACATAACAAACAGTTCCTCCCCCTTTTTTAAAGTAGCCAATAGCGTCTGGGTAAAGATTCTGATTCTAAAGTAGCCAATAGCGTCTGGGTAAAGATTCTGATTCTGATTTTAAAGTAGCCAATAGCGTCTGGGTAAAGCAGCAGTTTCCTCCTAATCGCTAACTGTTTCTCCTCCTAATCTCCTCCATTTTGCTTTAAAATATAGCATTCTATGCAGAATTCAAATGGGTTCGATACGTTTTGTGTTCTGCGTCGACTCGCTCATACGATCCGCTCTGTGCTATTGTGTCTTTGGACCGGAGCACTGTGTGGGTGCTGCGGCGGTTCGCGTGACAATAATGTGAAACCAGACTTAATTTGCCCCAGTGGAAACATTGTCTGAGCCGTTCCCTGTCCACTATTTAGTGCACTATGTGCCATTTACCATGGAGAAAATATTAAATGTGTAAACAAGTGACCAATTTTAGCTTCAGGTATTTATAATGTAGGGGGCGGTACACTTTAGATTCTAGAGAGCATTTGATTGGACAGAAAATCCGATGAGAAGCTGAAGTGCAGAGTGATGTCATCAAAATCATTGATCCATATTGGCGGAAGTATAGACCTTATGCGCCAGAGAAACAAGGGCGCCGCCATCTTTAGAATATTGTCTTTGAACTTACGTTTTTGCGTTCGCTCTGTATATTTCTATGGCATTGCTGTCCAGGAGTAATTAGCTTTTGAAGTTGATTTACTTAATGTAAAGTTAACGAAAGTTATCATGAGGATTGTAATGTTTAAAGCAGATGTCTTAACAAATGTCAGTAGACAGGGAAGATTTTAAAACGAGCCATTAATTTATAAATACGCAGGATCGCTGTGAAAATACAGACCGGAAGACAAAAGACAACGAGCGCAGCGCTTAAAAGGGGTATGGCTACATAAGGCCTATAAGAGACTGCAAGTTTTTTTTTTTTATATTTTCTACATGTGAATTTTGTCATTGTTTTGGAGCATACTAGCTTATAGATAACAGTAAGACTAACATATTCATACTAAAAGCCACAAAAACTTAAATTTTGATTTCGTGGGGACTTTAAAATCCCTTTGGAAAAAATGAATGAAGGAAAAAACTGGAACCAGTGCTGCTGAAAAAGGGGCGGGCACTGTTGAGCATATCTTGGGATCATACAAAAAAGTATGTATGAGTTCATACAAATTAGCAAGCAATTTGCCAAAATATAAATTGGATACAAAGTGCCACGAGACTGCTGACACGTCTCGAGATTGTTTTTCTATTTTGCTGCCCTAGTTTTTGTAATGAAGTAAAGCATTCAGCGTGAATGGCGAATTTATTGTAATAGTCTGTTATTGCAAATTGTTTTATGAGAAACTTAAATTTCTTGGTCATTTGGTTTCTGTTTTCAAAATTAGAGCAGTAGATATGACGACTAGGATGAAAAATCAGGCCACTCAATGATGAGCATTTAAGTCTGCATGACTTTAGCTTAAATCAATGGATTTTAACAGGCATTAGAGTTCAACAGTGAAAAGTGCCAGGCAGTGCCTCAGGTCGTTACCCTAAAAATGAATGTCAAGCACACATAATTTTTATTAAAGATATAACACATTGTACCACTTTTTTCTTTTGACATTTATAGGTGAGAGTTATGTGTGTGGCTCCACCGAAGCCTTTAAAAAACTCGACTACTCCAACAACATCCACAACCCTAACTGGTCTGTGAATGTGAGGGCTTTGGGTTCCAGTAAGTGCCCAACATCTCTAGCAAGCTCGAAATCAGGACCGCAGTCCAAAGAGGGCAAAGACTTCATCAGACCCAAACTGGTCACTGTCATCCGCAGTGGGGTGAAGCCGCGCAAGGCAGTTCGCATCCTGCTCAACAAGAAGACGGCCCACTCCTTTGAGCAAGTTCTCACAGACATTACAGATGCTATAAAGCTCGATTCTGGTGTTGTCAAGAGGATCTACACCCTTGAGGGGAAACAGGTAGGATTGCACATTTATTTTACCTCAGACAACTAATAGTTTTTTTATGTAAGCTGACCTCTTGAACTGGCACGGAAAACTTGAAAGTGTACTGGGATTGCACACTGGGAGTCCTAAATAACTTACATGCTTGTGAAAAAGAAATGTTAGAAATGATTCATTAATCAACAGCTGGGTTACTCATCCTGTGATTGTAAACAGTTGACTCAAATATACATAGACATAAAAGTGTTATGATGAATTGTTCTTCTCTGGTAAATCCTTAGGAAATATCCCAGAAATATGGGGGCTCAATATCCAAACAATGCGGCTCTTGTTATTTAATATTTGAAATGAATTCATACCACAAGCCTTGAATTATGAATAATGAAGTCTCATTATTTCAAATGCTAGCAGAAATCTCTGCCTAACCTGCAGCAAGATTTATGTCAGATCGAGTTTATGAATGGGAATCAGTGTCTTTGCCCACGCAGACTCAAAATGAGAGAATTGGTGTGTCAGAGCATACAGAAATAACTCATGCGCTCGTTTAAAGTCCTCCCACCTTTTTCATGCCGCACTGAAACAGCTGTGCCCTCCCCACGCATGGAGAATGACAAACACACACATGTGCATAACTTACGCTGATAAATACTATGATATACACAAACTTCTGTGGAAAAAATGATTTGATCATACACACTGTAAATAACCACCACAGACATACAATGCTGTTCAAATGTTCACTTATTTTCATTTTTTTAAATAGTTAATGCACTGTTTAATAGCAAATTATATTATCAGGAAAACATTTTGTGAAGTGGAATTTTAAAAAAAACGTATTTATTTAAATGTATTTTATATTTGTATTTGGTTTGTCCCCTTTATCAGTCAAGCTACATGAGCTTCAGTTTGAGAATGAGAATTGAGCATCATGTGCTTCATTTGAAGGAAATCTGAGTCACATGACTAATGTCTCAAATTTGCTCATTTAATTATTAGCTTAGAATCTTAAACATTTCTTATACATTTGACATCATAATGTTTTTCATTCAAAATCCTAAAACATTCTATTTATTTCCAGGTTTAAATTTAATTTGAAATCCCAGATTTTCCAGTGTATGAATGGCACTGTGAAGATCTCTGAACGTGTCTCTGCTCAGCCAGGTAAAATGTGCAAATAAGGAGACGCCATTTAGCTGAAATTCATTAAAAACGAATGAATCTGCAACATTGATCTGTTACCTCTCTCCATTCATCTCTGTGCTGGCGGATCTGCCACTGTCTCAGATCTTCAGACTTCATCTTTTCTATTTAAAAAACCCTCTAAATCACCTTGAATTTGGAAAACTGGACCATAGACGGATTGGAATTGCAGATGCTTCATAGAATGTGCAGTCGTGCATAAAACAATTTATTGGCTTTTTAGAGCAGCTGTATTAAGTAGCAAATATGTATTTAAAAAATAAAATGAAATCCTTTCAGTTGTTAAATGAAACATGATTCAAAAAAAGACTTTCTCCCTCCAGTATAATGTGATAGCAGAGGTAATGCAGTAAGGCATCAAAGCCCTGGTCACCATCCAGATAAAGTAAGAGCATTATGGCTAGCATTATTTTTAGAACAAGGATCGATTGGGCCTGAGGGAGCCGTCTATTGAACAAGCCTGGCCAGACAGTTACAGCACACGATTTTGTCCTGATACAATTATGAACAGAAGCAACAGAAACCAGGAAGGGGAGACAAAGGGAGAAAGTAAAAGGAGATAGCAGAGGGATCTATGTGGGTTAGAGAAAAAAAGATGAATGCATGACAAGTGAAACAGGAGGTGGAGAAGTTCAGGTGTACAATTAACAAAGCAATAAAAGAACAATTTCCTGTTTTTTTGTTCAGTTTGAATTCAGAATCCAGGTGTGGAAGCAGATATGTCAACATTATTGTTGCTGTGCTTTGTTAGATGATTTACAAAAGTAAATCTGAGTGTGTGGGTGATTAATGGAATTTCTAAAGCAATTTTTAGATAGGTTCAGTGTTGTTGAAGCATGAAGTAATTCATTATCTTCTACATAACAGGACTGGGCTGTTTTTTTATTATATCATTGCAGCCTTTTTGCGGTAAGGCTCATATTGTTTTTGCAAAGTTTGCCAAAAAGATTTCTGATTTTTCTTCATGTACATTCTCCATGTACATTCAATTTGATGTGCTAAGTGAGAGTTTGGTAATAGAGCTGACGCAGGATATTATTAAATAAACCATAAGTTTTAGCATTTTTCAGCTGTGTTAATATATGTAAATGAACCTGCCTGTGCCCTATGAAAGAAAAATATGGATTTCTGCTTTCAGTTTGTGAATTAAATCATGCTAATTACCTGCCCTGGTTCAGTGTAATGTAAAATGTACTCCGAACAGAGATGCATATTTCAGGGAAAGCAGAGAGAAATGCCTTGAGCTGATTGGAAAGCTAATTATAAATGCAAAGAATTGCAATCTGATTACTCACATGGGAGGAAGGTTAAAGATGAACGTGATTTTTTCTAAAGTGTCAATGTGTTTCTTCAAGCTTTAGATCATGTTGGCTACTTGGGTGTCAAATGGCAAATGTGTGTTTTCTTCTGTTCATGCAAGTCTGAATTCATATATCCGACAACAGGCCTTGACGTCTTCAGTGATTTATTCATTATAACAGAAGCAACATCTGCCTCTAGCTCTGATGTCTGTAGCACCTGTCTCGATTGTAAAAATAGACATCAGATGCTAGAATGCATATGAGACGCATGTAGCCTATGTCTCTATGTGGAAATGAAATGTGAATGAATGGAAAAAGCTCATGATCACGAGAGATCTGGGTTTTTGGGTCTTTGCGTGAGTCTCATGGCACCTTTCTGATAACCTGTATAATGAGGCCAGATACAGTAGATCAAGGTCTTATTCCATCTTCCTACATATGGTGAGACTTTTCTCTGGAGTTTTACTATAGGAAGTGAAGTATGGGTTGTGACACGTTCTATGGTGTAAAATGTAGTGATGTTGTACCAGAATAGAGCAAAACATACTATGGCTCTGCATAAATGTGTGTGCTTATAGATGTGTGTGCTTGAATTCTGTGTGTGTTATCATCTAAGAGAGACCTCACTAAAAGCACTGCAGTTGGAATTTATAGGATGAAAATTGTCAGTGGCAAGCCATTTAAAAACTATTTCTGGAGTGATTTAGTGAAAAAAGATCTGTGGAATTCTGTGGGTTATGTTGATTTGAAGATGATTAGTGTTAAATAGAGCTGGTAATACACTACCACTAAAAAAGTGTGGGGTCAGTACAGTTGTTTGACAGAAATCAATGCTTTTATTCAGCAAGGATAAAACGAACAATCATGAAAAACTGCATCACGGGTTCCACAAAAATATTAAGCAGCAAAACTGTTTTCAACACTGATAAAAATTGGTGTCTTGAATGATTTCTGAAGGATCATGTGACACGGCATAATGATGCTGAAAATTTAGCTTTGCTATCACAGGAATAAAATACATTTTAAAATGTCAAAATATTACTCTTTAAGCTATTAGTATATTTACTATTTATTTTTGCCTTCGTGAGCAAAAACCTTATGAAACATTAAATAATATCTTACCAACCGCAACCTTTGACAGTAAATTTAAAAACAGTTATTTTAAATTGCAATAATATTTCACAATATTACTATTATTGCTATTATATATCTACTATTTATTTTTGCCTTGGTAAACAAAAACATCAAAAAAATATCTTACCAACCGCAAACCTTTTTTTAATTTATTATTGGCTGCTAAAAGCATAAATTACATCAGAAATGAGTAGATTAACCAAAATATTTAATTAACAAAGAAATGTGCTGATCTTTCGGCTAAGTTTCTGTTCAGTCTTAGTTTTTGGTATGAAATATGTGTTTATTTTGGATGTTATAATCGCTCTGGAAATATAAAAACCAACATTGTGCTACATTTAAACCACCTTACTATTGTAACTTTTTAAAACTTTTTTTATAGTTCAGCTTTTAAATGTCTATTTTTAGCCAGATTTGCATTTGCGAGTACCATAGAGAGATGGAGGTCATTCCTTTTGACTTGAGCTTGTAACCAACCACCTAGCTACCACCCAGGACAATCTAGTTACCACCCAGAACACCCTAGCTACAGAACACCCTAGCTACCACCCAGAACACCCTAGTTACCACCCAGAACACCCTAGCTACCACCCAGAGCACCCTAGTTACCACCCAGAACACCCTAGCTACCACCCAGAACACCCTAGCTACCACCCAGAACACCCTAGTTACCACCCAGAACACCCTAGCTACCACACAGAACACCCTAGCTACAGAACACCCTAGCTACCACCCAGAACACCCTAGCTACAGAACACCCTAGCTACCACCCAGAACACCCTAGCTACAGAACACCCTAGCTACCACCCAGAACACCCTAGCTACAGAACAGCCTAGCTACCACCCAGAACACCCTAGCTACCACCCAGAGCACCCTAGTTACCACCCAGAACACCCTAGCTACCACCCAGAACACCCTAGCTACCACCCAGAACACCCTAGTTACCACCCAGAACACCCTAGCTACCACCCAGAACACCCTAGCTACCACCCAGAACACCCTAGTTACCACCCAGAACACCCTAGCTACCACCCAGAACACCCTAGCTACCACCCAGAACACCCTAGCTACCACCCAGAACACCCTAGTTACCACCCAGAACACCCTAGCTACCACCCAGAACACCCTAGCTACCACCCAGAACACCCTAGTTACCACCCAGAACACCCTAGCTACAGAACACCCTAGCTACCACCCAGAACACCCTAGCTACCACCCAGAACACCCTAGTTACCACCCAGAACACCCTAGTTACCACAAAGCAACATCCTCCCAAACATCCACAACACATTAGTATCTCAGTAGGACAAGTTGGACAAGCATCACTAGTTTATTGATTGATTCAGGATGTTTTGCATATAGATAGTTCCGAATTACATAAGCTTTTGGTGCCTCATCTGATTTGTCCCCTCAGATGGCCACTGACCTGGATCCATTTCTGGTTCTACTGAGTGCAGGCTCAGAGTTTTGCTTGTGGTGCAATGCTTCTGGAAGACACTGCTGACAGACGGAGCAAAGAAGGCTTGCAGCTGAAATTCACAATTAACATGTGTCAGAACTGACCCGTTTACCATCGTTTGCAACCATGCACAGACTCTCCAAATGTCCCTGACTTGGAGTTTTCGGTCCGTCTCTGACTTTCTCACACATCTTCACTGTGCGGTGTACTAGCTACTAGCGCAGTGTTGGTTTGTCTTTCCTCACAAAGGACAGGAGTATGGACATGAGCTAATTTTATCCATGCTTTTTGCTCCCTTATGATCTCTCCTTCCAAAGAAACTGATCACCCCCCCCCCCCCCCAACAGTTTCTATGACGATGTGATCCAGTTGCTTAGTAACGGCCTGAGCCTTTGTGACGTCACTGTGGGGAGTAGTGTGTGTCGGAGTGTGTGGGGAGTTCAGTCTGAGGGAGAGGTAGACGTACGATAAGTGGTTTAGGCCGCGGACATTGCTCTCTTGTTCTTATCCGTTAAGCCTATATTCACACACACACACACACACACACACACACACACACACACACACACACACACACACACACACACACACACACACACACACACACACACACACACAGATTCGTAATGACCTCTGGCATATGCCTCAGGCCGAGACACAGACATAGCAGGCGTGTAATCGGCAATCACTCATGTGTTCGCTCTTCCTGGGGTTTGTCGTACGGACATAACTGATTTTCCGCCCCGTTGCATATGCACACCCTGCTTAATTTGCCATGTCTTTCAGTCTCCATTGTCTGGAGGGCCATTTACCCCCTCTCCAGCTCTCCTCACCTCTCGTCCCCCTGCTGTCCAATGAAAGGGCCAGATATTCTGCTTTTGGCATATGGTCTTGCTGTCCCCAGTTTTTGCAGTCAGCAGAATTTCTTTGTTTCCTGGTGAGTTAAATCCATATTAAAATCCAAATCTGAATTAACAACCCAATCTAGGACTGAAGTTTAATCTGGGTTTCAGTAATGTTCTCATGTATTGTATTTAGTTAAAACTATAGAGGCAAATTGCACCACTTTTGTACGTGGTGCTAAATGTGCTGCATTAAAAAACAAGTTATTGTCATTCTTTTCATCTTTTCTACTGATTCGGATGCCTAGACAGTGTTGTAAGTAGTAGTTCATAGTTCATCCAAAAATTAAAATCCTGTCATCATTTACTCACCCTCAAGTTGTTCCAAACCTGTATAAATGTCTTTCTTCTGCTGATCACAAAGGAAGATATATTGAAGAATATGGGAAACCAAATAGTTGATGGGCCCATTGTATGGAAAAGAAAAATACTATGGAAGTCAATGGTGCCCCAGAACAGTTTGGTTTCAACATTCTTTAAAACACTCGACTTGCGTTATAAAGTAAATTTGGAGAACAAACATGGTTTTAATCTCATAAATTGTCGTGTATTGATGGTGTGCTAAACTAACATGCTAGCTAGCCCTCAGATGCACCTGCCACCTAGCTGTTATTTTTATGATTTTTTCTAAATAGGAATGCTTACTGAAATGTTTCTTTTTTCAAGAAGGACATTTGATACAGTTTCAAATGTGAAGTGAGAACTTTGAAAAAAGAAATTAGGGATTGAGACAGTGTGAATGGCCAGTCGTTAGTAATTAAAATGAAGACAAAAGAAAAACATATTTAGAGCCATAAACAGGCCGGAGAAGTGTGAATGTTTGCAGGGGAGACTGAGACTGAATGGGGCTTGTTTGCACCACAAAACAAGAGAGACAATAGACTGAATGGATGCTTAGAACATGACAATAAACATCAGTTTGCATTTTAGAGTCTAATCAAAATAAAATCATACGACATGCTCTTGAAAAACATTTAACTAAATACAGAGTTTTAGACTTGTCATCTTCAGATTTTTTATATATAACATGGTCAGACATGTGGCTTCAGCTGCAGTGAATTCATATATTGATACAATGCCAACTTCAATATTATTTTTATGAAGATATGTCACATGTCTGTCCTGTCTTGGTTATGCACATGAGTGTTTTGTTATGTTGGGCCATGTGCTCTTGTTATTGTCTGGTCCCTCCCCCTTGTTATCTGATTATTGGTTTATTTGTCCCACCTGTTATCCTCGTTACCCGCCTTATTTGCCTTCCTATTTAGTCTTCCTGTGTTCGCTGTCCTGTGCTCGTTCGTTGTATTTGTTACGTGTATTCGTCGTGTTGAGTTCTGTTCCTGGAGCGTCTGGCTCGGATCCTGGACATGCCTGTGTCTCCTGTTCCAGAGCCGGAGCCAGTGTCTGCTGTTCCAGAGCCGGAGGCAGAGCCAATGCCCGTTCCAGAGCCGGAGGCAGAGCCAATGCCCGTTCCAGAGCCGGAGGCAGAGCCAATGCCCGTTCCAGAGGCGGAGGCAGAGCCAATGCCCGTTCCAGAGCCGGAGGCAGGGCCAATGCCCGTTCCAGAGCCGGAGGTAGGGCCAATGCCCGTTCCAGAGCCGGAGGCAGGGCCAGTGCCCGTTCCAGAGCCGGAGGCAGAGCCAGTGCCCGTTCCAGAGCCGGAGGCAGAGCCAGTGCCCGTTCCAGAGACTGAGGCAGAGCCAGTGCCCGTTCCAGAGACTGAGGCAGAGCCAGTGCCCGTTCCAGAGACTGAGGCAGAGCCAGTGCCCGTTCCAGAGACTGAGGCAGAGCCAGTGCCCGTTCCAGAGACTGAGGCAGAGCCAGTGCCCGTTCCAGAGACTGAGGCAGAGCCAGTGCCCGTTCCAGAGACTGAGGCAGAGCCAGTGCCCGTTCCAGAGACTGAGGCAGAGCCAGTGCCCGTTCCAGAGACGGAGGCAGAGCCAGTGCCCGTTCCAGAGACGGAGGCAGAGCCAGTGCCGTCTGCCTTCATGGACCTGGACTATCTGGAGCGCCTGGCTCGGATCCTGGACATGCCCGTGTTTGCTGTTCCAGAGCCGGAGCCAGTATCTCCTGTTCCAGGGCCGGAGCCAGTGTCTGTTCCAGGGCCAGAGCCAGTGTCTGTTCCAGAGCCGGAGCCAGTGTCTGTCCAGGGCCGGAGCCATTGTCTGTTCCAGGGCCGGAGCCATTGTCTGTTCCAGGGCCGGAGCCAGTGTCTGTTCCAGGGCCGGAGCCAGTGTCTGTTCCAGGGCCGGAGCCAGTGTCTGTTCCAGGGCCGGAGCCAGTGTCTGTTCCAGAGCCGGAGCCAGTGTCTGCTGTTCCAGAGCCGGAGGCAGAGCCAGTGCCCGTTCATGAGCCGGAGGCAGAGCCGGTGCCCGTTCCAGAGCCGGGGGAAGAGCCGGTGCCCGTTCCAGAGCCGGGGGCAGAGCCAGTGCCCGTTTCAGAGCCGGGGGCAGAGCCAGTGCCCGTTCCAGAGCCGGAGGCAGAGCCAATGCCCGTTCCAGAGCCGGAGGCAGAGCCAATGCCCGTTCCAGAGCCGGAGGCAGAGCCAATGCCCGTTCCAGAGCTGGAGCCAATGTCTGTTCCAGAGCCGGTGCCTGTTCCAACGCCAGAGCAGGTCTTCACTGCCCTGGCCGCCCGAGGGGTCTTCACCGCCCTGGCCGCCCGATAGACTCTCTGTTTTGCCCTGGTCTCACCCTCCCGTTCTGCACCGCCCTGGCCGCCCGATAGACTCTCTGTTTTGCCCTGGTCTGTCCCTCCCGTCCCGCCCTGGTCTGTCCCTCCCGTCCCGCCCTGGTCTGTCCCTCCCGTCCCGCCCTGGTCTGTCCCTCCCGTCCCGCCCTGGTCTGTCCCTCCCGTCCCGCCCTGGTCTGTCCCTCCCGTCCCGCCCTGGTCTGTCCCTCCCGTCCCGCCCTGGTCTGTCCCTCCCGTCCCGCCCTGGTCTGTCCCTCCCGTCCCGCCCTGGTCTGTCCCTCCCGTCCCGCCCTGGTCTGTCCCTCCCGTCCCGCCCGAGGGGTCTTCACCGCCCTGGCCGCCCGATGGACTCTGTGTTTCGCCCTGGCCGCCCGATAGACTCTCTGTTTTGCCCTGGTCTGTCCCTCCCGTCCCGCCCTGGTCTGTCCCTCCCGTCCCGCCCTGGTCTGTCCCTCCCGTCCCGCCCTGGTCTGTCCCTCCCGTCCCGCCGTGGTCTGTCCCTCCCGTCCCGCCGTGGTCTGTCCCTCCCGTCCCGCCCTGGTCTGTCCCTCCCGTCCCGCCCTGGTCTGTCCCTGCCGTCCCGCTCTGGTCTGGTGTTTCCTTCCGCTCCCGCCCCGGTTTTATGGAGCGTCTGGTAGCCGCTCCGTAGGGAGGGGGTAGTGTCACATGTCTGTCCTGTCTTGGTTATGCACATGAGTGTTTTGTTATGTTGGGCCATGTGCTCTTGTTATTGTCTGGTCCCTCCACCTTGTTATCTGATTATTGGTTTATTTGTCCCACCTGTTATCCTCGTTACCCGTCTTATTTGCCTTCCTATTTAGTCTTCCTGTGTTTGCTGTCCTGTGCTCGTTCGTTGTATTTGTTACGTGTATTCGTCGTGTTGAGTTCTGTTCCTGCCCTGCCTTGTTTGTTCTGGATTTAGTTTGTAATTTTTCTTTGTAAAAGTTTTCTTTTGTTTATTTTATGTTTTGGTCTTTATTAAATACTTCTTCTCTGCACTTGAATCCACGGATTTATTCCACACCACGCACCGTGACAAGATATTTCGTAAAAAATAAATTTCTAATAACTTTACAAAACTTTGAAGCTATTTATAATTATGTTTTCATTATGACAATAATTAATTCTACATGTACAATAAACTGCCAGGTGTCAGCTTTCAAATGAGATCATACTTGTGCTTTTAGTACAAAGGGTTCATGAACTGTATGTGTTTTAGTTTGGCTATGCCATTTCTGGGGATTTTACAACAGTGGGGTTGAAGCTTAACAGGTTAAGGCTTAGTAAATGATGACAGAATTTTCAGTTTTGGGTGAACTATCCCTTTAATGAACACATCTCTGCCCTGCATCTCATGTTTTAAACACGTTCTGTGTGAATTAGATGCTGCAAAACACACGTGCACTATGGTCAAACATCTCCGTCTATCACGTTTACATAGAAAGAGATTGCAAAAAACACATTCTGGCCAAGTACGCCAGTCCGTTACAACTCACAATTGACTCATAAGATTGAGAATTGTGCCATGCAGATTGCTTTCGATACAGATTTTTTGAGCATGTTTGTGATGTTACCTGATTTGCCTAATTAATTGAATAAACTTGGTGCTACAACAACAAAGACAGCATTTGAGAATAAACTTCAGTGAATACCCAAAAAGAAGTGCAGTTGTTGGTTTAGCTCATCCATCCTCATTTATTCTGAGTATGCTGTAGTGTGTCAGACAGCAGTATCTGGAGATCTGATTTTAGCCACTCCAACCAGAGTGTGTGTGTATACAAGTATGTGAACTTTTGTGTCAACAGCTTGTGTTGGGGCATGAAAACACAGTGTGTGTGTGTGTGTCTATTTGCTCAGAAAATGAACTCTCAATGCAAATCATTTTAATGTGTGTCTTCTGCCAAAACCGCACACAATGGAAGCCAAAAAATGAGGGGCATTTATATCTGTCTTGTTAACTCAAGCACCCCTACTGGCTTTAATTTTTTCGTGTTCTGTTTTTCATTACTCTTTTGTTTTTCTTCTAGACAAGTGTTGTGTATTGCATAAGTGTTGCTGCTTTATATGCTCTTAGATGACTTTGAAAATGATCTCTTTGAGAAACGCTCATAATTAATTCATCATAATCATCATTATCATACCCTCATCTTTTCTGTAATAATAACGTCCACATTGAACTTTCTAATGAGAGACTGTCTGGTGAGACTATCATCAAAGAGAGAGCGAGCGAAACTGAGAGAACCGTCTGATCATCTGAAGCTTCTTCTTTTCTCGGAGGACATGGTTTTTATCGTTCCCTGCAGTTCTGTAATAATAAAATGAGTCCTAATCTCCTCCAACTTCTGGCATAGAATCTGTCTTATGTGATTGAGATCTTATGTAACTGCTCTTGTAGTCTGCTTGGCATTTGGCAGGCCTGATTTAGGAGATAAAGATGGCAGCTAATTCATCTGAAGAAGCTCCACATTATAGCAGACAGTGACTTTATTAGGGCTGTTCCCATGACTCCTGGTGCTCTTAAAGGAACAGTGCACACAAATATGAGACTTCTGTCACTGTTTACCCCTTATCATTTAAAGAATACATGATTTTCTTTCTTCCATGAAACATAAAGGAGATATTGGTGTAAAATGTCAGGCTGCTCTTGCTTTAAATGACCAAAAAAGCATCATAAAAGGAACCTAAAAAGATGTCCATACAACTTCCGAAGTCCAGCAATAGTTTTGTGTGAGGAACAGACTAAAATTTGCACTTCTGTTCAACTTTTTATATTTTTGAAAGAAGTCTCTTATGCTCACCAAGGCTGCATTTATTTGATCAGCACCATTTTCAGTCACATGATCCGTCAGAAATCATTCTAATATGCAGATTTGTGCGTCTTAATATTTTTGTGAATGTGACTTTTTTTTGCATCAAAAATAGTGGCATGCATTTTAATGTGATATATTTTCGATATTGTGAAAGCTGTCGTGTGATTTCCGAAGTCTTTACAAGTCGTATGAACAAGTTTAAAGTGTTAGTTCACCCAAAAATGAAAATTCTGTCATTAATTACTCTCCCTCGTGTCGTTCCAAACATGTAAGACTTTTGTTCATCTTCGGACCACAAATGAAGATCTTTTCGATGAAATCTGAGAGCTTTCTGTCCCTCCATTGACAGTCCATACAACTACCACTCTGACGCTTCAAAAAGTTCATAAAGAGATCGTAAAACGAATCCATATGAATCGAGCGGTTTAGTCCGAAGACACTCGATCGGTCTATATGATGGACAGATTTAATTTAGGGTTTAGCTTTTATTTACTATCCCTTTAATGGTGCTTTTATGATGCTATTTTGTTCTTTTTGGAGCATGAGTGTTTGAGCTCACTTAAAGTGTTTAATTTTATAGAAAAACAAGAACGTGAACATCCTGCCTTAAACCTCCTTTTGTGTTCCACAGAAGAAAGAAACTCCTGGACCTAAAAGATGTACCCAACTATGTCAGGAGGTTCAAATTTGACATTATCAAATGTCAGGGCGTCAAATTCATCTTGCGTTTCATCTCATCCGAATGCAAAACAAGCTAAAGACATCGGTTATTTTGAACACTGTGCGGAGGCTTGAGGAACACTCAGATGGAGGTGGGCAATAATTCAATCTGTTGTCTGAAAGCTTCTTCTGCTTAAGGACCAGCCTGTTTTGATGAGACATGAGCCTCCCACGATCATATTGTTCCCTCACTCCCTCTACGCACATTTACACACACAAACACCCACACAAACACGCACATATGTGTGTAGGATGGTTGTATATGAGCTTGCGGTTTGATGTTCTACATTTCTACCCCTACAGACTCCCTGCTGCTTTACACACGCACGCATGTGCAGGTCTGTGGGCGTCCACATGGGCTGAGAATGAGTGTAAAAGTATGAGCTGGCATCTCGTTGGATCCTTCATGCGGGTCACATTGCTTCACCTCTGTCATGGCAACAGATTCCACCCGGGACAACTAATCTGGGTCCCATCACCTGATACTAACGGGATTAACCACCAGTCTGGTACTCAAGACTTGCACTTTAACTCTGAATGAGTGCTTTGAGAAAGTAAAGGAGGAGATGCTTTTGCCCTTGTTTTTGTTTGTGTCTATTGCTGCACTTTTGAGGGCACTTGTTATTTCTCTCCACATTTCTCTGCAAACATAGCTTTTTTCTGTCTCTTGCCAGCAAACACATGGTATAACATCTTGTGGGTCTATTTGCTTTGGCGATGGGAAAAATGTCTCTGTTGCAGTGCTAGACGCTCAGCACCAAGGACAGTGCCGCTCAGGGGAGTGAGGTAACCAGAGGACCGGGGAATGCCGCAGTGTTCAGAGTTGAATATTTTCAACTTTCTCGGTTTAATATGCAGATACTACTATCAGTAATCTGTTAATAGGTTCCCTGAAAAGTAAAAACACTCACTCTGATTAGCCTGACATAGCAAACCTAGCTCAACCAATGGCATGAGTTTGGGGCAGGGCTTTCTGTTTGTCCAACCAATGACTTTTTTGTTTGGTGCTGCTCTCACAAACATTTACATATTTTAGTCTCTCACTAACATTCATGTATTTGAAGACAGTATGAATTTTAAAGGTCAATATCGCATAAAAATTGACTGATTTTATTTTCTTAATACACATTATTGTTCTTTTTGTGAACCAGTGATATTTTAGTATTATTTATTTACTTTTATAGTATTCAATAATATTTTGAATTAGCTTTTAATATTTTCAGTTTTCATTTTCAATTCTACTTTAAGTTTTAGTAATTATGTTTTTTTTATTAAATAATTCTATTTATTTTAATTAAATTTTATTTCAGTTTTAGTTTTTAGTTATTTTAGTGCTTGAACTTGTTTTATTTCAGCTATCTGCCAAGGCAACATTTCACATTTTTGTTGTTTGTTGTTTTTTCTCTAAGTTTTCATCTATTATTTATATATTTTATTATTTTAGCTTTAATTCAATTAACAAAACTTTTTAATAGCTTTAGTTTTAGTTAACAATAACAGTGTACTAATCAGTGCAAAATTATTTTTAAGAAACTTTTTACCCAAATTCAACTATAAAATGACTAAAATTGGAAATGCCCATTTAAGCATTGTTTTAAATAAAAAAATCTTCCAATTTTTTTTTTTAACATTTTGACAGTACACTCAAAATTAGATAAATAATATCTTTCTTAATAATCCAGTGATCACTCTGAGAATAATGCAAACCAAACTATGTTAAAATGAAACCTGACTAAGAACAACTAAAACACAGGGCTATAAATGGGAAGAACAAACAAAACCAAGACAGAAACTAATACATAACTATAGAAACAAACAAGGACATAACCAGTAACCAAAGAAACCGAAACTAAACAAAGCAGGGAAACAGGAACTAAAGGAAGCAATATAGAAAATCAACATAAGAGTCCTTAGAACAAAACATAAATCTGACATACTATAGGCCTGAGATTTATGTATTTCAATTGCATATATCTTTTATATGTATCTTTTACACATTGTTAATTTAACATAAACTAATAAACTTCATGTGATGCATACATAAATGAAACGGCAAGAAACAGGTAAGATTTCTGTAATAGTAGTAATAAACTGAATGTGTTTTAAATACACAATAACCAGATTCATGGTGATTCTAAATCATTTGAATGAATGTATTTTGAAAATATGATTATTTAAATAAAATCAAATGGGTGCAAACAGTTAAAACTGTTTACCGCCATGGGCTAATATCATGACACGTCCAGATTTAGCAGAGTTAGGGGTAAACATATTTTGTTAACCCTTGAACAACATTCCTGTCCGAAAATATGATCCTAACCATATCCCTAATCCTAAACTTAACCCTACCCATAAATGATGTCTAAAATCAGAGGGAAATGATATAGGTGAATAACACTGACATAGAAGCACCTAAGCCTGGTTGTAAGCCTAAACTTGACATAAACTGTAAACTTGTCCCTCAAATCTGATTGGTTGATTGGAATGTTGATCCAGGATCAACAAGGATGTTGATACAGGAACATGTTGCATTTGGTAAAATCAGGTTCTGCCATATATCATGCCATTTTTAAAGAAAAAATATCTGGTCAGGGATCAGCCTCCCCACTTTCTCATACAAAAATAATGTAATATTTTGGAGTTTGGATTATTTTTGGATCTTTTTTTGTCCTTCATATTGTCCTCCTTTTTGATGACGGCATAGTGTACTTGTGCAGATATAAACCCGACTGGCCTCACTTTCTGTTCAGTTCCTCAAGTAGTTCCAGACATTTTGTACAGAGTTCTGTTCCTCTGTGAAACTTTCCTGAGAGTGATTAAAAATAGCATATCACAGTTTTTTGTCTTGCTGAAATAGCAGAGCCGAGGGTGAGAACAAGATGGAGCATCTGTACTGCAGCAAAACACTACATTTTGTGTTTTGAAATGTCTCTTTAAGGCAGTTGAATTTATTCAGTGGGGTCCAAAAGTCATTTTTTCAGATTAATTTTTTTCTTCATTAGATCAGTAAGATCGGCATTTTAAGTTTTTGTTCCTAAAAGCATTCTAAATTTATCTTAATTTGACATTTATTATTTTACATCTTTGTTTTAAACTGTTCAATTTCGGTGTTAAAATATTATAATAATATTATGATTGAATTTAAATATAATTGATATAATTAATAATTTGCAACGTACTGCTCATGCTGTATTTAAGACACATTTTCCGACCTAGGTTTGTGAGTGATGAGTGATGGAAAATGTGATGTTTGAGTGTTTTATTACTGACATTGAAGTTTTGAATCAATAAATGAGATAATCAAGTTTACCAGAGCATTTCAATTAGATTTACATGCAAAAATATGGCCAGTTTCTTTGCTGTTCTTGTTTTCTTAGTGTATATGTAAACAGCGACACCTAGTAGTCTCATAAATCATTGCACTATTTAATTTAGGTAAATACTCTATTCTAGTAAAGAATCTAACCCGCACATATTCACTGTAAATTCTAAAGAACATTAAATGTTTTGAATAGACCTTATTCAGAGCAGCGCCATGACAGGACAGTGAGGCTGTGAGAGATTGGCTTGCCGTGTTCTCTGTAAAAAGCTGTATAAAGCTCCAACATCACTTTTCATTTTCCAAAGCTCATATGGATGTGTATTTTTGTAGCAAAAATATTATTTTCGTCAGCAGAACAATCCAAAAACACTTTAAATAACAGTACAACCCACTGAAGTTGGGTTTTCGCACATCACCTTCATCCCAGAGGTCTTTCCGATCCGTGGCGTGCCCTGATGTGGAACTGTTTTTCTGATGTTTTTAAATCATCTCTTGGTGAAAAACATCAGAAACAATTCTTATCCTTAAGGCCGGGCGGAGCTCCTGCTGTTTTGGACATATAGTTCTCAGAACAGTCCCTTTTATCCTCCTCTTCTTCTCTTTTTCTCGTATCTTAGTAGCCTACACCACATGTTGTAAACTGTCAGTGCCATGTCATTTAACTATTCCATGCATGTCTATCCCTCAAAGCCTGGCTTTCATTCCCGTAACAAAATCAAAGATGGCGCTGCTGAGAATAAGGTCTGTTGCTCTCAGCACAACAGCAGAAAAATACATCATGCGCTGCCCCACATTTTCCCCTAGATGGCGCAACTGAATTATTGCAAATCGGGAAATAACTATCCAGTTACCTTTGGGGTGAGACTGTGCCCATCTAACCCGTAAAACATACGATTTAAATTTAATAATGTATGCTTTCTGTCATGGAAAATAATGAAAATTTTAAAATTGTTAAGTTTATTGCATGCTTAATGGAAAATTAAACAAAAAAGATTTAATTTAACGTCCTTGCCATTTAACATCTCCATCAAAGCTGCTGTTCAGAAACAATTCATGTTATAAGCATTCAATCGTTGGATTTTTCTGCCGTTTATTGTGCCAATTATGCTTGATCACTTTGTTCCACTAGAGAAACAGAGAACTTCTGATCACAGTCGTTGCATAAAAGCGAACTTGTTTTTACATTTCTTTGCGACATCAAAGCTACGTTTTCGCTCTGGGAGACAGCTATCTCCGTCAGCCTGGGATTGACGCTTTGCTGCTTCCACCTATCTTACTTACTTTCTCACTCTTTCTCTCTCTCACCTCTTTTCACACATCACCTTCATCCCAGAGGTCTTTCCGATCCGTGGAATGCCCTGATGTGGAACTGTTTTTCTGATGTTTTTAAATCATCTCTTGGTGAAAAACATCAGAAAAAATTCTGATCCTTAAAGCCGGAGCTCCTGCTGTTTTGGACATATAGTTCTCAGAACAGTCCCTTTTATCCTCCTCTTCTTCTCTTTTTCTCGTATCTTACACCACATGTTGTAAACTGTCAGTGCCATGCCATTTAACTAATGTTTTTTGCGCCTGAAAATGCCATAAATTGATCTCCATTAATCTTGGACTTCTGTGACATTTAACTCTAGGTATTGAACTTCGCTGCATAATTCATCTGTTTGTGCTAAATGATACCTCAAATTGCGCAGCTTGTTGAGGAGAAGTGTGCTATTACATTTGCAAGCAATCAGATTTACAATTTGTTTTCTGAGTGCTTTAGCATGCTGCTAGGCAATTGTGTTCTGAATGGATTAAAGGGTTAGTTTTTTTTAAATTACACTCTCATGTCGTTCAAAAACCCTTAAGACTTTCGTTCATCTTCGGAACACAAATGAAGATCTTTTTGATGAAATCTGAGAGCTTTTTGTCCCTCTATTGACAGCTACGCAACTACCACTTTGACACTTCAAAATATTCATAAAGAGATTGTAAAACGAATCCATATGAATTGAGCGGTTTAGTCAAAACTATATGATGAACAGGTTTAATTTAGGCTTTTATTCACACATTGATCAGCAAACATAAACAGAAGCTCAACCGAATGTGCTCGATGTGCAAGAACAAAGCTCATTGGTTCTTGCAGAATCTCAAACGCACTTCAAGCGAACATGCTTGAGTTTCCATTTACCAAAACTGATGTGTGAGTTGATGAATTTTTATATGTGGATAACAGCCGAAATTAAATCTGTCATATAAAGCGAGCGTGTCTCTTAAAAGAAACTAGACTAATGCTTTCAATTCATATGGATTCGTTTTACCATCTCTTTATGAACTTTATGAAGCGTAAAAGTGGTAGTTGCGTAGCTGTCAATGGAGGGACAGAAAGCTCTCCGATTTCATCAAAAAGATCTTCATTTGTGTTCTGAAGATGAACGAAAGTCCTACGGGCTTGGAACGACATGAGGGTGAGTAATTAATGACAGAATTTTAATTTTTGGGTGAACTATTCTCTTAACCAAATCACTAAAAACACTTTTGTAGCTTGTTGAGGAGAATTTTGCTAAATTCAGAATAATTTGCAACTGCCCAGCAACATGATTGAACCAGTGGCAAGGCCAGAGATTTTAAAGTGAGTGGATCTTGGTAAAAACAGGGTGGACCAGTGCTTACTAAATTAAGACAATTACGAATAGTTAAATGTGATTCATTGTCAACCAACAGTATTAAAGGTTTCTATTTACAACATGTTTTTGTATCACGGAGACAGGGATAGCTGCAGGTCAGAGAAATTGGCGTGCCGAAAGGTTTCTCATTGGTGAAAGGAGCTTCTTGTTGATTTGGCCAATCAGTGTTAACCATACATACCTCATTCCTTTAGACTGCAAGAAGATGGCAATCAGACGTGGTGTGTGATGCTGTATATCATTGATCTGTATATATTATAATTAAGGCTGCGATTTTACGCATTCATTTGGTAAGATTAATTATGGGGAAAATAACGCGTTAAAAGTATTAGTGCATTTAATGCACCCAACCCCGGCTCAGACCTGTACATCATATTACATTGCACACAGTTGCTTAGTGACGAACATGAAGCAGGGCAATTTTGCCTTAAATTTGTTTTTACACACGAGTAAGAGTCTTGTTTTCCCGAGCATCTGCACGACTGCAAATGTGAAATTGATTTTATACAACAGTTCAATAAACAAGAAGTTAATTTTGTGTTACATTTTAGACACAATATTGTCTTTGCTCAATTTCGCCACTAAAAATAAAGCCACTGCAGAACTGTTGTACATCTCCGATGAACACACAGCAGTATTTCATTACTGAATGAATCTGAATGAATTAATGAGCCAATAATTCAGTGACCCATACATAAAGATTCCTGAATGAATCAGCCATTTGAATTAAAGGAATAGCTCACTTAAAAATTTAAATTCTTTCATCATTTAATCAACCTTAAAATTGTTTTAAACCTGTTTGAATTTCTTTTTTCTGCTGCACACAATGGAAGATATTATGAAGAGTGTCGTAACCAAACAGTTGATGGCATGCTATGGCATGCTTATTTGTCCAGTAGATCGAAAGATCTGAAAAAGTCCATACATTTACCCACCCATAGATCCTCCCCTCGAAGAAATCAAGACAGAAGTGGGTGAAAGTGGGAAAAAAGAGACGGAATAAAACACCAGGTGTCTCCCTCGTCTGCTTGTGATCCGATTCCTATCGACCAACACGCATCTTAATACCAGGTGTAAACAAGGCCTAGAGAACAACTACCTAGCAACATGTTAAAAATGCTCAAAACTACTTGCCAACTGCATAGAAACATGCTTTAACCATAGAGAACAATGTCACATTTTCCTCAAAAAATTCAAAATTTGTGTTCTCATATTTACAAGGTATAATTTATTTCCATTTAAATAATTGTATAATAACTGTAATGAAATAGCAAATACAAATCTCAGTATCCTTTTCCAATCCCCTCAGAATCAAATCAATAAACTAAAATCAAGTTTCTCTAAAATTGTTTATACCCTCTTCCTTCTCTCCCTTCATGCGTTAGGGGGCTAGAAATCATATTTTCATAACCCATACAGAAATGTAATATATGTCAATATATGTAAATTATATATAATGTCAGTGCCCATGTATGTCTGCTGCCTATATGAGAATATATGCAAAATTCATATATATAAAACACATTGACATATATGAAACATATATTTCAAAATATAGCAAAAATGGCCGTTTTACATGTGAGTGCCATATATTTTCCCATATATATGTATGTCACATATTTATACTTAATGTTGTCCATATATGCGAGAAACCAATACTATACTGTAATATATGCAGATATATGGTATCATATATGGATGAACTCAAATATTTTCTTCACATGTTTGGACACATAAATGTTCATATATGTTGCAGACATATATTGTGTTCTCAGATAAGTCAAATATTTGTCATGCTATTTAAAATATAAGTACATATATGGCCATATATTACATTTTTGTATGAGAAAACAGGAATAATTACATGGTTGTTCTCTGAAAAGGGCCTGTGTATTCCCTATGTGTGTTTTGTGCTGTGCTCAAGGCTGATTATATATGCATTTGCTTACTTGTTGTCCCCTTGATTCATTGTCTGAAATTATCAATCTTTAAAAAGGTTTTCACTGCAGCCGTCCCCAAACACGGCCAAAGGGCTGATGGGAAATGAGGCTTGGCTGGTAGATCTAACTTCTTCTTGATTAGGGGCAATCAACAGTAACAGGGCTGGTGGTTACTCATCTTAAAAAGACATTAGAGATGTGCTCAGCGAAGCCTTCTGGGTGGTGATCACGACCAAACCATCTCATTCATTTTTGAAGGAGGAAGGCTGGATCTGTGATTTTGGCTCTCTGATCATTAGGGTTTCTGTCCTTAAGCCGTTGTTTAATAGACATTCAGATGCTGTAATGGATCTAATGCTGCTGCTAATGACTTTCTCTCTTTCCAATCGCAGGTCATGTGCCTTCAAGATTTTTTCGGGGAGGAGGACATCTACATCGCATGCGGCCCGGAGAAGTTCCGTTACCAGGATGACTTCCTGTTGGATGAGAGCGGTAAAGAGCTCTTCAGTATTTTCCTTTGTGTCCGTTTCAACAAAAGAACACAACATATCATGATCTCATCAGCATAAGGTCTGTGTGGATGGCATCTTCCACCTACACTGAAACTTTCTCTTTGTCCCATCTTGAATGAAGAACATCCTGTTACCATTTTGTTCATAAGCAACTTATGAATGAGTCCATTAAAAATTCATCACACAAATGTGGAATATAAAAGAAAGGCATATTCCCCCTTAACGCCTACACCAACCACTTCTGGGTTTTTGCTGTCTCCACTTAGATAGACCTCACCTCTCCTCAACTCTCCTCTCCATGTTTTCCTGTTGTTGTTGTCAGGAAATGAGAATCTGTTTGTGGCTCTGTCTGGTTTCCTTTCATTAATAGTGTGGAGAGACAAAGGCTGTTGCCGGTTTGACTCTTCTGTGCTGATGTGAGCTCAGTAAAGAGCAGGCGCCCCCGTTTTCTGAAGTGTATTCGGAAGAGCTCTCTCTATTATTGTTGGATGTTGTGCCTCATACTTTCCTCATTGGATGTAAAAATGATCTATCTATCTATCTATCTATCTATCTATCTATCTATCTATCTATCTATCTATCTATCTATCTA
Source organism: Siphateles boraxobius (assembly GCF_051911475.1). NCBI lineage: Eukaryota > Metazoa > Chordata > Actinopteri > Cypriniformes > Leuciscidae > Siphateles > Siphateles boraxobius. The sequence goes on from NW_027508866.1 coordinate 6,981,762, forward strand.
TCTATCTATCTATCTATCTATCTATCTATCTATCTATCTATCTATCTATCTATCTATCTATCTATGATTTTGGTTTACAACGATTATTAAAATATGAAGATCAAAATAAACAATTATTGTGCCGCATTCCTTTCGCTCCTCCTTAAAAACCCTGCATATCAGTAAAATCATGTAATGTGACCTTCGTAAAATGGGACATTTCTGATATTGACTCACCGGTCCGCGCCTAAGCGGTCAGATACACGCAAAATATGTCAAAATGCCGGGCTTGGCGAGTATTCACGTAAACCCAGTTGGTTATGTCTTAAGCAAACGTAAACAGTTACAGAAGAAAACAGAATGTGTATCTGTGCATTCGTCTTAAAGTGACAGCAGCCTAATATAGGCCTACCATACTGTCTGTGTCCTTTATTTTAATCAAACTATCTATCCGTCTGTGTGTCTGTCTGTCTATCTCTAAAGTATCTATCTATTTGTCTATCTTTGTGTCTCTCAGTCTGTCCATCTCTCCATCTTTCTGTATTTTTTATATCCATCATTCACCCATCTATCTATATATCTATCTGACCGATTAATTGATAATTCTTTGAGTTATTACCAAATTAGAGCTGCACTGTACAGAACAAATGTAATGAAGAATATCAGATGATTTATCACGGTGGATTAGAGCGAGTGCAGTCAATCATGAGTAGAGATTTAATTATGAAGGCACTAGTAGAGGGACACGTGCCGTTCTAATGAGTTTTGATCAGAGTCAAGATGAACATATGAAGCATGCCGATGGCGAGATGGACAGAGCCAAAATGGCAGTCTTAGACGACAAAGATTTCCCTGAAGAACACATATTTAATATAATATGAGCAGAATGGTACCCCATAACAGCACTTTGTCAGTGATATCCCATGTTCATTTTTATTTGATCCATAATACTCTAAGTTATTGTCGATAAAGATGATTATGTAAGGCTGTGATTAACAATTGAGAAAGCATCTTTGTAATTTGTTAGTTATTTGTTAACTTGCTCTCTAAATGTAACTCCATGGAGACAGAGTAAAGTGACATCCTGCCCTTCAATAAATCCTGCCTTAAAAGACTGTGGCATTTACTATCATACCTGGTGTCACAGTTATATTGCTTTCTGAATTCATTATGTACACAGAGTTATTGCAGCAAAAGCAAAAATGGGACAGATAAACACGGAGCATGCGAGAAGCTAAGCAGCACTTCGTCTGCAGAGAATCTAATGTAATCCCCAGTCTCTGATCTGTATTTAGGGTTAAGGCACTGTCATCTTTTTGATCTCCTGTTCTGGCCTCCCTGGGCTGGTTGACTATTCGAGATAGAGTTGATTTTAAAATGCTAGTCTATGCCTATAAGTGCTTGAATGGACTAGCTCCATCATATCTTTCTGAACTTCTTGAGGTCCATAAGCCCTCTAGATCATTAAGATCTGCTGAGAAAGGAATTGTGCTGTCTGTACCACGCACAAAATACAAGCAACGGGGTGATAGGGCCTTTGCTGTAGCTGCCCCAAAGTTATGGAATACGCTACCACTTTATATTAGGTCCGCTCCGACTATAGGCTCTTTTAAAAGCCTTTTGAAATTTCACCTATTCCAGATGTCCTATTTAGGTGTAGAGGGATGAGCTCTTGTGCATTTATGTCTTATTATGTGATTTTAGTGTGGTGTTGTTTTGTGTTTTATTCTGTATTTTTTTAGCCTTTATTTTTATTTCATATTTTAGAATTTTTTGTACAGCACTTTGGTACAACTAACTGTTGTTGGAATAGTGCTTTATAAATAAAAAAATAAATAAAAAAAATAAATAAAAATCTTTTTGATCACACTTGCTCACACACATAAATGTGCTTCAACAAGCAGACTGTTTTTGAAGGAGGATTAATTTAGTGCTTCAGTTTAAGGATTATCTTCGGGAAGAGTTTGAGTTTTAGAGGACTTTTAAAGAGGATTTGAGATGGCAATCAAACTAGAGAGTCATTTGGTGCTGTGATATTAAAAACGATTGAAATAATGAAAATTAAGCAATCCGCTAGTTGACAGCATCATTTACTTTCCCTCATGTCATTCCAGAACTTTCTTTTTTTCTTTCGCGACATTGGGGTTTAAACAGCATTGGTCTTCCTTGACATTTTTCAAAATATCTTCCTTTGTTTCTGATAGATAGCATAAGGGCAACATGCCAAATACTAAAACTTTCTGAAATGCACATTCATTTTTCAGCTGCCAAATAGTAGTACCTGCATTAATTTTTCAGACTTTTGGACTTCACAATGTAATGTGATTTTTGTTGTGTGACAGAGTGCCGAGTAATGAAATCAACGTCCTACGCGAAGATGGGGTCTTTAAACAGAAGCTCTCCTAGAAGCTTTGCCCTTTCCAGACGCAGCAAGTCTCCTTCTGGATCAGGTAATGATTATGTGCATGCAGGTTTATACAACAGCAAATGCTTCTCTGAATAGTTTTTTGTGGACATGTGAACTCCCTTCTCAAACATTCTCTCTTTGTGGATTGAACATTTGTTAAAAGAAGATAATTAACTTCTCAAATCAGATAAAAACAAACTAATAGGAAGTCATGCACGTTTGACAGCTCTCCATGCAATAAAGCACCCCTGTGTGTGTGACCCCTGGAGCGGAGTGTGTTTGCTGGCTTCGGGGTGGAATTGCATTAAGATATAGCTGTCTGATTCAGAAGGGCACATCCCGGTGGAGAGGAGTCAAAGACGAGAGATATGAGATATTGAGGCACGGGCCGGGAAGTAGATGGGGTGATGAGAGAGAGAGAGAGAGAGAGAGAGAGAGGAGATGGAGGGGGTAGTGTGACTCAGTCCTGCAGATCCACATCAACTGTTGTGCAATGAATACTGTTGTGTGTGTGATCTGAATTATAGGCACTATGCGGTTTGCTTTTGTTCCAGTTTGCACTGGTGATTACCATATTCAAATGCCATGTTACAATACATGCATGCTACTCTATATTCCAAAAAGATAATAGTATTAAAGGTGTTAAAGGGTACTTTGGATTGAATGCAAAGTCTAAATTGTACTGCAAACCAGACTGTGCATCAACTGCTTGCTTATTTATTCGATTTTAGGTATAAAGGTATGAATGAGTGTTTTTAGAAAAAAAAGAAAACAGCTGTTTATGGATAAAACCAAAAAAACACATGCACTTCCTATTGATGCTTTACTGTGCTCTAGTTTTCTAACATACCGCCTTTGCGTCTTCACCTCTATAAGATGTGTGGCAGAGACATCTAGAAGCAGGGTTGATATTGTTTTCCTGTAGCCGTTATATGATTGGTTTAAATCGTACCAGTTGATTCTCTATGAGTAGAGGTTTGGCTTAGAGTTCTATCCGGTCGTCATGGAGACGCCGGCTAAGGGAGCTGTGCCTTGGAGACAATAGAGGTGCCCATATATGGGCGTCCCTTCCTGTTTGGCAGGCTTAGTGGAAGCAGGCTCAGAGAGTGTGGCTCATCACTTCTAGTCAGGCGGCTGTTTCTCAGACACTCGCAGACGTGATCCATAAAAGCATGGAATCGGTTTCACTTAGAGTGATTGGTGTGCCAGTCATACATTTTCACAATACAGCCCGTTAATCCTTTAAGAAACCCTGGGGTGAGGGAGAATGTGCCAGGTTTGCAAAGGTTTCATTACTGGTCTGGTTTAAGAATGAATTTACTGCGGTCTGCAAAGTTGATGATAGTTTCGAAATAAAGTTCTAAGAAATTAAAAAGTTGTAGACATTATGCTGGGTATGTTGATTATTTAGCTGTTTGGGTTTTCAATCAGAAGGTCAATGCATAGGCTGTAATATAAAAAATAGAATTTTCTTAAATTCTAATGCCATTTCTAACTATTAACTAGGGTTGGGTATCGGTTGGGTTTTATCCGATACCTACTCGGTATTTTTGAAACGGTGCCGGTGCTTAAACGGTTCTTGAACCGGTTACTTAAGAAAACGAAACCGCACACACTTTGTTAAAAAATAATACCATTTTATTTACAGGGCCAAACTGGACACAATATTAACTTAAATCTTTAAACAATATAAATAGAACATATGATAATAATAAATAAACCAATATAAAATAAAAATTCACATTTACATAATATCAAATAAAACAATATTGTATCAAACAATGTAATAATACTGGAGATTAATAGAGATTACTACCAGGGTAATCTAATGTCGACATGGCTCCAGGTTCCCATTTTTTGTCTGCCTTATCCAGTCATGCAAGTTATCTGGTCGTTGTACTAGTTACGGCAGCGCTTAGCTTAGGCCTGTCGCGATAATCAATAAATCAATTAATCGCACGATAAAAAAAATTAGCTCGATAATTTTTCCGGCCGCGATAATTTACATTTGCATGCTTGTTTTGTTTTCCTCGTCTCTCTCTATCTCTCTCTCTCTCTCTCTCTCTCTCTCTCTCTCTCTCTCTCTCTACCAAAGAGACTGGATGACAATATCAACGCTGACCGCCACACATTGATTTTCGAATGTTTTTTAAAAAAAATTTTTTTTTTTACTGAACCTATTTAGAATCGTATTTGATTGCAGAGCGCCGTAGCGCGTCCCTCTCTCTCGCGCGCGCTCTTTCACCCTCATATGAGGCGACATACCGCCGTCTAGGGCTTAAATCAAACTTCATTCACGCACACATAGGCCTATATGAAACACTTGCATACACATTAAGTAGTCAAACATACATGTATACTGCTGAATGCTCAAACTCTACACGCACGGGAACGAGATGCGCGCACACAAACTCTCCACGCACATATGAGACGCGCGCAAACACACAAACTCGCGCACACTCATATGAGACGCGAGCGCAAACACACGCACAAACTCGCGCACAAACTCAATGAGACGGAGCACACACACACACAAACTGTCCGCGCACATACTCATATGAGACGCGAGCACACACACACACAAACTGTCCGCGCACATACTCATATGAGACGCGAGCACACACACACACAAACTAGTGCAAATACTCATATGAGACGCTTGCTCACACAGTATATGATGCATATGATTCTCAGTGTGAACGGAAGTCACACATGTGCATTTTTTGTTAACAGAGTCCATTGCTTTTATTGTTTTTAGTTTTTTTTTTTCATTTAAATAGTCTTTAGAAATAAAAGTTTATTGATGTTTGAAAAGGTGTACCTGCATTATTATGCCATTATCATCATTATTTTAGATGAAAATGGTCTCAGAACGACAATATTATTGTTTATGATCAATATCGTTTATCGCAATAATTTCTTGGACAATTTATCGTCCAGCAAAATTTGTTATCGTGACGGGCCTAGCTTAGCTTGGCGAGTTTGGTATTTCGTTCCCACTGCGTCTAAGCTACGCAGCGTTGAGTGAATCTATGAAAGAGAACGTCTCTGGATACTGATGTAACCTATGTTCTCTGAATAGGGAAAGAGACGCTGCCAAGATCCTCGCGCTGCCGACAAGCTTCCTTTTTCGGCAGAGAAATCTGAGGAACAGATGATGGCGCGCGCGAGCGTCGAGGCGGCGCCCGCGCCATCAGCCAACGAATTGACGTGATTCTATTTGGCCTTCAGGCAATCGGCACAGAGAGGGCGTTCTGACGCGTAATTTTACACTGATGGACGCGAATTACTGTAGTTAAAATCTCCCGGAATCAAGAGCGAGCGAGCGAGCAAGAGCGTGCATGCGAGACAGAAGAGATGTGCTCCAAGCCGTATAGCGCGCGCACGGCGGAGAGGGAGAGAGACAAGCCGAGAGACCTTGCGTTCGTTCGTGTGCCTCATGAAGAGCATCAAGCTGCGTTCACACTACATGCGACCAAGCGACCCGATACCATTAATTTTCAATGGTGAGCGGGCGACTTCCGGCGACACGCGCGGTCGCGATTGGCTACCGGATGGAGCCCCGTTCACACTACAAGCGACTTTGTCGCTGCATGTCGCCAGTGGCTGGCGATGAGGTCGCTAGTGGGCGTTCCCACTACTGGTTGCCTTTATGAATGACATCCAATGATTGCGGCGTGTCTGGCGACGCGACAAAGTTGAGATCTGTTTAACTTTATGCAAATTAAGAGCTACTTTCGTAAGCGACAACCAATAAGAGCAGAGCGCGCATGATCCTTCACCACATCATTGGATGTCATTCATAAAGGCAACCAGTAGTGGGAACGCCCACTAGCAACCTCATCGCCAGCCACTGGGCACTGGCGACATGCAGCGACAAAGTCGCTTGTAGTGTGAACGGGGCTTCAGGCACCGAAATCAGGCACCGAAATTTTCGTTCTAATTCGGTCTGGTTACTACCGTTTACGTCGGAACCGGTTCCCTATTGGCACCGCGTTTCGGTACCCAACCCTACTATTAACCTTAACCCTATAAAGCCTACTGTATTATATTTGGGATTTTTATGGGTTCTAAATTGTCTCCATGATCAAAACCTGTTGTACACTATCTTCTACATGACTTCTGATAGTTTATACTTTTTAGCAAGTAAAAGGCCTTTTAGTATAATTCTATAAATGTCCACATTCAAGTCGTGTCTTTTTGCTGTGAAATTTTTCATAATGTAAAAGCATAACTTTTATACTGTTAGTATGTCAAGATGAACATTTACTGGAATGAGGCAACTTATAGGTTTACTTGATCATCCATAGGCTTTTGTTTATCTATTTTTACTCATTTTGGGTCTCAGTTTGAGGTCCATTTTCCAAATACTGCCAAATGTTTTGATTTTGTCTCAAGGTTCAATAAAAACCTGATTGGTGACGTACGCACGGATCAGAAATATTTTTTTTCCTGAACTGTTTAAGACTGTGTTTACCTTATTATTCACCAAGAGGGGCATTGTGACATTATTTTTGAGTGTATTTGACCATCAATAAGCCGCGAAAAAGAGCTAATTTTGGCAGAGGCGGTTTTATTATGTGTGTGCACTTTGGATGTGAACACGAAATTTGTGGGAATGAGCGAAATTCAGACCCGGTCATGCCAACATCTAACCGGAGTGAATCAGATGACTGATATTTCAGTACCGATACATATCGAAATATTGATATTTTTGACAACACTACGTGACGTTGCTGTGCTGTATGGTCACGAAAGCTTATCGTTTGCAAGCGTTTTAAGCATTGCGGTTTAAAAAACATGTGATTTTAACCCATTGAAATGCAATAAGCAACGAAAGAGAACTTATTTCGCTCAAAGAGAACTCATTTCACTATATGTGCGCTCTTTCTGAGAGGCGTGCATACAGGAAGCCGCTGCTCAGAGCGCTTAACAACTGAACTGAGTGCTTCTTTCAGCGCAATTGGGCTTGAACGGTTAAATACACAAACAGTACATGTAATGTCACATTCATTTATGTCTTAAGTGAAAGTAAACAGTTAAGAGAGAAAACGCATATGTAACAGTATATTGGATCCATGCATTGGATCTTAAAGTGACCTGCTATCGTCCATGTCATTAATGTTAATCACTCAACAAAAAAGAGAAAATATCTCACTGTTCATGACTAAATCACTTTTGAGAGACTTTAATAAGAATAAATGTATATTTAATTTACACAGTGAAGATATGCAGTAATTTTTATATATTTGATTACATTTTATTCATTGTATAAATAAAAATAGTTTAAACATTCTTCAGAATATCTTCTTTTATGTTCCCCAGAAGAAGAAAAAAGTTTGGAACGGCATGAGAATAAATCATGAAATTTTTTAATCATGATTGAATCTTTATCATGATCCGTTATTTTTATATAATTATATATTTTTGATATATTAGACATTTTAAGGTTCTTAATGAAAATTATTATTAAGTCTGGGTTGGTGGTCTCTGGTTCTGTAATGTGTAAAAATGTTTGGTTATTTAATTTAGTCTCCACCTGCAGCTAAAGCATTGAAACCTAACCTATGCCTTACACCGTCTTTATTTCTCGCTCTCCTACTAGGAGTCCCACACTGGTGTGGGCAGGTGTATACTAAGTGGAGGCGTCCTGTACTTTCTCAGCAAGACCAGTGACTAGATATGATTGCAATTGCTATTTTGTAGCTGTTGCGTTGCTGTTTGGTTATTGTTACTTATAGGTTGTAGTCAATGTCATTGTATTCACAGCTACCAGAAAAACTGATGGTCAATATATAGACTAAAAATTCCCGTCAAACAGACTGGCTGATAAACAGACATCTGCCTTTTAATCTGTCAGACAGCATAAGTCAAATGTGAGATATTTCTTGGGATGAATCAGATAAGTGATTTCAAGAAAGGTCTTACTTTAAGTGTCTGTGAGAGAAGCTGCTCACTGTATGAGTGCTGTTTATATAATACACCCTGTCAGGCTAAGTATAGCACATTGATTTCTGTTTGAGAGTGGCCTGCACCCTTTTAAACACACATGAACTCACTTTTGGTGAATTTCTATACAAATGGCACTGATGTACTGTTTGTGTACAGTTACGAGAAGCCTTTTGTTTTTTAACACAACGAAAAACTGAAGCCCATGTCATCCTACGAATTATTCACAGTTTGAGCGGTACGATCAAGTGTTGAGCATGACAACACATTTAGAGGTGCTTTAACAAAGAAGACACAGCGAGACAGACATAAACAGCCTCTCTCTGTCATATTTATCAACAACTGTGTGGGATGGCGGAGATGGTTCATTACAGACTGCATGTCTTTCTGTGCCTGTCCTATTTACTGAAGGCATCCTTCCAAAGGATTTCTGATCTATAATCTTAGGTCGTTCTCCTCACAATTTTTTGCCAAGCTTTCCTTTGAATTTGCACGGAGGAGCTTGGCCCTGCAGTCGACTGAATTTTTATCCGAGCAGTTTATCCAGCGAGTAAACTTTAATTAGAGCACCAGAGAATAATCTTTAATCAGCTCGAAACACCACTGGCTGACTGTCCTCAGGAAAAGCAGAGCTGCTCCTGTCACTCTAATTCAGAGACCTTGTTATTATTCTTACTGTGTAATTCTAGCCAGTTGCTCAGCTTGTTACTGACAAACCCACAAACAGCTCATTAACCCATTAGCATGTGCCCTACAGCGGGAAAACTGAACTATAACTGTCGTTAACGCATGTTTATTATTGTGTATGATTCATCGGTGCACGTTATTCCAAAGAAAAAAGTTAGTGAAAGTGTATTCACTTGTTTCACCTTGGAATGACTATATTTCAATGGATGTTAGCTACACTCTAGAAAAGTCTGTAAAAATAGGATACTATGCTAATATGAAGATCATTTCTGTATTGTTTTTTCTCAGGTGTTTAATGCTTGAAGAAAATATACATAAACTGAAAATGATCAGTATCTTTTTCTATAGATTCTTTTCTTATATTTTAGGCTGCAGGCTACTGGCTAACATTTACATTTATGCATCTGCCATTTTTTTAATCCAAAGTGACTTTTGTATTGCATTCCATATTGCATATATATATATATCTATATATATATATATATATATATATATATATATATATATATATTTTTTTTTTTTTTTTTTTAATCAGTTCATGCATTCTCCGGGAATCAAACTCATGACCTTGGTGGTACTAGCACCATACTCTTGAGCCCTAATAGCAAAGTCCAAGTCTCACGTCTTTGAGGTCCAAGTCCAAGTCAAGTCTCAAGTCTTTGAGGTCCAAGTCAAGTCTCAAGTCTTAGGGGTACAAATCCAAGTCAAGTCTCAAGTCTTTGAGTCAAATTCAAGCCTCAAGTCTTTGGGGGTACAAGTCCAAGTTAAGTCTCAAGTCTTTGGGGTACAAGTCCAAGTTAAGTCTCAAGTCTTTGAGTCCAAGTCAAGTCTCAAGTCTTTGGGGGTACAAGTCCAAGTTAAGTCTCAAGTCTTTGGGGTCCAAGTCCAAGTTAAGTTTCAAGCCTTTGAGTCCAAGTCAAATCTCAAGTCTTTGGGCTACAAGTCCAAGTCAAGTCTCAAGTCTTTGAGTCCAAGTCAAGTCTCAAGTCTTTGAGGTCCAAGTCAAGTCTCAAGTCTTTGGGCTACAAGTCCAAGTTAAGTCTCAAGTCTTTGAGTCCAAGTCAAGTCTCAAGTCTTTGAGGTCCAAGTCAAGTCTCAAGTCTTTGGGGGTACAAGTCCAAGTTAAGTCTCAAGTCTTTGGGGTCCAAGTCCAAGTTAAGTTTCAAGCCTTTGAGTCCAAGTCAAATCTCAAGTCTTTGGGCTACAAGTCCAAGTCAAGTCTCAAGTCTTTGAGTCCAAGGCAAGTCTCAAGTCTTTGAGGTCCAAGTCAAGTCTCAAGTCTTTGGGGTACAAGCCCAAGTTAAGTCTCAAGTCTTTGAGTCCAAGTCAAGTCACAAGTCTTTGGGGTACAAGTCCAAGTCAAGTCTCAAGTCATTGAGTTCAATTCAAGTCTCAAGTCTTTGAGTTCCAAGTCAAGTCTCAAGTCTTTGGGGTACAAGTCCAAGTTAAGTCTCAAGTCATTGAGTCCAATTCAAGTCTAAAGTCTTTGAGGTCCAAGTCAAGTCTCAAGTCTTTGAGTCCAAGTCAAGTCTCAAGTCTTTGAGTCCAAGTCAAGTCTCAAGTCTTTGGGGTCCAAGTCAAGTCTCAAGTCTTTGAGTCAAAGTCAAGTCTCAAGTCTTTGGGGGTACAAGTCCAAGTTAAGTCTCAAGTCTTTGGGGGTACAAGTCCAAGTTAAGTCTCAAGTCTTTGGGGTACAAGTCCAAGTTAAGTCTCAAGTCTTTGAGTTCAAGTCAAGTCTCAAGTCTTTGGGGTCCTAGTCCAAGTTAAGTTTCAAGCCTTTGAGTCCAAGTCAAGTCTCAAGTCTTTGAGCTACAAGTCCAATTCAAGTCTCAAGTCTTTGAGTCCAAGTCAAGTCTCAAGTCTTTTAGGTCCAGGTCCAAGTCAAGTCTCAAGTCTTTGAGGTCCAGGTCCAAGTCAAGACTCAAGTCTTTGAGTCCAAGTCAAGTCTCAAGTCTTTGAGGTCCAAGTCAAGTCCCCCTGTTTTACTCAAAAATATATTTCCTTACGAAAGTACAATGATTTGTGAAAGTTGTTTTGTTTTTATTTTTATTATAGAGTTGCACAATATATCAAAGATATTGGCCAATATTAGCATAATTTTTTTCCCAAATTATCCATCAGATGAGGAAACAGATAAGAAACCCCAGACACTGTTATCTGTTGTAATTTCACTAGAATCATGTCAATTATTGGAGTCTACAATGGGAATGCTATTTGAAAATAAAAAGTCCATACAGATGTGTAATATTGACTGTAATATAAAAAGAAGTATCAGCTATCTGTCTGCATCACTGTTTGTCTGCAATAAAAACGTATGAAAAGTCATGTTTGTTTGTATGTTGGTGATGGAATACATTTTTTTCCGTAGCCCTTATTGCATAGGGATTGATATTACTGTATCCTGGTCCACTCTTTCTTGCTCCTCTCTGAAAGCCTGTTGTGCATATCACATAGATGCACCATAAATAGAAATTTCATTAAAAATGATATCCACTGTGAGACAGATGCGCTTTCGTGAATGTACTCAGAGCAGAGCGCCGCAGAAGACAGAGAGAACCACTGGATCTGGATGCTCTGTATACTTTAATAATGCAGTAGTGTGTTTATATATAGTGTATTGCATAAGTTTGTGTGTAAACATATGTGTTCATTCTTATGCCATGTAAATACTTTATTTTTTTTATATTTCCACTATAAACTCCACTACTATTTCTCAGCTTTTTGTTAAGGTGTAATTTTTTGATAAGGTAATTTTTTAAAAATCTCATATTTGCTATATTGATTTCTAAAGCCACTTTTTTTGCAATGTCCATTCACTAATTTACTCATCTGCACCAATAATGTAATGTCTTTTGAACTGCACCTTGAGGCTTTTCTCTGCTCATATTTGTGTGATGAATTTAATAAAAAAGTTGTAATCAATTAAAAGCCCTAAAACATAATCATGTCTTCTGTGACTGATCGTAAGTCATATTCAGACCAAATTATTATTATTATTATATTTATTTCTGTTGAGCTGTAGTGGGAGTGTTAGATCAGGTCGGGGAGGACGCTGTACCTCTTTTACAGTCCCTTTTGGATCATATTCTACCTTTGAATTATGGACAAAGGGTCAGATGCAAACAGTGGATCAAACTGCACCTGGTGTGAAAAAGAGAGAAGTAAACAGCAGAGAGAGAGAGAGTGAGAGGAGAGAGAGAGGAGAGAGGTCACATCACTGGATCCATCCTCCCACAACTGAGCATGTTACACAAGAGCAAACTCAGAGTCATTTCTCTCTTTTCAGTGTCTAAATTTATATTTGTATTATAAACCCTGCTGGACTCATATCCCATACAGTACATAAACTATGGGCATTCTCCCAGCAGTCTCCTGCAATGCTGTAACATCCTCTTTAGCTCCATCGTTTATGTTTGTGTATTTATGGGGGAGTGCTGGAAGGGGGGAATAGATTCGACCTCAGGTTGGGTTATGAACGGGATATTTGATTACTTGCAGTCGTGAAAATGAATGTACATTTGAGCTGTCAAACCTTCAGCTCACAACAAAAACATTCCTTATTATTCATGGTGTGATAAAATGAGGAACATTTATCAGAATCAGTTATTCTTAAACTGAGTGTACTTCCACCCAGTCTGAGAGACACACACACACACACACACACACACACACACTCACACACACACACACACACTCACTCACTCACTCACTCACTCACACACAGACACACACACACACACACACACACAGAGACATGCGCACTCACACTCACGCACACACACGCATACACACACAGAGTGAAGACAGATTAAATGTTTTTTGAATGTTTTTGGGCCTTTTAAATAGTGACATACCTCTTCAAATGTCTTCACGAGATTTTTTGGACATATTTCACTATATTTATAAGGAACATTTCCAAAAATCCAACCTCACAAGTACAGCAAAATCTGTAAACGCACTCAATGCATGCATTTCAAAGAAAACTTTGTCCAAAACTCTTCAGTTCAGTGTTTTTGTTTTTGGCAGGACGCCATTTAGAACTAATCACTTTCAATAATACTAGACTGAACGCTGAAAGTATCGACATCTAACAAGCTGTAATTGATTTTTGTGTCGTTCTTGTAAACACCACAGCTCACAAAGAGTCATGTTGACAAAGTGCTATTATAAAGAAGCACTTTCTATAGGCTTTTTAAAACATCTTTAATTCTATTTAAAAACGAAATAAATGAATCAATAACCAAATAATCATATAAATGCCTGAAAACAAATAATACATAAAATGAATAAATAAATAGCCTACCTGAGATCAAATAGGCTGCTAACCTACTAAGTTAACCAACTAAATAACGCCACATTTTATGTAGGTTCATTGAAGTGACTTGGTCATTTGACATTGTTTTCACTACACATAATGAGCGAGACCTAAGAAATTACTATTTCATGTTAAAATACGGTAGTGTTTATGTTTGTATCTGGTCGCGGTTCGAGTGCCATTAAAGGTCTGTCGGTGAGAAGATTCTGCGCGTTTCCACCATTACCTCAGCCCGCGCGCCTCCCACTTACCGTACTGCACTGGCTCAGGCGCGCGTCACAGTTACGCAAGCAGGCTGCGAGCCAATGAGCGAGCAGCGGCTCACGCGCTGTACTCCGCTCTGCTCGCCGCTGCTCCATTCATTGGAATCCGCGCTCAGCGAGTGCTGCTGCTTTCTGCCCCCTGGAATAGCACTGTGTCTCAAGATGCTGCAATACGAAGGTAGGACTAAGAGAGGCGGATTCAGTGCTCTTTTGCGGAAACTGGGTTTTACATTTTTCATGACGGAGATTGATAGTGATGTTTATTAAGCCGGGTTTGATGCCAGAGACAGAAGGATTTTTATTTGAAATGTGAATCAGTATGTTATTGATTTCTGATTGAATGAGTCTATAGGGGCGACCGAGTATAGTGTTGATACACATTTTATTTAAACGTTTTAACTGAGTTTGTTTTTTACGCTATTTCTCTCAAACTTGAAATGATGGCTATTTCCATAGCTGTTTGTCTGCTATAAATAAAATAGTTTGGAAATCTACAATTTATCACTGAACTGTAAATGAATGAGAATTTAGAATATGTCAACCCTCATGTCATTTTAAGCATTTTAACAGCAAGTAACATTGGAAGCATATATATGTATGTTTTATATGGTGTTTATAAATATTAAATTACACATTTTTGACAGTAGCACCTGACATAATTAGTTTGGCCTAGTTCATGATTAATATTTTATAATTTTATGTATTTAAAAATTCATTGCATGAGAATACATTGGTTTATTTCTGTTATTATTCCTTCTCCATATTCTTTTCCATTCATTCCTACGCTCATAGCTGCTGCTTTTATTTAAATTTGAAAGTGAATAAGAAAAAAATTCTATTTTTTATTTATTTCAATTTTGATGGTCTGTATAAATCGCTGTTTTGATAAAGGATGTTTTTATGTCCTGGTGACATTGTAACAAGATTGTTAAACTGGCAAGGGATACTTCCTAATCTGTATGGGCGAATAGAAGCAATGGCCTGTGAATATGAAGCAGCTTAGTGTTGACTGAGAGTTTGGATCTTCTCAGTGGCCTGTAGTGCAGTCATACCATGACTGATGGGCCTTGGAAGATGTGAGTTTGTAAGGATTTGTGCCACTGGGTGTGTGGCACTCTATCCAAAGAGGATTTGTTTAGGTATGCGAATGTGGGAAGCAGGAGCAGCTGTGTGGGTGATTTCTTCTCTTCTTACTCACAGACAGGCTTTTTAAGATCTCACTTTTTGAATATAAGAGCACTGGCAGCCCTCTGGGCCACTTGGAATATTTCCTGAGCTTCATTCACAAACTTTGTGCACTTTATTTTTATTTTTTTAGTGAACTCAAGCATTTCCCTCTGTCCCCTTGTAGTGAATGGGACCCCAGCCAGTCAGCTGTCCACACCCCATTCTGCAAAGTCGCCCAGTCCGTCTCCCACCAGCCCGGGGAGCTTGAAGAAACGCAGGGTAAGAAAATATTCCCTCTTCAATCACCCTAACACACACACACACCATGTTTTTACACTAGCTCATATACACATTATCCTCAGATCTTCTGCTGTCCATCTGGTGGATTTGATATCATCTATCATCTAAACCCAATTCTACTATGTTAAATCGTGTCCTTTGTGAAGTTTTTATCCAGTATATGGCGTGATTTGAGTGTTCAGGGGCCAGTTGCATAAACATAGCCGCTAACTTAAAACTGTGTCTTAAGAACTATAACCATAGCAGTTCATTACGGCTAATCAGTCTTACTTTTCGAATTCAAATTAAACCAATTTACCTTTTTATGTAGCTAACTTGAAAAAGTTATGACCAGTCTTGAAGAAAAAATTAGATGACTAACTTGTAGTCTAAGCAGTTTATGCAACCAGCCACAGATCCTTCTCCACTTAGATAGAACCTCCTTTTACCATCCGCCACCGTCCCGGGCACTATATAACACGCTCCTTCTATGTTCTCAGGAAATGGACAAGGCCCTCATTGACAGCACAGCTTAACTTCCCCACTTCTTCAAAGTGGCGCTAAGATCCACAGTCAATCCTTAATCTGGGCCACCACTTTTGGAGATTTTATGTGCTATTTCTGTTTCTTTCACACTTAAAGTCCACTAGAATCATCCATGGAGAATGACTTCTGCTTGTAGTAGAGCAGCAATCATCAAGTCCAGGATCCAAAATTAACTTTTGCCAATGTCTGCCAATGGCGAGTATTTGAAAAAATTGATCATTAATACCACTAACACCGCAGTATATTAGATTTGAAACTAATTTTATGAACTATAGTCATATTCTCACTGACGTAATTAATTCAATATTTGTTGATGAAATTCATTATGTAATGATTCAATATTTTTTTACCTGCCATGAAGCTGTATTTTTCATGATTTGTATTTCAAAAAATATATTTTATTTAGGTTTAGCATTTTTCCCCTAGCAGTTTGACAAGTAGTGTCATATTCAAGATGATATACTTTCTGTGGCACCTATAAAAATAAATTTGTGTTTTTTTTATTTATTTAATATTTTCTTTTTTTAATGTGAGAATTTTCCCTAATAAGTTCCCACATGAAGTTCTGCAGAAAAAAATATTTTTCCTGCATTTTTCACTCAAATACAAGTTTTTAATTGATTGAATCGCTCGCATCACTTACAGTACATTAGTGAGAATATGACTAGTTACTACAATTTGTTTCAAATCGTGTAAAATCCTGCGGTTTCTAATAATATTATCTGTCAATGGGCGAATAATGTTTTATTTACTGACCAAAACCAATTTTACTCACATTTTGTGCTTGGCGAGTGAGAATTTTGGACCCTGATTGGGACTGTATGGTGGAGAAAGATAAATTGTGTAATACATGCTGTTGAAGGAACATGCAACTCACCAGTTCATTTTTTTCACCAAGACACACATTACCATTGGGTTTCAGAGATCAGTTTGTGTGGGAAGAGTTTGTGCACGTGACCAGATCAAAGTGTCTCTAATCCTGCATTTGATAGACTAATGCAAAGAGGTTTAATGCAGTAGAAACTTCCAGAGTTTTTCTCAGGTTATAACATGAGCCTTAAACACGATTACTCTGACTGTCTCTCTCTCTTAAGAGTCTCTCTGTCTTCCATTCTTTATGAGTGACTGTCTCCTCCTCCTTCTTTGCTCTCCATGACTAAGATGCACTACAGCATCCAAATGTTCTCTACAGTATGTTGAGCTTTTGGGTCACTTCAGATCCAGCTGCAGGCAGTTCAAGTTCTACCAGAAAGACTTGGGAGATATGATGTAACAAAGTATTAATTTATTGACAGCCCAGCAAGCAATTATTTATAGAGTTCTTTGGCGTAGACCATAAAGGTGGTGGTGGGGGAGGGTGGAGGTAGTTGTCGCGTCAGTATCTGCGAACTCAAATGTGTGTAAGTACCAATCTTTTATACAGCGAGTATAAGGACGTGATTGGATAGATGTGAAGGTAATAAGCTTTACTCCGACCTTAAATAAGGTTCTGATGGTGTAGGCGCATAGAGAAACGAGTTATTTACATTAAATGTGCAGCATGTTCTTATTTCTTTCCTGAAATGCATGACATTGCATCCTCTCCGACATAAATAAGCAAATCATTGGCTCCACCTCTAAGAGAAAGTACAGATATGTTGAACTTTTTTATATTCGAAATTGTTCCAGATTGCATTAGAATTGGCTAAACTTCTGACTTTTAATGATCTAAACGTGATTGAGTCGACGTGCCGGCAGAGAGACAGCACTTTGTGTTCGCCCTCCACCCGCTAGACTCTCACATTCTATTCATACTTTTCACTTATCTTGCACCGCAGCCTGAGCTCTTGAAGTTGGATGATCTCTCTGCGGTTTGATTCTGTCAGATGGCTTTGCTCTTAGCTCATTGCTGTTGCAGAATGAGAATTTTGGACAGTCAGATCTGCCCAAAGCAGAGACGCATCTCAGCGTCTCTACAACCATCTCCTGCATAAGTGGGTCAGGCTTTGAAAACCCCCCCAGTGGAGTTTTGTGAATGAAGGAGGGAGAAAAAACATTTACATAAATATGATACAAATGCAAAAGAACTGAATGTTCTCTTCTAAAAGGCTCCGAAGAAGCAGGCACTTCTTTATCTGGCTTATGAATTTATATGAGTCTCCGAATGTTGTTATTGCTGCTTTGTGGTTTGGTTAGTCAATTAGTTTGCAGTACGCAAATACATTGCTAATGTGTGTAATTACAGCAGTTCTCCGCTAGCAATCCAATCTCCTGAAAATCTAAAGATTACCCATTATAAACTTCTCTAATTGCTTATGCTACAGTTTTAAATGACCTTACTGCTTAAACTTGAATGATTTAAACACTGATCATTACTACTGATTTATTATTAATTGGCTTTACCGCTCAAGCCTGGGCTGTGAATTGCATTCAACGCATGACCCAATTTCAGAAATGAGCCACAGAAGAGTGGAGTATCTATACTGGGAATATATGTGTGTGTGTGGCCTCTGTATCCTTAGGGCATATCCCCTTCTTCGTCTCTCTTTTTTCCATGAACCCTCAGTTTCTCTGGGGAAGAATATGGAACACATGCGCATTTGATGCTATGGCGACAAATACATTTTTAATCAATGTCAAAACACATCTAAAACAGTAATGAACCCTTTCAACGTGTGCTAATCCATCTCAGTCTGGGTAAACAAGGTTTAATCGAGATAAATGAGGTTACAATTTCATTTGTATCATAGCTGTGAGATTAAACGGACATTTTGTTTGTCATTTTTTTAATGGTTGGTTAACTAGGTAGGCTGTGTGTTTTCTGTTGCGTAACTTGACAAGTGAGGCCATCAAGCTCAGCATCATTCTCAAAATCACACCTGTCTCTATCACAGTTGAGTGCTGTTCAGGATTGAATTGAGAACGCATTTGTTCAGATTTGAGGTCGCAAACATTATGCAGAGTTCCTTCTTTCCTATTTTGTTGTTGTGATGGATTTTGTTGTTGTGATGGTCATTGCAGTTCCACATCCTGTGGGCGTGGCCAATTCAATTTAAAATTTTCATAAAAACACATTCTTCATCATCTCTATGTAATGATGATGTTCCTCAATCTGTCTGTTGGGTTGCATGCTCCTCACATTTTCCTTTGGTGTTTTCACACCTGTATTTTTTTTTTTTTTCATTTTGAATGTTTAAATTACATTGTGTGTGTAAGTGTGCATGTGTTTTCATTCATTCCATAAACATCGATATCTCAAGTCAAGTGTTTTCATTTTTTAATGGGCCATTCCTTTAACTGGTCACTTCATATTAATTTCAGAAAATAGACACCTTGTTTTCTGTCTGATACCATGTAAATATTACCACTTTGTTTTCTGTCCTCTTGTTTTCCATTGGTTCTCATTGTTTTTTTCTGTTTGTTGTACCTTACTGTTTTTGACTCTGCTCAGTTGTAATGTCATGTATAACTTTGCTTTATTGTCAATCAAGCAGTTATCTTTATTTTTCTATTAGTTTTGTATCATAATCTAATTCTTAGTGGTTTTTTATGTGTATAAGGCATGTCATTTTCTGGTCATTGTTTTTTATGTGTTATCTAGACTTATGTGTTTCCCCCCCCCCCCATAAAGCATGTCATGAAACCATTCCATCATGTATGTATGATTGAAAATGCTAAATACATTAAACAGTAAATCTCTTTATCTAGTACAAGTTCTTTACAAAATAATTTCGGTCCTCTTCTGTTTATTTGGGGCAGTTTGGCTCAGAGTTGCTTTAATCACATTTTATTTAGCCTAGACTTTGCGGATGCCAAACCAATTTTACTTTTGTACTCTACGATTGCTTTAATGACGGTCCTGCGTTTAAATAACAAATTGATGCAGTCGGTCACAAGTTAGTTAGATTACAGGTGTAGTTACCAAATGTCCTGAAGGGACTCTTGTGAATTTTTCTCACATTGGTCTTAATGGAGTTGCAGCTAAGAAGCAAAACCTCAGAGATTCCAGAGAGAGGGAATGAGTATCAGCGATCCTGATGAAAACATTGGATTCAATTTCCCTATAGCATCACCATCTCCACGAAACAAAATCATCTCAGGCATTAAATCATCCATTATATAATTAGTCTGTAGCAAAATGACAAGAGTGACCATAAATGTAATAACGCGTCATTGTTATTGATACTGAGCCTGTTAATTGTTTCACTTATAAAGAATGGTTTGATAGCGTTACTGCAACACTAAATTATGGATCATTGAGGTAAATTTGTGTTATGAGCATCATGCACAGATTCTGAATAACAGACTATTATGCAACAGAGTAGCCTACTTACATTTGCCTGTGCACATTGATTTAACATAACGTAATATTGATCAGTGGATTCAGATCATTAAATTAAACGAGAGGCAAATACAAAAAAAGGTTTATTTTGTTTGGTTTTATTCCAGAGAAATTCTGTGAAAGTCTGATCTGACCTAGCATTCAGCCAGGAAACAGGAAGATGCCTTATATGGGCTAGTCTGGCTGCTTCCTGTCTCGCAGAGGGAAAATATTATTAGTACACTCCAACAGTTTCCATGGTAACAAGAGTTTTGACAGCGCCAGGACAAACTGTGATCTGAATGAAATAGAAAAAGGATGCTGAAACGCGCGCGCGCGCACACTCACTCTCTCGAGTCAAAGCTCTTTCTGATGACACTTAAACAGCCTTGCCTCGCCGGTCTCATATGCATCCACTCAAACAGACATTATCAAACAGTGTGTGTACTGTAGGAGTGCTGACCCTCCCTGACCCATCCACTGTTTCGTCTCGGCATGTTTGCGCTTCGTACTCGCCATTAGCAGCTCCTTACACCGCCGCCGTCCCTGAGGTGCGACCCGGGCCGCAGTCGCACGCCGCAACCGTCCAATCAATTCCATTTGAGTTCGCCCAACAGCCAGGAAAGCGCGCCTCTCCCGGAGACATCATTCCAATTACTCTCAGGGCGGACTTGAAAGGGTCCCTGCACCCTGACTGGCGGCAACCGTGAGCGAAAACCAATTTACAGCACAGCCAGTAACTCCGCTCACACTTGGTGCTTCCATGGAAACTAGCAAAGAAACACTGATGTGCTAACTTTCTTTGTCCTGCTATGTTTAAAAGTGAGAATGAGATGATTGTGTCCCAAGCGTACCGACCGTCCTGACGGGAATAGCACATGCGGCTTGAGGATATCCAGCACAGGTAGAAAGTGAGCGAAACACACAGGGAGCGGTTTATCCTTTTCAGTATTTTTAAAGTAAGGTGGTTTTTGGAGTTATTTCTCACACACACTGACCATGTACTGCTATGCAGTTGGTGGGCATGTGACGGCATCAAATTTTCGTGCTGCGATAATCGCTGAAGCTTTTACCATGGTATACCGTATTATCACGATATTGTAAAAAGTTGCAAAAAAATGTTGTCATACTCTAACAGGTTTAGTAACTTTTTTCTTATAACAAAAATAACTGAACATATAAATACAATAAAGCAATACACAACAATGTATAAAGTAAACAAATATTTCAAACAGATTCAAGTGCAAAAGACTTATAAAGAACTATATAGACATCACTAAATTGTACCCATCCTTACTCGTCGTAACTGCATTTTTACTGGTAAGAATTCAAATAGAAAGCTTTACAATTCAATTCTTACTAGTAGCAATTCCAATAAGAGAGCTCTTTAATGCAATTATTACTAGTAAAAACTGATTTAGAGAGCTCTCTAATTCAGTTCTTACTAGTAAAAATGCAATTACGACGAGTAAGGCTGGGTACAATTTAAGCTAAAACGGCTTGCCATAATCACTTTACAATAAGGTCTCATTAGTTAATGTCAGTTAATACATTAACTAACATTAACAATGAGCAATAGCTATATTTGTTACAGAAGTTATTATTCTTGTTAACTTTAGTTAAAAAAATATTACACTTTATTTTAAGGTATCTTTGTTACACTGTAACTATACATTTGAGCACTGTGTAATATTAAGTAACACCATATACTTACTAAAGGGTTAGGATTAGGGTTTGGTTTGGCTTATGCATAATTTATAGTTATTACTAAAGGAACTGCATGTAACATATAGCCTAACAATAACAGTGTAAAATGAAGTGTTACCAACAAATACATCTGATCATTGTTAGATCGTTTAGGCCCATTAAATAATACAGCTACAACTTTTAATTTTAATAATGAATTATTAAATATAAATCAAAATATAAAAAGGTTTAAGTTTGAATATAAATAGCCCTTTAAGTCATTAAGTTTTTGGTTATGTGATGAACACCACTGCAAATACAAACATCTGAATGGCTGTTTGAAACTTTTAAATATTGTTCAGAAACAGAAAGTAGCGCAGCTGCTTTGTTTATGGGGTTACAGGGGTAACGACTGCATTTCTGCTGTCCGATCAGCGCTATCTTCTGTGCATTTTCATTCAGCACGTGACGTATTCTTCATTGGTTCCGCCATGCTGCTCATGCTTGCTGGGCGTGTTTACATCAGAGTGCTCCCATGCCTCTTTCTGATGCAGCATACAGCGGTGTTGTGCATTTTAACGGTTAATGGAAAAGTATTCTTAAAATCGGAATAATTCGTAATAAATAATTATTCATGGTATTTTTAAGTGCCCACCATAACAATATCGTGTATGCTTATAATGGTTTCTGGTTTAATTGGATGTTCTCTTCCTCACAGGGATCCCAGCACAGTGGTTCCTCTCTGTCTCTGGCCTCTACCAAAGTCTGCAGTATGGATGAGGAGGAAGGTTCTGTGAGCGATGGTAAGAGATCAAGCAAAGCTGGTTTTTAGACAGTATTATTTATATACTATTATTGTATATTTTTTAACATTTTAATTATATTTTGTCATTTAAATTTGAGTAATTTTGACGTGTGCTTTTGTCATTTTTGTTATTTACTGTAGTTTTTAAAAAATATATTTCTATTTAGCTTAAATTATTTTTAAATTATTCTATTTAGCTTCTATTTTGCCTTGGCTACTAACTGGAATAATAAATAATTCCATTTCAGCTTTGGCAAAAACGACTTTTTGTATAGTTTCAGCTTTAGTTAACAATAGCATCACTAGGTTTAGAGTGACTGTTAAGCATGCCAGTCAACTGACCATCCATGAAGTATAAATGTATTCAGACTCCCTTACAAAGAGATTAAGGTCTACAGGTTTGTGCAAGAACTGTGATCTTATGCAGATATGTCAGGTTGATGAATTTATTCATGAGAAGTCCCTTTACTAATGAAAGCTTTATAGTAGCTCAGTGTCTTAAGAGTATGTCTGCAATGAAGGTCAACATTTGAAGGCTTTGCATAGGTGTTCATTATACACTCATTTCCACTTCAATGTAACACACTAATGAAAGACACATGAGGTGTGAACCAAATACATGTTTATCGTCTTGTTCTTTGAGCTGCATTCAAAGAGATTCTCAGACTAGGAATGTTGGTCGGGAATCAAATGCTTCCACTGCCTACAGAGATTTCAGTCATTAAAACACATTCTGAATGAGGCCCACTCAGTCTTGCTCTA
The DNA here is from genome assembly GCF_051911475.1 of Siphateles boraxobius. Taxonomy (NCBI): domain Eukaryota; kingdom Metazoa; phylum Chordata; class Actinopteri; order Cypriniformes; family Leuciscidae; genus Siphateles; species Siphateles boraxobius. The sequence goes on from NW_027508866.1 coordinate 7,004,907, forward strand.
ATTTTCTTCCTTACCGTCTGCAGCCGAGCCCTTGGAGGAGACGCCGATACCCACAGTCCCAAGCTCCATTTCAGATCGGTACAAAGTCGGACGAATGATCGGAGACGGGAATTTTGCGGTGGTCCATGAATGTGTGGAGCACTCGACTAGCAGGGCGTACGCTCTGAAGATCATCAACAAAGGCAAATGCAGAGGCAAGGTGAGATGTGAACGCATTACGATATTGTCAATAAAATGCTTATATTTTTATTTTTATGATGATTTATACAATATATATTTCTCCTGCACAGGAGCATATGATCCAGAATGAGGTGGCTATCCTAAGAAGAGTGAAACATCCAAACATTGTGCTGCTGATTGAGGAAATGGACACTTACAGTGAACTCTATCTAGTCATGGAGCTTGTAAAGGTGTGTATTATAGTATTTTCATGCACCTGAGGTATTTTTTTGTTTTACATGTCTTGTGGTGATCCGGATGAATTTTAGCTCTTGATGGTCCGTGTAATGGCCACCCTGTGCAGTTGTGCTGCCTGTGTTGAACTGAGTGTTATTTTAAGCTGCTGCTCCACTTAACTCGACTCTTTGAGGGGATTTCTGCCATGCGAACGGCAAACCAGGCCACCATGAACTTTCTGCCTGTTGTGCATAAACTCCTTGACCTCAAGGAAACTCTTGTGACGTAGATAATTTTCTGTGTGTGGAGTACCACCTTTCTTTGAAACCGTTCCATTCCCAAACCTAGCTGTAGATGTGAAAGATACCTCAGACTAGAGCCGGGCAGAATGATGATATACAGCATGGATACAATATAAAGGGTCTATCCACAGAGATTTTGCTATATTGTGGTATGTGAACATAGGCTATTTAGGTTTACAGCCCATTCATGTTAAAATGATTTAGGGGCCGTTTACACAGAATGCAATTTTGCAGTTTTTCCATTGTTTTTCTATTTAAAACGAGCAAGACAGAGGTCTATGACTTTTGTGTCTTTTGCAGTGTCTTGTGCAAAACACAGAAACGCTTTTTCTCAAGCAAAAAAATAGTATTTAAGAACTCAGTGATGTACTCGCGATGATTGACACAAGCGCGCTCAGAGAAAGTCGCTTTCATACATCATGCAATCACAAATTCAATTATTTTGTGGCATATTGCACTTAAACATCAAATACATTAAAAAATATCTCAAAATGGTTGTCTTGCCGATTATTCAAGTAGGCACAGTTGGTTAACGTAAACAGTTGGGAAAGAAATCGGGTGTGTGTTGTATCTGTGCATTAGATATTAACGTGACAGCAGTCTACTACCCCAGACAGCAACATGGTGTCGGCCCAGATCCAGCCCACATCTGGACCGTGTGGAATCCAAGTGTACCAGATGTGGGCCGGATCTGGGCCGACACTATGTTGCTGTCTGGGATACCTGCTGTAATCTAAGCCATAAATGTTAAACAAATTACAAAAATAAAAATACTCACTTCTCTAGGATGAATAACTTCAGTAGCATTCATAAGAATCAATGCCTATTTAATACAGTAAAGAGGACTATTCAGTTTCTTTCTTTGTTCTTATTTTTAGGGAGGAGATCTTTTTGATGCCATCACATCCGCCAACAGATACACTGAGCGGGACGCCAGTGGCATGCTGTACAACCTAGCCAATGCTATCAAATACTTACACAGCCTTAACATCGTCCACAGGGACATCAAGCCAGAGAACCTTTTGGTAAGATATCAACACACCATCCTTCCATCCATCCTTCCTTCTTTCCTTCCTCTGAGAGTGACATCCTGAGAAAATATCTCATGTCTAACTCTCAAGCGCTGTTGTTGTCACATCCTAAAGATCACCAGCCTCCACAAACATGTGTTCTCGTGTGTACGTGTTGTGTAGAGGAACGGATGAAACTCATAGGTCCTGTGGGCTGGAACTATATAAGTGTGTTTGGAGAAAGAGAGATGATTGCTGCGAGCTCTTTGACTGAGTCTAGACCAGCCACCTACTGACTGACTGCATACGTGTGATATCACTTCTGCAGCGGAAGAACTGAGATGTGACTCACACTTTGACAGTTCACAGACTGTACTGTTCTCCAAGGCTGCTCTCGTACGAACCTTTTACCAGACATCATTCATGAATCAGCGGGTGATACGCAGCCACTTCCTCTACTGATTTAAGAGGGAAGCGTTTTTTTAAGGCAAGACACCCGAGCTGAACAGGGTTCAACTTTTAACAAATAGATACTTCAAGTCCCCCTGTTGATTAATCACAAAACAATTGTTTTATATTACAAGTTTTCTGAAATAAGTTATCTATATAAATATGCACTAATAATGGTCCAAAACATAAATCTGAACTTTAGATAAAGCAAGGCTCAAAATTCCTCTGTTTTTGTTGGCATATTAAGTTAAAGGTTGAGGTACGGTGGAGATTTTGAACATCTCTTTTTATCACTCCAAAAAAAATCAGAAAATACTGTCAACAGCCAGAGAGCCATATCTTAATGTTTTTAAGAATGAAATATTATATAAATTAGGTGAACAAACCCCCTTGTAAAAACCTTCAGAGTATAGATTGGAGAATGGTAATATTTTGGAGTGGACATAGAATGAGTGAGTGTAATAAGATCAAATTTTAAATGTGTATTTTGGATGTTATTTTTTCCACTGAAAAGAAGACACGTTATGGAGGCAAAATATGCCAAAATCTCTAAATAGATCAGTGCATTAAAACACAATTAGTGTCTTGCCTTAAGCCCTGTTTATGAGCCGGGGAATCTGTCTATGAATGCTGTGGATCTTACAATTGAAATGTGATCTGGTAGCAGTAAATAAGACCCTCTGTGTCTCAGATGCACTCCAGTGAGCTAGAAAGAGCCGTGCACTGGCTCACATATGCGCTCACTCAGTCTTAGTGTATCGCTTGTGGCTGGAAGCATACATGTAAATGCACCTTGCAATGCAGTATGAGGTTTTTTCATAATGCATCACTTTACATATTATATAACAACAAACACAAAGCCAGCCAATCTTAGGATGCTCAATGGATTCAGTTCGTTTTTAGCACCAGTGGAATTTAGGTTAAAGACATTACATGCACAAATATCTGTTTATTTGAAGCGAGGGAATATTTTTGACTCTGATCTGCACATAAGAGGCACCTTGGGATTTTTGAGAGCCGGATATGTCATTTTCAAAGATTGCTTTGAAGGATCTGGGTTGGTTTTATTCCCAGCTCTAATATCGTTCTTCGCTTTGATTCGCAGGTGTACGAGCATCAAGACGGAAGTAAATCACTGAAGCTGGGCGACTTCGGCTTGGCCACCGTGGTAGACGGACCCCTGTACACTGTCTGTGGGACACCCACATATGTAGCACCTGAGATTATCGCAGAGACCGGGTGAATATTTTAGCATGTTTGCACAAATCAGGGTGATTGAATGTGTGATATTTTCATGGACTCGTGTGATGCTATTAAGCATTCTGTTGTGATTGTTATGTTCATATTATTTGGAATTATAAAACCGAAAATGATTAAGTATAGAGCATTAAAACTGAAACAACTCTTTTGTCTTCTGGATTGTAGGTATGGCCTTAAGGTAGACATTTGGGCCGCTGGAGTCATCACATATATTCTCCTCTGTGGCTTTCCTCCATTTCGTGGGTAAGTTTAGAGTGTATGAGAAAATGTGGCTTAGGTTAATCTGAAATTATACTTTTTTTAATGCTTTTCGAAGTTGTTAAAAAAAATCATGCTATTGCCATCAAAACTGTGAATTTATCAGTAGATGTCAAAGATTCATTCTTAAATACATTTTTGCTGGCGTGTAGTGCACTTTGAGTAATGTAATCAAAGCTGTAAGGTTATGTAAGATGTTATTGCGCCTCCCTGTGTCTATCTGTGGTACTTTCCATGAACTAAATGCATCGAGCTCCCCCTGTTGATGTATTGAAGTCGCATTCCCTATTTCAGGAGCACTGATGATCATGAAGCTCTGTTTGACCAGATACTGCTGGGACAGTTAGAATTCCCTCTTCCCTATTGGGACAATGTATCCGACTCAGCCAAAGTAAGTGGAGTTTGTTTGGAATAAATTGGAAGTGGATTTTTCAAAAAGCAAAAAACATTATAATAAATAATATTGTGTTTTTTTAAAGCAACATTATTTGATATTAAAATTATGTTTTAAAAAAAAGCTAAAATATAGGATAAATAATATAGTAAAATAATATGATAAAAGATAATATATGGGCTTTTTGGAAGCAAAATAATATGTTAATAAATAATATGTGGGGTGTTTTTAAAAGGAAAATAATATGATACTAAATATGTGGGCTTTGTAAAAGCAAAATAATATGTGGATTTTTTAAAAGCAACATAATATGATATTAAAATGTTTTTTTTAAGCAAAATAATATGTTAATAAATAATATGTGGGTTTTTTAAAAGCAAAATAATATGATAATAAATAATATGTGAGCTTTTTAAAGTAAAATAATAAAGTGATAAATAAAATTTGTGATAAAAAATACATAATTATATATTATAAATATAATTATATTAATAATATGATAATTTTGTGATTTCTCTATGATAAATTATTAGGAAATAGTGTATAACTATAGACAAATAACGAAATGTATAATGTTCGAAATCAAATGTAATTCTGCTTATAAAAACCATTACATATTATTATTATCTTGCTTTAAAAACCTGCTCATTATTTCTTATCAGATTATTTAACTTTTAAAAAGTCCACATATTATTATTATTAATAATTGTAATAATAACTTTTTGTTTAATGTGGTCATTATGTTCACCAATTGAAGGCCATGAGTCTCAAATTGGACATCAATATGTATTTGTTGGCATTGGGGTTTGGCAGTAACTGTGTCCCGTCCGTGTCCTCAGGAGCTGATCGTGTCGATGCTGCAGGTGGAAGTGGATCAGAGATACACAGCGCTGCAGGTGCTGGAACACCCCTGGGTCACTGTGAGTAATTCAGATTAAACTCATCTGTATCTGTGAATCTTTATTGATAAATTATAACAGACACAGTCTTAACACATTTAGTCCTCTTGTTTAATAACTACAGTAACTGATCGGATCAATGGCTGTTTCAGAATGACGGTCTGTCAGAAAACGAGCACCAGCTGTCAGTGGCAGGAAAGATCAAGAAGCACTTTAACACTGGGCCAAAGGCCAGCAACAACACCCCAGGAGTGTCTGTCATGACGGTAAGAACACTCACAGTCACACCAGACGCAGAATAAACATTAAAGACAAGGCACAATGTGTGATGGACAGCTGAGGCAAAAGTTCATACACTATTAGCTTACAAATTACTAACAGTTGAAATAGATGATTTGAGTGCATCTGTAATGTTATCTGAGCTCCAGTGATTTTTCTTCGCTTAGCTCGACCATGACTTTTCCATCCAGAGATCAGGGTCGTTGGATTTCTATCAGAACCCGGGCATGTTTTGGATAAGGTAACGCCATGTGTCCGCTGTAGCACGCCAGCCCCTGTCTTGTTGAACCCCAGTGAATCCTGCTCGTGTCATGATCAAAGATGGCTGCTGCGCTCTGGCCATCAACAGTCATTCAGCCCATGTGTGTGCATGATTTGCTTCAACATCATGTCAATTGATATATTTGTATGTGCTGTTCACCTGAGTGTGGTGCTTGTGTCACTGTCCTGCTTCTAACCAGCTTCTCATGATCTCCAACCTTGTGCAGAAAAAAATATACTCCGCAACCAGTCCCGCTTTTGCCCATAATGTTTATTTTGTTAGTAAAATTCACTTTTAATATATTAATGTCATGTATGTATTACTATTAAATGTACTCTACTGTTCACAAGTTTAGGGTCAATAAGATTTTTATTTGAAATGAATATTTTTATATTTAGCTAGGAGGCATTAAATTTCAATTTTACTTTATTGTTGCAATCTCTTCCAAAAATTGATGAACAAAAGATTTCAGTAATCTGTTCATTCTAGCATATGCTACTCTAAGTCTTCTATTTGATGGCATATTCCTCATACAAAGGGTCAGACATAATAAGGGGACGACATTTGAATCAAGGCAATTTGAATTCTGTAGCAGTAAATCCAAATAATATAATGATTTCTGAAGAATCGTGACACTGAAGGCGAGTAATGGCTGCTGAAAATTCAGCTTTTTTAGAATAAATTACATTTTAAAATTTAAAAATATTTAAAAATAACATTTAAAAATATATCAAAACAGTTTTTAAATTATAATAATTTTTCACAATATTACTGTATTTTTAATTAAATAAATGCAGCCATGGTGAGCATAAAATACCTTTTTCAAAAACATTTAATCAGTCTTACTGACACCAGCCTTTTGAACCATAGTGTATTTACATTTAATTTGTTAATATTTTGAATTTCTTTTTAAATATTTTTTTTAAATAATTTTAATCAAAGGGATAGTTAACCCCCCAAAAAATGTTTTAATGATTTTTTCACCCTCATATTATTCCAATGTATATATAATGTCTACAGACATAATGTCCAAACAGAATGTCTAAGCTTTGACAACCATCCACTGTCTTTAAGTTTAGACATTCTGTCTAAGATATTTAAGCCTGGTTTCACAGACAGGACTTATATTAAGTCATAGTTCAATTAGGACATTTAAGTAAGTTTTATAAACGTGCCATGGGGAAAAAAAAACATTACTGGTGTTCATATTTATATTGATACATATATATATACAAGTTTCAAACATGCATTTTAGTCTGGGACTAGCTTAAACCTTGTCTGTGAAACCGGGGGTAAGTGTTTTAACTGACGAACATAATGCAAAATTAGAAAGACATGGCAAAATCTGTTGTAATTAAGACTAAAGTTCCCTATTTCCTCCATCAGACCACCGCTCTTGATAAGGAGAGGCAGATTCTCAGACGAGGACGCCACCCGAATGTGAGCGCAGCTCCCTGGACCACCCAGCCGACCTGTAGCCTCCACATCCCAGCCTTTACGCCTCGTCTGTGCCCCGGTCTGCACCTCGACCTCACGTCCCAGCCGCCCCCCCGCCCCAGGCCATGTCCCTCTCCCAACACCTCCACCACGCCCGAGTCTGAAGACTTTTCCGCCTGCTCCACGGAGACTGTTCGCTCCCTCTTCTCCCCTTTCTAGCGTTGAAAGGAAAGAGAGCGAGTGGAAAGGGCACTAAAAGAGGAGAAGGGTTTATGAGGATTCGGAGCGCGGCCGAGTGGACCGATGAACTGAACTGAACCATTTTGTAATCTGATCACATAAAGGTGCAGGGAACATGATGACCGTCAAGAAGGGTTTCTTGTTTATTTATGGTCATTATAATAACCTTTTCATTTATTTATACATATTGAAAACATATTATTTTTTATTCAAGTTAAATAATGTCCTCTTTTTCTGTTGAAGCACCTTAGAAATGTGATGTTTTTATTGGTCCGGTATTGTTCATATGCTCCAGAAGGAAACTGTAAGGACACTGTAACTGATTAGCTATTGGGATTCCTGGTAATTCGTATCCCGTGTTCCCAAAAACCTTTCGAAGCAGACTGAAAATGATTTGAATTGCCGATACCTGGACTTCCTTCCCTTAGTGGTTACAGTACTTGACGCACAGCACTTGTTCATACGTGAGATGGGGACCTTGTTTTGTAATCAGTGTAAATAATATAATTTCAATTATTTTGATATTGACAATATATTTCTTTATCTTATCTAGACAATGTAAGTCACATTTAACCATTTTTGCAGTTTTTAAGTATATGGAACATAAGCACAAATGCATTGTGGGAAAGACATAAGCAACATTCCTTGATACAGGGTCAGCTCTTGGAAATACAAATGCCGGTTCGTTCTGATTAATTCCATCTCATTAATGCAGGACATTCATTCCGTGGTGCTGTGTAATGAGAAATCAGGAGGTCAGATTAGGGTTGAGTGTTCCTGAAGTGCTGTAAGAGGTGTTCTAGTAACTTATAGCCCTGCTTATGGTGTTATTGTATTCTTTCATTAGTGCATGGAATACAGAGTGGCTCTTACATTATAATTTGAGACATTATCTTATTAAAAAATACATTTTAACCTCATTTTGTTGTTGTGTATTGATACTGTTTGACCAATGCTTTCCAAATGAAGTGATCTTTAACAGACATCTTGCAGACCTACATCCAATTGTTTCTGATATGTTTGACTGCACGCTGCAAGACATATAATGCACATTAACAGATGAGGCAAAAAGTAAAATAACTAGCTTGTGCTTGGAGGTAAGCTAACTACTCAGTTAAAAAAAGAAAAAGTGACAAAGATGCGACCTCTCTCCCCCCATTTTCGCTAAATGTTACCACAGCAAAAAAACTAAAACTAACACCCCCTTTAACCTTCTGACGTCTTTTATAAATTACTTTTTGTCGAAGTTCAGCACTGTTTTGTATTGAAGTATGAAGTAGTTTTCAAAAACGCATCAGATCTACATGAATCATCACACAAATAACTTATTTTAAATGATCTCTAATGTAAACCTAAAGCATATTCACAAACCACAGCTGTTGTTTTTTTGAGCGACGACAGAGATATTTGGAAATTAACTGATAACGTTACAAACTTTGTCCTCGCAGGCAACATCAGCGTTACATTTCCACTGACCTAAAATGTAAAGTCCTTTTATACAAATCTGCAAAATCTGTTTCATTCTTACTGACCGCCAGAGGCAGTGTAAACACTATGGATTGTCGCAGCGCCAGCTAGATAGGTAGAAAGAATATACCATTAAGTCAAATGGCGCGTAACGTATTTTGAGCCCTGAAGGGTGGAGGGTAACAGGAGCCTAGCTCAGCTCTCTACCTCGTTTGCTTTCTCGCCTGGTTGAGATAGGTTGAATTTGGTTGAGTGATTATTCGCGCTGTCAAGTGCAGCTTACATGAGCAGCGAGATTCGTCCTCACAAGCTGTGACTACCCCATTCAAGGATTTGGATTACATTTTGGTGAGTTTTTTTTAAATATTTTGCTTCGTCGGTAACACTCTGTGCCTCTCGGTGCAAATATGGTGGCTTGTGTTTTTCCGCGCCTACCGCAGAACTAACGGCATGATGAGCCGCAACGTTGACCTTATAAAACCGGGAAAACGTGCATGGAGAAGCCCAGGTAGCAGGGAAACTCCTCTAAAAACAGCCCATGAAGATGAGATGGCCCTAGTGGAATGGTAAGAAATGGTGCGTTCAAGTCCTCCTGGGAAGTTCGTACTTACGAAGGTGGGAAGTCGTGTTTTTCGACGTGAGGTGCGTTCAAGTCAGTTTCGTCGGAGCAAGATGGCGGTGTACCTTCTTTTAATGAATTATACGAAAATACAGCAAGGTTTGTTAACTCTGCTTATAGAAAATTAAGAACAAAGAATGCGCAGCGGCATCAGGTGTGTTTTTCTTTTCATGTTTTTAATTAACTTCTGAAGACAATGTAAATTGTAAACTCTAAGCATTTTTTGTTGTAATTCATTAACTTGCTGGTTTTAACAAGATTAATGATGATCATGATAAATGACAGTTTCTTGGACGAGTACACATTGAAATTCAATTAAAATTTACCGTCAACTACAGACGTTGCATCCATTGATTCCGCTGTTTCACTGACACGCCCCCAACTCGTACAGATCGGGGCTTAAAGAAAATCCCGAGCTCCCCACTGGTATTACGACATTGTGGTGGCGCTCAAGTGCATTCAACTCGTAATTACGATCTATACGAGATGACTTCAACGCAAAATTGGTCTCCAGGGCAGTGGTCTCCCTCCTGCCCTGTAAACCAGCGTAATGGTCTCTACTATCCAGTTCGACAACCTCTGCTTCAACACTGGAGCACCTTTCTTCACACCACCATGGCAGACAAATAACTGGTCTGATTGTCTAAATTGAACAGTAGAGTTCACATAACACTTCAAGGCTTGAACAGGACACAAAAGTTGGGCACTTGAATCAGACCCTGAAGAAGTCTGAAAAGAGGCCAGTTCAATGTGCTGATTTATGAAGTGGGGAAGAAGGACCTTCGGAAGAACCGGGTCGTAGAACCACCCTGGAGTCATCCGGTAAGCAACTCAAGCACAGTTCACTAACAAACAGCGTTGTGCAACTCACTGAATCATTTCGCAGTTGCAATAGCTAACTAAAAAGAAGTCTTCAAGGAAAACCATTTAATGTCAATGCTTTGAAACGGCTCAAACTGGGGTGAGCACAGGAATGCAAGCACGAGGGACAAATCCCACACAGGAAAATTAGGATTCCGAGCAGGGTTCAGATGTCGCGCGCCCTTCAGAAAACTGCAGACAAGACTGAGAGCTAAGAGAAGAGAATCAGAATCAGAAAGAGCTTTATTGCCAAGTGTGCTTGCACACACAAGGAATTTTCCTTGGTACTGAAGCATCCAGTGCACATTCACAAATACAGATACAACAAGAAACATAGTAATACAAATTCTACAATTGTAACAAAAATTAACATTCAAAAACTGTCAACTGTCAAAAAAATTATAAAAAAAGAAAAAAAAAAGAAAAAACTATAAAAATATATGGTCCCAGTTGGGTTTTGTCAGAATAAACATTTACAGATTATGAACATATTTACAGTATTTTGAATAGTATGAATAAATATAAATATCACCTGAATTTTTAAGATATTGCACTAAACAGTGGGAGTATTGCACTTACAGACATATGCCTTGGGAGATATGTTAACTGTTCAGAAGGGAAATGGCCTGTGGGAAGAAACTGTTCCTGTGCCGAGATGTTCTAGTGCCCATTGATCTGATTCGCCGTCTTGACGGTAACAGTTCAAACAGGAGGTGTCCAGGGTGAGTAGAGTCTGTGATAATTTTACCTGCTCTCTTCCTCACTCTGGAAGAGTACAGGTCCTGGAGGGATGGCAGGGGGGCACCAATGATCCTCTCCGCAGTCCGGACTGTCCGTTGTAGTCTCCTGATGTCTGATTTGGTAGCTGAACCAAACCAGACAGTGATGGAAGTGCATAAAACAGACAGAGCCACCAACTGGAACATGATATGCAGAAATTGCAGCATCAAACACTTTCAACGTGGAAGCTGCTTTTCCTTCCTCAAGTAAACGTTGAAGAAAAAGCTTAAGATACTCGGAATGTCGCATGTTGCAGGATCGAGCCCCCGTTCCTCACACACGAGTAACACTCTGTGCTTGCACAGGGAGATCCTGGGCAACGTCTCCCATATCAGAGGTATAGGTGGAAACGCATATAGCAGGCAGTTTGGCCATTTGTGAGACAGCGCATCCTGACCCAGGGGGCTGGACACTTCTGTTCTTGCGAACCATAAGCAACAGTGGTCATCTCTGAAGCAAAAAGATCCACTTCTACTCTTCCAAATCGTAGCCAGATCCCCTGCACTACATCTGGATGAAGTCTCCATTCTCCTGGATGTACTTGATCCCTGGAAAGACACCATGTCAGGATCTCGTGAGTCAGCCGTAGAGACCTGCGGGATCTCGTGCCACCCTGATGGTTCAGATGGAACACTGTTGAAGTATTGTCTGACCGAACGAGAACATGGCAGCCTGCCAGAACCAGCATTAATTACTTTAGAGTCAAGAACACTGCCCTTAGTTTTAGCAGGTTGGTATGTTCTGTGGCCTGGATCGGTGTCCAGCACCGAAATACCCCTCCGATTCCACGTTGCCCCCCATCTTGTGAGGGAAGTGTCTGTCGTGACCAGCTCCTGACGAGAGGGAACAACACCCAGGGGCACTCCTGCCTTCAGGAAATCTAACTGTCTCCACCGCCTCAACGCACATATGCAACAGTGAGAAATTATAACCAGTCGATGGCAATGTCTGGTGGGATCTAGCCGCAAACTTTTGTTCCATAACTGAAGTGGTCTGAGGTGGAGTAAACCCAAGGTGATCACCACTGTAGCCGCTGTTAACATCCCTATCAGTCGTAGGACCACCTCATACTGCAAAGACACACCCGGGCGAAAGAGAGACAAAAGTTGCAGAATGTTTGTCACACGTTCCTGAGACAGGGAGGCAGACATTAGGCAGGAATTCAGGGTCATTCCTATGAACGTAGTGGTCTGTGATGGAATCAGGCGCCTCTTTTTCTCATTCACAGAAAACAGCATCAGTCCCCTTTTCAACATCTCCTGTCAGTTAAAACAACCAACACAGACGCACTTGCGCAAGTTAAGAAGCACGTGCTCCGCAGCATCGAAGTGTCTTCACTTGTCTAAGCCAGGTACCTATAGTGTTTTCCTAAGCTACAGCATTGTTGTGAAATTAAACCACTAAGTTACTTAAAATACATCCATAGAGCCAGCCTGACCTAGGCAATAGCCCAAAAGTCTTCAGGCGTTTTTATAAAATAAGATCGCGTTATATCCGCGGGTACTGCAGATAATCTGTGGCTCATACGGGCCAAGTTATAAAAAATAAAAAATTGCGAGTGGGTCGCTGAGATATCATTAAAAGACTCTAAACTCATTTCACAGTAAAATGCAACGAACTAGCGTAATTTTTACTTTAGTTTTCAACAACGTATTTCTCTTCAGGGAAAAGCAATCAAGGAAAACATGCCTAGATGCACCTTCTAGTGGTCATTATATAAAAAAAGGCTCACTACATGAAATTGTATGTAATTTTCTTAGTAAGCTGTTAAATTTTGTAAAGTTTCCTTAATTTTTTCATTATTTTTTTCATTTCCTTAATTTTTTCATTTCAGATTAGTAACCAGACTCAAAGTGCACCAGATTAATGAATTTATCTTTAAAATGTACACATTTTTTCCCCAGGGAGAGCATGCACCCGGACCCCCCTAGAGGGACCGAGCTCTACCCACAAAAATACTGTGGGAAACACAGTAGGCTATATGACGGTCTACGAAAAATACTAATTTAATTATTTTATTATTAGAATGCATGATCGGGATTTTACCACCTCCGCCTAATTTTGAGACAGGAAAAACCCTGTAATACCAACAAATATCTCAAGAAAAGATAAAAAAAAGTGTCTAAAATGGCCGGCGGATTGAACCAAGGGACAAAAAGTGTAACATGGATTCGAGGAAAAAACACTCCAAGTAGATATTACAATGAGAGACTGTTAACTGTGCGTTCACACACCGCCGCCGGCGAGAGCGTCAAAGAGCGAATGTGAATGCAGAACACCGCCAGGACTTGTTCGGGCCTTGAAGTGTAATGTGAACTCTACTGTTCAATTTAGACAATCCAACCAGTTATTTGTCTGCCATGGTGGTGTGAAGAAAGGTACTGCAGTGTCGAAACAGAGGTTGCCAAACTGGATAGTAGAGACCATTACGCTGGCTTACAAGGCAGCAGGGAGACCACTGCCCTGGAGACAAATTTACCATTCCACTAGGGCCATCTCATCTTCATGGGCTGTTTTTAGAGGAGGTTCCCTGGTGGATATCTGCACTGCTGCTACCTGGGCTTCTGCATGCACGTTTCCCCGGTTTTATAAGATCAACGTTGCTGCTCATGCCGTTCGTTCTGCGGTTCTTCTGGAGCAGCCTTAATTTCATTAGGTGGGTGGCATTCCTCATGACTATGTTGGTATGTGTCATCCATAGTGTTTACACTGCCTGTAACTGTGGTTCTGTGAATTTTGGATGACCGCCAGAGTTCTCAGTCACTCGGAATGCGTGAGAAAGGCATACTGAGGTAGAGTACTAGAGTGCTGAGCTACTGTAGCTTTTACCCTCCAGGGCTCAGCATACGTCACGCCACGTGACTTTGTTGATATATTCTCTTGACCTATAGCTGGTGCTGCTAGAAGGGTATTCCTGCACAACCGGAGGCTGCAGTTTCAGGACCCCAGTTTTAGGACCGCAGTTTCAGGACCCTAGTTTTCTGTTACAGTGCCACCTACCGAACTGGATCACCGAAAGCACTCATTTAACCCCTTTCGTCGGCCCCAGATTATTGTTCAACTTTCATTATTCGTTAAAACATCACACTCTTACTTATTTGATCTGGACAAACTGAGCATCATTAGAAATATTTAAAACTCCAGCTTCGATAGTTGACCACTGTTTATGATAAAACTGGTTTGCAGTGACATTAATTTCTTAATTTATGACAGGAGTGCAAAATTATTAATCTGTAACATTCGTTATTTTGAATAGAAATCATCACTCATAAAGCAGTCATTCACGTCTTCTCTGGTTTATTTGTGTTCACATACATACAGCATCCGCCAGGGCTCTTAGTCCAATGGTGCACATATTTGGAGAAATAATGATTTTCATGTTCCACTAAATTATGCGATCTAAAGCTCAAACAGCGAACACAGTGAGATATGCCTATGGATCTATCTCTCCTCTTCCTGATTTGCGTCAGTTCTCTGCGCTCTCTTATTCGTTATAGAGCTGTCAATCATCTGTTTCTTCTTTGGGTTGAAACATAAAAAGGTACTCAACAGGACGGACCGCTTTTAGTCTCCGCATTTGTCCTCCGACTGCAACTGCTAGCGCTTTCACCGGAAAATAGTTTACCCTACTTCCGGTCTTGGCGGCCATTTTTGTGAAATAGGCCTATAATCCTGCCCTTACTGCATGACGCGCTGCTGTGTACACTTCCTCATTCTGACCTTCGTGATAACAAAGCTAAGACACATCTCTTCACCTGAAAAAAGAAGCTAATAAATGCACGATTTCGAGTATATGTGGTTTGTGTGTGATTTTCGATATTTTCATATGAATAAAGAATGTTTACAGTATTGCTAAGCAAGGTGTTGCCATTAGCTGCATATAAAATGCTATATAACATATTTCAACATCTTTTTTTTAACTTAAAACCATTTTAAACCGCGACCGGAATATGATACAAATACTCGATGGTGGTTTAAAGTGAGCTTTAAGTAAAAGTGTAATATTAATATTTTAAATTGTGTCATGTAGCTTGATGCTACTTACTCTAATCCACCTGCCGTAGGAGCTTTTCTATTCCATAATCTTCTTTGTTAATATATAATTTTTTTTCTAACAAGACTTAAGATAATAGGTGGATCTTGATACTATGTACAAACTAAACCACCTGGATCCTAGAACTGCGGTCCTGAAACCGCTGCCGCCGCTATATCATCTAGTTCGGTAGGTGGCGCTGCTGTCACAAAAAAACTAGGGTCCTGAAACTGCGGTCCTAAAACTGGGGTCCTGAAACTGCAGCCGGTTGTGCAGGAACATACTACTGGGTGCTGCAATAATCCATAGTGTTTACACTGCCTCTGGCGGTCATCCAGAATTCACTGAACCACAGTTACATGCGTAACTAGCGTTCTCGTGCATTGTTTTACATTTCCCCTGCCTTTTTCTGTTCTGCGCACCAGAACGTTTCACTGTTCACGTGACTGTAGCCTAATTTAATTTCATACAAATAATTGTAATGTCAAAGGCTGAGCGGTTGATTTGTACCCACTTGATAAAATATATTTGGAACAAATTTAAAATGTTTAAAAAAAATTAAATAAAAATATTTCCTCATTTTGTTAACAAATAAGCTATTTTTTAAAAATTTTATTAAAGAAGATTTTCACAATGATTTCGGCAAAATGTTTCTGTTCCCTTTTTTGCAAGCCTCAGTAACATGCTTGATTGTAAACGATTAAACAATAAAATATTTGACCAGATATATTTTTTTTTCAATATATTTTAAATCCGCTAAAACTCTTGAACGCTGACATCTGCCTGATAAAGCTAAGTAAGCAAACAAAACAAACTAATCGATATTATCACTAAATGCCATTAAAGATAAACCATCTGTGCATGTGTATGTATTCTTTTCGGGCATTTTGAACAAAAAAAATCATTTTTTGAGCAAAAAAAACAAGAGTATGTGACCACTGAATTAATGACTGTCAAGTGTTTAAAGAAAGAAATACGAATACCTCAAAGATGTTTTGGCTTGTTTTATTGTAAATACGACAAAAAGGAAACAATTTTATTTTACAGTTATTGATCTATATATTGGCATGAATTAATATTTAAACATTTTAAGAGACACCTGTGAGATTCTGGCTTATTCAAGTTGCAGCAAATGCATGAAACAGCAGGTGGGGACTGAATTGAAAAATTACATCTGAATCAATGAAATAAATCATCCACTATTTACTTCCTGCCAATAAACTATTCCTCTCCTTTCCACAAACGATGCAGACAAATAAAATAAAGTAATAAATTAAAATTATATGCAATCATCATGATTAGATACATCTTGCAAAATAAATTAACAAAAAATATTTAGCAAATGTACAAATCAAATCAAATATACAGTACTGACCACTCACCAACACTGAGACAGGCCTGCATGTTAATTATGCGCCTCTGTGTCATCTATATTCACATCCAATGGCCAATGCCAAGGCAGATCAACAAATTCTTTGCATAATTTGTTCATTTTTTCATTTCTGAATTCCATTTAAGTCTCCAGCTGACTAGTAATTGCACCTCTGTAGTAAAACAACTAGCCTATATTTCAGTATCATAGTGTTGCTGATTGAAAAAATATCCTTCTCACTCTTTTCTCACACTTTTTAGGAGGGGGATGAAAAAAAAAGTCTCAGTATGCGTGTATGCGGATTTCAAATATCTTAATCCACGTATTAAACTGCGTTTCTGCAGTCACTCTTGGCTACAAGGGTATTGCTTACTGTGGCTGTGGTTGTACAACGTAATCATCACATATGATTATAATATTAATTATTTAAATACAACAAACATCAAATGCACAAATTATACAAGAGAGAATGGGCCTAAATATGGTAGTAAACAAACAAAAAAAATCCTAACACGTCGATAAATTATGGGATGTTACCGGTGCAAAGTGTCTGATACAAAAACTTCAACATTAATATTTTTTTCTCTCATAAATAATGAAACGTGTGAGTGAGGGAGGGTTTCTTTTTCTTTTTTTGTTGCTTTTTTTCTCCTCTTTATTTTCTTTTTTATGGCCCGCTTACATGCCTGGCTTTCCTAACCATCACAATATTTACATATATGACAAAACAATTACCAAATATACAAAGAGAAAAGAGAAGCTTGTTTCCTGTCAGATCAGTTCACTTCCTCCCTGTGAATCGGCAGGCCTTCATCATCATTTCGTTGGAACTACACAATATCTTACTGCAAGTCATTAATAAATCAAAGGTGATGGGGTCTTCCGTAATGGAGAGCGAGCGGGAAGTATGATTTTTATCCCCTTGCAGTGAAGAACTGCGCCGTTGCAGTTCGTATTTACAAAGATTAAGTTCACCGTTGGATCTTAATCTCACCCCAGAACCCCCCCCCTCCCTCCCTTAACCCTCCCGAAAAATCTCAAAGCCTCTTCTGCTTGGGAACTGCGCTACAGTCCATCCAGTCCTGCCGTCCTCCTGGCTACGATCCTGTACGATGATCTTTGCAGACAAAAGGACTTTAGGCAACTCATCATAGTATGTGGGGAGTGAAGGACAACCCTAAAGGTCTAAGTAACGTTAGAGATATGTCTTGTGTTTTCATCTGGGTTTGACTCCACCCTGAACTTACAGGGACACACCATCAACTGTCTAGCAGGATATGAACTCGACCCTTCTCACTGCTTCATCTGCGAGCCCTAAACAAGGTCCCTCTCTCCTCCTGTCTCTGTCTCAGTATCTGTTCTGATGTTCGTAGTGCCATCGATTGAAATCAATGTTAAACGCCACAATGCTGCCCGACGCCATCCCAGTGATCAAAGTCCTGCAAATATATAGATAAAATACATTCATTCAAATGATACATTTCCATAACATACATAAGTAAATATATTATAAATGTTATCTATATAATAAAAGCACTAGATAGTTAAAATGACCTAATCCCCGTAGTTGAGGTATGCTCACCTCTGGTCATGGGATAGGTCCATAGCCCTGATGCCTGCATCACATCCGGGGTAAATATACAGCTGCTTAAAGTCACAGGCCTGCCAGACTTCAACAACACCGTTATCACCTCCTGTTACCAAGTTCTGACCATCACTGCTCAACAGAATGGCCTGAGGGGAAATAAAGTGAAGATAAATATGGAGACTGTTTAATGTGAACGTGTATTTGTTTCTGTTCAAACATGTATGTCTCCTCTTACGCGTGTGGAGTCATTGATCTCCATCTGGGCCAGGAGTTTTCCATTAATGCTGAAGTTACAGAAGTGTCCTCTCTCATAGTAGATGATACAGTGGCCCTCACTGGACACAGAGATCAGGCGGGGCTGGAGGCAGTTCTCGGGGCCCTCCAGGGCCCGCAGTAAATCTCCTGTGATGGTGTGCACCAAACATGGCCCCTCTGTAAATCAAGTTAACATCAAGAACAGATCAATTCTGTCATTAGAAAGCAAACACAGACATTTAAATAATTGAGAAATGAGAAAGTAATAATCATTTAAAAAATCGTAAATAAAAATCTTTGACTCTTTCCCTGCCAGCGTTTTTGATCATTTTGATCAAATTACATGGCCCCCATAATATTTTGCCATATGAATGTCTGAACATGCAATATATCAAAAGAAAGAACAGACCCTCTGATTTTGAACACTAAAAAATTCTACCATTTTCTGCAAATTAAAAAAAAAATTTTTTTTTACCAACACTTGAATGTGGGTAAGTTTCAAAATAAAAGTAGAATTTTAAGCAAAAAGCTGAATTTTATTTGTAAAAGGCTATATCTGGATCGGATTCAGAACTTTGATCAAAACGAGTAGATCGAGTCCATCAACACCCCCAAAGCTTCACATTCCCAGTTTGTCCTGGGTCGACATTTCATTCAGTAACATCAGGTAGTTTTGACTTATATGCTGTTTAATGTTGACAATCGCTTTATTTTACATATGCCTATGATTACATATGAGATCGCTTGTTTCTGCATGTTCCTCGCATGTGTTTTGATCAGGAGATACTCTTTCAGAAGTTGTGTAATAGCGCCCCTACCATATAACAGTGAAAACAAGGAAAGCCGGAGAATTGCCTCAGTGGCGGGGAGATAGTTAAGATTTAATTAATTCCTTATCTGCAATGGGTTTATGAATTCTCTTGCAAACCAATACTAGTCTACAAATAGCTCATTATTCATATAGCTTCCTCTCCAACTGACCTTTGGCCCCACTGATGACAAGTCCCAGTTCAGCACACACTGACACACACACCACCTCATGGTCATGGCCTGTCAGAACAGCTCTAGGTGCTGGATAATCACCTGCAACACAACACAACACACGGTCAGGTTCTGGTATCTTAAAAATCTACTCCATTAACAGCCACATAACTAAAACTCATGTCATGGAATAAAGAGAGAAAATGCAACATAAACAGGAATGTTTGTTGATATATTTAGAAATAATTTTTCTAGTAGTTTAATCTCAATATAAGTCAAATAAATATTAAAATATGTATGTGAAATCATATACACTACACTACAAAAAGTTTGGGGCAAGTAAGATTAAAAAAAGAAAGAATGCTTTTATTCAGCAAGGAAGCATTAAGTTGACCAAAAGTGTCAAAAGATTTATACTGCTTTCCATTTATCAAAGAATCCTGAAAAAAATAATATATATATGTATAAATGTTATATATAACCATTATGTATAATGGTTTCCATAAAAATATTAAACAGCACAACTGTTCCCAACATTTATAACAATATGGGAAATGTTTCTTGAGCACCAAATCTGCATATTAGAATGATTTCTGAAGGATCATGTGACACTGAAGACTGGAGTAATGATGCTAAACATTGAGCTTTGCCATCACAGGAATAAATTACATTTCAAATAATATGAAAATAAAGTTATTTTAAATGGAAATAATATTGTACAATATTACTGTTTTTAATGTATTTGTGATCAGATGCAGCCTTGGTGAGCATGGAGTTGTGTTAATCAAAGCAATGCTCATGTGCACAGGCTCAGTTGGTTAAAAGCATTGTGCTCACTGTTGTTGGGATTGTCTCCGATGATGTGGTGTCGTCCGCTCCAGTACCACAGCAGAAGGGTCGCGTCCCGTGAGCCGGAGACGATGTAGCAATCGCCCCCAATGTAGGACTCAGATCGCGCAAGACAAGTCACCACATCCCAGTGGCCAAACACGATCTGAGTGAGCTTCCCTGAATGAAGAGTGACCAGGTCAGCAGTAGTAAAGGGTGAAAGTATTTTATATGTGCTATTTGCCATACGAAATCAACAAAGACACACACACCTGTCTCGGTGGAGTAAACACGGAAACTCTTGTCCCAGAATCCACACGCCAGGATGTAGCGGTTGTCAGCTGTCACCACAAAGCAGTGCGTGTTGATCTGGATGCTTTGATCCACCAAATCTGTGATCTGCCTTTTAGTAATGCCAGAGTTATTGGCTGGGAAAGAAAACAGACCATGTGTGATTATTGAGTTAAAAAAAAAAAGACCGTCAAGGAAAATCTGTTTACTCGGCAGCCATATTTACAACACCTCCGGGCAGCTATTTCGGGCATCCAAGACCAAATGCTTGAATGGGGAAATCCTGAAATCTCAAAAACTGCTTGCCATACTCACATTTCAATTACATATTTCAAATCAGCAACAAAGTCTGACACGAACTGTCCAATAAATGTTGTTTCTTATGTAATTTCATGCATATATGCAACTGGAGCTTCTATTCCGCCATATTGCGTGCCGTGTTGCACTTTCTCTTATTAGTAAGTAATATGAGTATATTATGAGCATCTTTGTAAGTCTTTGGTTTAAAGACATGCTTTATCAGTCTATCAACTGAAGGAATTTCAGAACTGACCCTAGTGATGTAAAAGGTAAAAACACATGGACACATGACCTGAGAAACTCACCAATCAGAGAGTCCATCTCAATAGGGAGGTGATGAGCCTGTTCTAAAGAATATCCCGGAGCACCTCTGAGACCTGGACAAAACATGCCATTAATCTTGTGTAAAAACAATAACAAAGACCTTAGACGAAGTGTTATGTTGCGACTCACCGACTGTGTTGTGCCAGCGGTTGACTGCGAACAGCCGGCTGCATGTGACCGTGACCGCAGCGGGAATGCTGAGGTGAGGCAGCGTGTTGGCCGCCACATGCGTGACGGGAGAGTTGGAGGGGAATTTTAGCACCATGATTACATCTTGCTGCATCTGGTCCTTGAACATCAGAGGACTCTGAGGAAGGAAACACTGATGAGCAGAAGAGAGGAAGAGGAGCAGGAAGAGGAAGAAGAGGAAAAATAGGGAAGTAAAGGAGAGAGGAAGGGACAGGGAATTAGAAAGGTATATTACAATGGAGCAAACAAGGTGAAAAGCACAGGGCAGGATTCTGGGTAAGGATATAGTTCAGGATCAGGTTTGGGTTGGTTTGGACTGTCAGGAAGGGGAGGAGTTTGGGTGATGTGTATAACATCCGACCGTAGGCAGCCTCGCTAGGTGTAAAACCAGGTGTGATGTGATAAATCTATTGCATGATAATCTGAATTTTATGTACTACCTGCCAGTGATTAGCGTTTCTTATATATGACGTCATACTAATTTGGTCCATCGCAACTAGTGAAGACAGTGTAATACTGATCTACATAAACATACATAATAAAGACAAATCATGATGAAAGATGTAATAAATTAAATAACAAGAGACAATATTGAAATATTTTAAAGAGATCTAATATAGATAATTGATAAAAGAGATGTAATATAAGAGCTGTTTTAAAGGAGTCTCACCAGGTGCATGGCGGAGCTGCGTGGAGGGTGAGGCTCTATTAGCAGCTGTGACGGAGCCTGTCCAAACGACTGAATCTGAGCCTCCGTGGACTACAGAGACAAAAAACACACATAACTTTAGTAGACAGACATGGAAAGACGAGCAGAGCACAGCTGTTAGCATACTGCGTTTACAAATTAAATACATATTCACTCATTTTGGATGGAGGAGAGAAGGATATTGACGGGACAACATTAAAGACTGATGATCAAGATTCATCCATTTTTTTAAAACCAATATTCTGTAGGTTCTAATATCAGGTCTACTGATGAATAACAACAGCACTGCACTTTTGTTTGCTAAACAGGAAACAATGGTGTTCACAGGTAAATTATTTCAGTATTTTAATTTGTTTAATAATAGTAATGTTTAATAACAATACAATATTTTAATTCGATAAGAATTGCTTAGTGGTAATCTTGTTTTTAAAATGTATAAAAATGATAATAAGCATTTTTTCAATAATTAATCTTAATTATTGACTAAGCATTTTAAGATGAATTATTATTATTAATAAATTATTGAATGTTTAATATTTAGTACTGTCAAATCAATTAATCGCAATTATTTGCATCTAACAAAGTTTTTGTTTACATGATATATATGTGTGTATATATGTTATTATATTTATATATATTATATACATTTCTGTTTGTGTCTGCGTGTATACACACAGAGTAATATATAAATATAATAATACATATACACACAAATATTATGTAATTGCATCTAACATTTTACGTTAGATGCGATTAATCAATTTGACAGCACTAGTAATATTTAATGTTGTTTTATTTATTTTTACTATTTTTACTAAAATAAAAGTCTGCATTACATTCGGCATACATGATTGAAACACTAAAATGTAAAAATAAAATAAAGCATATATAATAATAAATCTGTATTGGGAAAATCACTATCTTTCAGGAGAAAAAAAACAATATTGGTCAATGTCTAATAGAAACCCATTAAAAAACAGCTTAATGTGATTCACACCCGTAGAACAAGTTCATATATCAACATCCTCCATTATATCGATGCTCACTGACCTCTGAGACGAGGGGTCTTACCTCTCTGAGCTGAGGGTCTGTGATGGTGTCCAAGATCACGGAGCCCTCGTAAGACAAGTAATGGAAAACATTGAGAGCCCTTATGGCCTCCGGTCCTTTCTGCTTGTAGCCGAAGATGAGATCGATCCACTGGTGCAACTGACAGGACACAAATTCACTCTCCAGCGCCTGACACGGCAGAGGAACACAGGGTTAATACGGGGAACAATCAGGGCTTCAGAAAGAAATTACTAGCCTTGTAAAGGCTTCATGAGGTTCAAAGTTTATATAGAGCTGCTGCGTTCAGGGAATTGGCCTACTCTGACTTTAATTTTTGACACATTTGAGAAAATCAAAGGTTTCCTCCAAAAAAAGATGCACACATAATCTTTCCAGCCCTCACCATCCTGTTGATGCGAACAAAATCCTCTGGTTTTTTGGCCCAGACTGGTAGTTCCACGTCACACACGGCTGTTCTGTCCTCTCTCAGCCCCAGGTCATATTCGCTGCTGTTCACAAACATCTCAGGGAGGTAGTAGAACTCAGGGATCAATTCCTGTCGCACAAACAAACATGTTGACTACACAGCACAGAAACACAATCAGTTACAGCACCGTTTTTACCTAACAAACTTTAGCTCACCCGAACGTCAGACGTGTCCCTCTGGCAACTTCGCCAAGAGCGTGCGATGCCAGAAAACGTCCGGTCAGGATGGTCGAACTTGTTGTCATTGCAATTCAAGAAAAATGTGGTGAAGGGTTCCTGTGAGATTGAGAAAGTCGGTTAGGGTTTCATAAAGAGCTTTTTGTTAAAACAATCAAGATTTTGAAGTTGCGGGAGACAATACAATGAAAACGGACTATAGTGAGGACTCACTATCCTGAGGAGCCAGAAGAGAGTGGACGCCGCGGTGGAGTAGAGTGATGTGTAGTGATGGGGCGGCGTTCCGTCGTCCTCCCATGTCTCATAGCGCTCGGCATAGAACACGGCTCGCTTTGGATTAAGAGCTCCGATTGGCTACATTAACAGGAAAGAGAGAAAGGAATTCTGTTATTATACGAACCAATTGACTAATATATATATACACAATGCCTAGCATAAGTGAACACACCCATGCTAAAGTTGACTAAAAAGAGGAATAAAAAAATAATCTTTTGGAAATTGAGCTTAATGCCTTAATTTAAAAAATGAGGAAAAATCCAACCTTTAAGGACACCAATTTTCTTTGTGGATGAATAATGTATTGTAAATAAATAAATGTTCTTCCCTAATACAGGTTGCATAAGTCAGGACACCCCTATGTTGATGTACTGTTAATTGTAATCTTGTTATGTTTTAATTTTATGTTGTAATTGTGTTAAAAGGACCCCCTCGAAAACAAGATGATACATCTCAAGGGGTTAATCCTTCTAATAAATTCAAATATATATAAAAAAAAACTATAGTCCACTTTGGATTCAGGTCTCTGAATGTTGGGTATGCTATTATATTTAAAATGTTTTATTTATTTTATGTACACAACGATTCAAATGTTCAGAATCAATCATTTTTTTTCAAAATGAATACTTCTATTTATCAAGGATGCATTAACGCGATCAAAAGTGATGGTAAATTAATTTATAATGTTACAACAATTTTTTATTTCAAATAAATGCCGTCCTTTTTATCTTTTAGATCCTAGAAAAAGTATCATGGTTTCCAATATTTCAATATTAAGCAGCACAAATGTTTTCAACATTGATAATTGATAATAATCAGAAATGTTTCTTGAGCACCAAATCAGCACATTAGAATGATTTCTGAAAGATCATGTGACACTGAAGACTGGAGTAATGATGCTGAAAATACAGCTTTGCCATCACATTAATTTTAAAATATATTAAAACAGAAAACAGTTATTTTAGATTGTAATAATATTTCACAATAATAAAGTTTTTTACTGTATTTTTGATCAAATAAATGCAGCCTTGGTGAACAGAGATCTTTCAATCAAAACCATAAAAAAATCGTACCGACTTTTGAACAACAGTGTATATATAATTATATAACATTTAAATAAACTAAAATTAAAATAACTAAAACAAACAGTGGGATTTGAAACATTTAGTTACGATTCATTCTTAAATTCTGGCCGATTTGTGTCGCTTTAAATTAGTTATGGTAAAAGACAGGAGTGGCACACCTTTGAGAGATCCCGGAAATTCCCAGGCAGGGTGAGATCCAGGTCCTCTGACTCATAGTTAGTCAGGACCCAGGGGAAGACAGGATACTGGTTCAGATCATTATAGGTCCTCCCTGCAAACGAATAACAACCGGGCATGCTGTGTGAGAGCAGGTAACTTATTACATTTATTATATGAAAATATTAGGTGCAATTGAAGGAAACTTATTTGTGCAGAAAATAACAATCGTACCTGCAATAGTGTTGAGGAACATGAGATACTCAAAATTTGAAATTTCCCTCCGCTGCCATCTCTGAGTCATATTAGATGATTTAAAGAGCTGCCTTGGCGTCGCCAGAGAGATCCGTCTATGGGAGAAACAGCAAAATAACAAGAACAATCAATTAGCATTGGCTAATAACACATTTACTATTAGTTACCAGTTAAATGTTTGGAAAAATAAGAACCACTCCTAAACTGATCTCAAATACAGAATCAGTTTCAATATTAAGACCTTACCTTGCCTGAGGGAGGCCATAGCTGGTGCCAACGCCAACCCGAGGTAAACTGTACACTACCTTCTTTACTGTGGCCTGATCTGGGAAGTTGAACATGACGGATGCTGTGGAAATGACATGATGGAAAAAAAACAGTGTTATTAAAA
This sequence comes from Siphateles boraxobius, assembly GCF_051911475.1. Taxonomy (NCBI): domain Eukaryota; kingdom Metazoa; phylum Chordata; class Actinopteri; order Cypriniformes; family Leuciscidae; genus Siphateles; species Siphateles boraxobius. The sequence continues at coordinate 7,030,567 of NW_027508866.1, forward strand.
AAAACAAAACTTGAATTTAACAACAATTTGACTTTGCTGTTTGGCATGTTGACGTCTTACTCCTGTTGGCCATGAAGACCTCTAATCCAGTGTTTTGGAGAAGGTAGCGTCTGGAAAAAACTGCTCTGATCTCACTGAACATCCATTTCCCATGCAGACCCTCAGTATACGCCAACACCTGACAAACACAGCATTTAGATACAAACAAATGAACTGTAGTTAGCAAAGAAGACAGCGTTTGAGACAATAGCAACGGCAATGATCCTGAAATTCTGACTGGATAATATTCATATCAACTGATAAAATCTTCAACAATTCTGTGTTAAATAAAAAATGTAATCTCCAATGTTAGAAAAATGAGCCTATAACTCATAGGGTGAAACTGGCAGTGGCACATACCTTTGCATCAATATTTTTGAAAGTTGGATCATCCTCGTCCACCTCAAAATAGATCTCAGTTGTGGTGATCGACAACGTCCCTCTAGCAACAATCACGGGAGCAACGAGCTGGGCCGGCGTGCTCAAAACCACCGGACCTGAAAGAAACCACGCCACACAATAAGAAATTCAACATATAAAAGTCTTGAGTCCTGGATTAGTGATTACGGTTAGATTTTCCAATAACTTGAGATTTCCAGACCAGCAAAGTTTTTAGATCTAAATCAGTTTGATGATTGTAACTGATAACAACATCGTCTAGTTTTAAAAAGTGTCTTTCATCTTTAATAATTTGCATTTTAATGGTGCCATCAGCTGATTTCTGTTATCAAGATGTTATTTTCCTACAGCTTAGCGATTTGTCACATAGCATTTATTGCTCAGGTGAAAATCTGAGAGCACACGATCAAAGACCTTCGAATTCTAACACATTTTTCACATTGAGATGAAAAGACATAGACCTCTTTGCTCACGCTGACTAAGAAAGTATTCTGTAAAAAAGAAAAATCTAAGGGAAACAAGCTTATTAGTTTAATTAAATAATTATTGAATTGCCATAATATGTTAAATACAGTCAACGGCTCATTAAGATAATGAATAAGTGGTTACTTTGATAAGCGTTAATTGGTTAATTTAGTGATTCAGACATTCAATGTCAAAATCAGATGTAGCATGTATGCTCATAATCACACTCTTGTGCGGATTCAGTTGAGATCGGCATCAAAAGGCGGAGGGGGCTGGAGCTTGTTCTGGGCTCAGACATTAATTAGCATACTTGTTTACCAAAAGACCAAACTTGCCTCTTGAGATAAACACCCTCGGACGAAAAGCCACTAGGAATAAAGTACATTGGAATACATTAGCACATGCATCAACAACACATCAAAGAACCAGCACACTAATGGTTTCCACATGAACAGCGAGAGCGGCGCTGTTGGTGCAGACTGGTCTTTAAGACTCCTTTGTTTAGCAGTGCTATGGCAGCCTTACTATAGGATTTGAGGAGGCAGCTTCTGAGTAACAGACTATTGAGTGTATCAGCGACGCTGAATACCTGCAAGGTTGTCGATCTCTTTCTCCTGCAGAAGACTGACGGCATCATCATCTCCTTCCAACATCAGCTCCGTCTCAGGGTTCTGACTCACCACCGAATGATTGCGGAACGACTTCTTCGACTTCATGCCTTCTTCTTCCTCAGGGCCTGTCCATACACAATAAATAAATGACATTTTATCTGTTTTTTATTTATTTTTATTGGTAAATATTGTTCACAACTATAAAATGAATTGAATTTGTTAGATTAAAAATGAATCTAACAAAATATAAAAAATATAAAGAATTATTAATAATAATAAACTAAATAGGTAAAAATCCACATATATATATGGGTTTTTTACCTATATATGCATACAGTATATATAAATACTGTGCAACACTATTTGTTTTTAATATGTACATATTTATCACAACTATATAAATATAAATAAAAAAAGTAAACAAACAAACGGTATTATTACAATAATAATAATAAATTGGTAAATATACAAATAGGTCAAAAGTAAGCTAGAAATTACAGCATTATAATGTTAAATACAAACATCACCTTGTTTTTTTTACTTTAATTTCTCATTTCATAAATCTATAATAATATCAGACAGTTTCTTAAAACAAGTCTAGATTTAAAACATATCACAGATATAATTTTTTCTGTAAAGAATGTGACTGTTTAACAATTTTTTTTTTTTAAATAAAATATTTTTTAAAATAAAATTATGTAATGTAGTAATGTTTGGACACACATCACTACATTTTAATGATCATATTAGAAGTAAATTAAATTGAGGGGTTAAGGACGTGTTGTGGCTGACCGTATTCCTCCAGAGATTTGAGAGCCACGTCCGGGTGGGTGGAGCCAAAGGCATTGCGTACGAATCTCCGCCTCCTGCGCAAGTCATCCTCCCAGTAGTCCAAACGCCAGAAATCATGCAGCTGACTGGGGTGGTAAAGACAGAGAGAGAGAGAGAGAGAGAGAGAGAGAGAGAAGAAGAAGAGGTGATGAATGGCAAGAAAGCAAGAGGGAGAACAGAAATTCCAGTAGTAAAGGTTAACAGGAAACTGTGAACCTCTGTGACATGGTTCCCCACGCTCCATGTTTATTGGTCAGAATGTTGAGGATCTTCTGTTTCAGCTGGTTTGCGGTCACGTGATCTCTGTGCTTGGCGGCACTGATCAGGTGATCACACATCTTCTCCTCTTCCCTCCTGTCTGCAGCGTACTGGGCACAGTTGGACTATGGAGGAAGAGCAAAGGAAATGATCTTCACATGGTGGAGTCCCTTTTGTACTTCATGTATGATAAGCTATTAACCATGAACCCATAGCACAGTGATCCACATAGACTGACTGACCTCAAACTCGGCATGTTTGTGAACATCTTCTGCTCTCTGCCTGTTGAGGATAAACTCAGCCTCATTGGCGACACGGACAATATGATCCTTCATGGCGTGACACAGAAGCCTGAAACAAAAACCACATATTTAAATGACACCAATAGCCTTCATTCTAACAGCATAAACCAAAAATGAATACTATTATGTTTGTACCATTTTGCATAATGAGCATCTCCTTCCAATATATTGCAGAAGATCTCATATGGATCTCCGTATGGAAGAAGTGTACATTGTTTTTGGTACGAAATATGACTTTAAAATTATTTTTTTAAAAACACTTACCGCCCCTCATTAATAAGTTCAATGAACGCAAGTCCTGCGTTTTTCTGTATTGAGTTCTGCCATTCCTGAAACACCACAAAATAACCATTATGGAGCTAAATAAAAAATAATCGTGCTAAAAGCCAAAATGCATTCCTGAAATTCTAAATATGCAGCGTGTAAATTGCTTAAAATTCTACATATTTTTATGATAATAAAGACATTGTTTGTGTCTTTTTTCAGAGTGGATGATATAGGTGCCTGATGTGGTTGCTGAAGAAACGTACTGATGATCATTCCTGATTGGCTCTTTGCCACATAAGAGAGTGATTATTGAGAAAGAGAGGCAGAAAGCACTTAGCATCAGCTGCAGATGCTTCTAGAAGGACACACCACAGTAAGCTCCCATTACCTTCTGCTTCCTGCCAATCAATATTTAGGGTACAGTTTCATCCCCTGAGCCCCTAATGGAGGGCCTGGAGCTTCAGTAATACTATATGTGCTGATGGAGTGATGACGGGAAATAGAGGAGAGGGAGGGGAGAGGAGGATGAGAGGGCATCAAACATTGCATGGGCCAGAGCTACACCCTAAACCTCCAACTTTGAAGGCAGAGGAAGCCTGCTGAGATGCTGTAGTCAGATATCTAGATCTTTTAGGAGAGTTCAGTGGGGTTCCTAGTATTAGAATCTGAGATCCACATGTAGCTGTAGGATCATTTTGTTTTTAAATGTTTGATTATTGGTAAGAAAAGTGACATTTCTCCTCATGTAGATTCATGGCAAGTATGGAGCGCAGTGGATTTTCATGGAGTGTTTTAAAGGTAAGTGAAAATTCTTCACTTCTAAACACTGTAACTAATTTCAGACACTGTTAGTTAATCATATTCCACATAAAGACTGTGGAAAAACAGCAGGAATACTTTTAGGTTGAAGTTTAGAGGTGTAATTTGAAGCTAAAGCTCATTCCTGTAGCTCAGACAGTAATGCATAGTGCTAGTAAAGGTCTTGGGTTCGATTCCAAGGGAATGCATGAACTGCTAAAATGTACAAACTGAATGCAATGTTAGTTGTTTTGGATAAAAGCGCCTCCTAAATGCACAAATGTAAGCTAATGGGTCTGGTTTAAAAGTATGCAGTGATATCTGCGCTGACTTCAGCGTACTGTAGGGTGGGTCTGAAATCGGATCCTGTTTCGGTCCAGCTCAAAGACTAGCTTCAGAAGAGGCTTGTGAGACTGGGAAAATGTTGCTGCACTGTGACCCTTTCCAAGAGTTTAAGCTGTTTAAATGTAGTTGATTTTATTTGCAATTTGAATGTAACCTGTGCTAGAAGATAGTGAAAGTTAGTGGCTCTTTGGTGGACTTAAGTCTGACGAATAAAAGGAAGTATAAATGAAATGATGGGACAGAATAAAGAGAGAAATCTCACCTGTGAGCACAACAGCATGACGAGCTCCACTACCGATGTGCTGGACTTCATACAAACTAAACCTGTAGCAGTGCATTGACAGAAAACAGATTTTAGCATGCATATGTCTAAGAGATGTGAATAAATCTCAGTGGGTTTCAAAAGAAAGACCAAATGTGCAAAAATGCAAAAACTTTCTACTTCATCGTTTTTAATTTGTCAAAAATCCTAAAGGTTTTAGTGTGTTTCTAGGTTTAAATTGGATTTTAAATCCCAGATATTCAGTGCAGACCTTTGAACCCCACTGTGCATGTGTGTAACATAAAACGACACTATTTTATTTGGTTTAAAACTTTAAAGTGATACATCTGATCATTTTTCTAATTAACACATAGTTCTGCTTTAATTAGACAACAAAAACAGACAAACATTAAACTGTGAGGAGGTCAAGACAAGGTGAGAGCACAGACATTAAAGCCTGACAGGACAACAGGGAGGGCAGGGAGGGAGAGGATCCAATAAAGAGGGAAGAGAGGAAGGAAATATCAGGAGACAAAAGACAGTGGTGGAACAAGAAGCAAAAGTGAATCACTCTCGATATGGATTTTCAGATTTAGGGTTTCCGTTGATTTCAGACGAGATGAAGAGCGGGCATCCTCTCAGGACTCAACAATAAAGATGGCCTGATGGGCCAGGCCTGGTGTGAGCACGTTTTTGTCTTTTTGATGGAATTAGCACTTGCCATACTCTGGCAGCTATTATTGGAAATTAAAAACAATTATTTGTTTGTACGGGTTTATTTGTTGCATACATTTTGCTGTAAAGAAACTGCCTAATGAAAAATTTAAATATATAATTTTCTGACACGTAACATGTTGCTCAAAAAAACATGTATTTTCAAATTCAAAGAAATTTAATTCAACTGAAAAAAGGTTCAATTTAGGTCCACCGCAACTTGCTGTATAAATATTTAGCATGGTGGAGTTAATTATATATAATTCGTAACACTTTACAATTAGGTCACATTTATTGCTGTTAGTTAATGCAACTTTCATGAACTAACAATGAGCAATACATTTGTTACTGTATTAATTAACATTAGTTCCATTTTTTGTTTGACCCATGTAACCTTGTATTGTAATAAATAAGGTTATTTAAGGTTTTTCAGGTACATCTAACAGTACTTCTCAGGTACAGAAATTGAATTTAAGTAATCAAATGAAAAATAACACTGCATATAATCTTCACTGTACAAATTAAATAAAGGTTAATCCTTATTATAGTTTCAAAAATGTTATTCAATGAAGAGCAGGGAGTGATTTCTTTGTCTTTTGTAGTTTGATTAACATTAAGAACACAAACAGAAGCAGGAATATTAGACTGTCACTTTAAGACTAATGCATGGATCCAATATAATGACACACATGCGTTCTTTCTCTACGGTTTACTTAAGCCATAACCGACTACGTTTACTTGGATACTCGCAAAGGCGGGACTTTTGAGATAAATGTGTGAATTTGACCGTTTAATTCCAGGGAGACGAGTTCATTTTATTATTTGCACGCTGTCTGAGGCGCACGAGTTCTCTTTCGCTTGAATGCTTAAATTGGCAAGGCTTGAAAACGCGTCCAAATGATAAACTTTCGTGACCATAAAGGACTGGCCTGATCGCAACAATGACAGTTCAACTGAGCAGAACGTCTTTCATGATGAAAGGCACACTGCATCCGCCATGTTAAGCACTGAAGGAATGGGTCCCACTGTAATCTCGTGCAAGGTAAATAAGTGGATGACATCTAGTGTAGAAGACTAGTAATAAGATTAACGTCAATCATATTGTGTTCAATGTTTGCAGAAATACATAAGAAAAAAATATAGATTTGTGGCTTTTGAGAATCGATATCGAATTAAAAAAAAAAAAAAGATTAATCTGAAAAAATAAATTGTTTGCCCGGCCCTAATGTTGAAATTAATATGAACTAAGATACTAATAATAGCATTATTTAAATTGTTAAATAACATTGACAAACGAACTTTATTGTACAGTGTTAGAATATAATTCGTATATGCATTATACAATTTGTATTTTTTTTTTATATACAATTTAATTTGAAAATGCATGTTTTTGTTATATGTATCTATTGTATCTATTATAAATCATTATTTATTATGATATGCCTGGGGTTTTTTTGGCATCGTTTAAAACACTTCCTCAATGTTGGATTCAGCATGCAATTGTCCCTTCAGTTCCTTCAGTGTGTTAAAGGTTGTATCAGTGATTTCTGGCCCAAAAATAAATGTCTAATCTTTCCTAACGATCCGCTAGCTGCCCGCCCCATAAGCATGCCGTCCAAATAGGCTCTGAGATCTGCACACAAAAACAAATGGGCCAACCACCATTCAAAACCAAAATAAACAGTGTTCCAACCAATCACTGACAGTGGCGGGTGTTGCTCCGATATCGCGTCCAGCCGTGCACGAGTGCAAAACCTCACAAACCCGCCCCTGTCAGTGATTGGTTGGAACACTTTATTTTGGTTTTGAGTGGTGGTTGTCCCATTTGTTTTTGTGTGCAGATCTCAGAGCCATACGCTGCCTACAGAGACAAGGTTTTTTGACGGCATGCTTATGGGGCGGGCAGCTAGCGGATCGTTAGGAAAGATTAGACATTTATTTTTGGGCCTGAAATCACTGATACAACCTTTAAGGTCTAGTAAGTCTACATTTTAAACATCCTTTGATCCTAAGCAGTTCTGTTGTTCTCATACCTGCTCTGGGTCCATGCACTCGCACAATTGTGTGTGTATGAGGCAGCCAGTGGACACACACACAGCAGACAGTGAGGGACTCCACAGAGACACCAGGTAGAGAGGAAAAGGAGCACTATACAGCACCTGTACCTTCTATGAGCAACTCCTGCCCATGACTGCCCAACAGAGTCCGCGAAAGGAAGGGGGCGAAATCCACAAAGATCTCCCTCAGCAAGGGGGCCACCTTCTCTAGTGCACGCTCCAATTTAGTCGTGATACTGTGGGTGGGAAAAGAAAGACAGAAAGAGACACGAAAGAAGGTCCGATTAGCTCCAAAATACAGAGACCAGTTCAAAAATCACACTTCCTTTCAATTCCAGCTGGTTAGTATGTGACAAAGTCTATTGCGTTACTACTGGGTTAAAGCCATCCTACAGAAATTCAACCACAGGGAGGCAGAGAGAGCAAATGCTTAACTTATCATCTCCCTGTTATATGCACACATCACCCATAAGTGCCACTGCGTTTAGCGACAAGCTGTGTTAACCTGCACTGAGACTACAACTGCAGCACCAGGGATGCAAATGACACCAGACTAGGGTGAGTGTGAACGGTTTCATGAGAAAAAGAAATCGGAGATAAAGGTCTGAGGACAAACGAGGAATGACTTTATGAATGACAAAGTCTACCGAAACGGTGAGCTAGCAGGGTTGATTCTGTCAAGTTTCTTCGTAAATATAACTGCTGGTTTGAAGCATGTATGCTTTTTATAGATGATCAATTATCGAACTCATGTCACATTAAATCCTCACCAGGTGTAATGGAGACACTTTTCAGTAGACATACTGAAAATCAGAGCCAATCAGAGCATATTTAATGTTTATGCTGCATTCACATCATGCATGAGCTACCATTCCAGTTGCTTGTAGTAAAAACCTTTCACTTCTTTGTTGAACCTGTCATGTAAAAACAACCAAAACGGCAGCAGCTGGTTCACTTTCTAAGGTCAGCTTATATAGGTCAACTAATTTAAGTGTTTGGCTGCGGACAACAAAGACATGCATTTTTGCTATTTTTGTGAAGATTGCCATAGCAACTTATGTACGACTCAAAAGTAGAATCCCATATTATCATCTTGTAATTACAGCAAAATAATAATAATAAACGGAGCAATTCCAATAGGGTCCTCAACACCATCGGTGCTCGGGCCCTAAATATGTGAACGCAGCAAAAAATTCAGAGAAGTGGACCAATGAGATTTAACCAGCATAATGCAATGAAAATAGAAAGCAAGCAAAATGTTTAGTTGCACATTACTGTGTTATTGCTGACTAAAACTAAAACTGAATAAAACTAAATTAAAATTAAAATAAAAACTAAATAAAAGAGTGAGAGACAAAAAAAAAAGCTAAATAGAAAGCATATTAAAAAATGACTAAAACTTAAACTACAATTAAAATGAAATCCGAAAAAAATACTATAATAGTACATAAAAATAACATGGGCACATTATGGCTTGTTTAGGGGGAAAAAACATTAAAGATATTTTATATTTAAGCTTGAAGCTTTATCGTGTCATACCTGGTTTGGACATTGTAAATATATTCAACAAAGACAGAATCAAATCTAGCAGAACCGTTATGAATGAAAGCAGCAGTGGTGGTGTAGCTGGCCAGCTTGAAAACTCACATCCACCAGGAAAGACCGAGAAAGAGTCAGAAAGAGATAGAGAGAGAGAGAAAAAAGACAGGGAGAGAGGAATGTAAAGCTGGTAGCACTGGGTAAGGGGGCCAGTTCAAGCTTCCTTGCCTAAGAAACTGTCCTGCATCTCTGGGGGCTGTTTGGAATCCTGTCAGCGAACTAAAGGATTTGAGTTCAGGAGGCGTCAGCCTGGTTCGCAGTGGACACTGGTCCACTTCACAAAAGGCACTGCAATACAAATGGGCACAAACAGACAGTAATGACTGTACAGGCATTCACTGCAGCTCTTAGTCTATAGTGTGACGTAATCCCTGTGTGTTGATCTGTGCCAAATCGAAGGATGATTAAGCCCCAAAGCTTCCGTGTCATACATGCAAAGACACAAAAATGAACAAAATCAATTCTGTTGCATTCAAATTAAAATAGATGAACCCATCCATATTTGGCAGGAAATAGACTTCAAGCTATCAGTACCTTAAAGTGCATCTTTAGAAACGCACAGAGACCTCAGTATGTGTCTGTGAGGGAATCTGTGGCTGTGTGTGGTGCTTACAAAGATACACAGATTGATGTAGGGAAAGTGTAGAGAGGAGGCAAAAGGTAAAGATAGTAAAGAAAATAATGGATTATGGGAATCATAGGAGGAATTATGGCTGCCAAAAAAAAATTACGAGTGCAGGAAGTGAGGTCATAATGCATGATTTGGGGTTTTAAGCAGCTGGATTAAAGTGAGGGAGAGCACGGGGTGGAGGAGAAAAGGCCGAGTGTGTGTGTCTGTGTGTGTGCGTGTGTGTGTGTGTGTACCTCATGTTTTCCATTGTATCTTCAGGCATGGGTGCAACGGTCTGCACCGCTGGGAGATTTTTACTTGTGGCACCGTTCACAAAGCTTGATGAAGAGGAGGATGAGGAAGAGGCAGAGTCAGTGGCACCTGTAAGACATAACAGACAAGGCACATTAGATTAAGCACAAGAAAAGATAACTGACTATCCTACAAAAAAAAAAAAATCATTGGGATTCATCTGTATATAGTGCTACCAAACATGCCTAACTACGTATATCAAATGGTCACTACATATAGAAAAATAGAATGACATCACCAAATGGAAAAAATATCAACACATCACAAAAAGTAATATCACCGCCTAACCACCTAAATTAAATGGTATACAGACATCACATGAACATATAACCCGACCAAAATTTCATATATACACTCTCGTGTGACTAGTACGTCGTAAGATGATCTTTGGTAATATTCAGGAAGACTCGCCTGTTGTGTTGATCATGCTTTTAGGTGTTGCCGTGGCGGCAGCAAAGATATTGGGCGTACTTCCTGACGAGGGCACGCCACTGGTGGTGGGTGTACCTACTGTGTTCACAGCCAGGCTTCCTGGAGGGGGCTTCTTAACGGGAACCACCACACTCCTGTGAGTACACACACAAACAAACGTTGAGTTTCCATGTTTTATGGGGACTTTCCATTGGCATTATGATTTTTATACTGTACAAATTGTATATTCTATCTCCTAACCCTACCATTACAGAAACTGTAAGCCATTTTTATCTTGGGGACAAAAAAATGTCCCCACAAGGTCAAAGCCTTAAACCTATATAAATCTTAAACAAATACTTTTGTATACTTGTGTATACACTACTGCTACAAGGTTTGGTAAGCAAGTCTCTTATACTCACATGCATTTATTTGCACAAAAATCAGTAAAAACAAAAACATTGAAATACTATTACAATCATTACTTCAGTTTTCAGTGTCACATGATCCTTCAGAAATCATTCTAATATCCTGATTTGATGCTCAAGAAAACATTTATTCTTATTTTCACTGTTATATAACAGCATTTATTTAAAATAGAAATCTTTTGTGACGTTACGAATGTCTTCACTGTCACTTTTGATCAGTTTAATGCATCCTTGCAGAATAAAAGTATTCATTTCAAGTGTATACACTCAAATCTGTTTGATTGCTATCCGAACCATTTGGTGGAGCAAACCATTTCAGCCCATTCAGGGTGAAAAAAGGCATGTCTGATAATATATTCACCTGTCCTAATGAATTATTGACATTTAAGGAGCCTGCGAATGATGAACAGCAGAATCTTATGTATAATTTATTCATCAGGTTCTCTTAATTGGGAAGAACAAAGGGGATCGATGTTCGGAGGGGGTTTAGTTTGTGTTGTAGAGTATCAGCGGATCGCGCACACTAAGCCAGTCAGTCTCTTGAGCCGTTAGCACACTATTGCACAGAGCCACTGGCATTTCTGTAGACGCCTGTCCGATAATGAGCAGCTAGACACAGATAAATGGATTGCATTAATAATGAGAGGCACATCTTGTGCTTTCAAATGTGTAATTGAGGTGACTTTTTTTCCCCATTTGTTCTCAGGACGTCTTGACGGACCACATGTAAGTGTAACTGCGTTGATTTATGAGTGATTTATTGGTTCAATCGCTCTGTTCTAAAATGTAGTCGCTGCCTCCTCTGCATGAAGCACACTTTTATAGCAAAAGCTGTTTCAAAGGGCAGGTGGCATAAAATATGTCATTTTGGTCAAAGTCCATGACAGCCGATATATGCTTCAAAGAGAGGTGAAACGAGAATGCATTGCAAAACGCTCAGAAAAAAAAATAATCGAAGAAAGATGACAAAGTAAAAGAAATATAAATATAAATAAATTTAACTATTTACAGAAAATTTGAAAACAGATTTTTGTACCCAATATCCGAGTGTGCTTATCTCATAAAGCATTGCGAATGATGTAATTCAATCATTTTGGGTTTTCTGTTTTTTTAACTTTATATTATATATTATACTGTTTAGATATGTACAAATTTTACATTTATACATTTTAAAATATATGTATACTATCAATATTACTAAATTATATTTTAATATTATATCATATATAACAATTTTAATTCTACTTATATAATTTATCTTAAAAACATTTTAAAATATATACATTATTAATATTAGTAAAAATATATCTAAATGTTATGTTATCTTTTTAAATTCTATTTATATAATTTATACTAAAAATATATACACGCACAAACACACACATATATATATATATATATATATAGAGACACACACACTTTAAAATATATATGTACAACCTGTATTGTATTATATAATGTATTATAAATATATACACACACTTATACATTTTAAAATATACATATCAATATTACAAAATTTTATTTTAAATATTATATATTATCTTTTTAATTCTATTCAAATGATTTATCTTAAATATTTAAAATTATTTTAAATATTAAATTATTTCTTAATATTATATAATATATTATCTTTTCAAAAAAATAAAAAATATATAATATAATATAAATATTATTTATATATATATATATATATATATATATATATATATATATATATATATAAAATAATTTTGTACATGACAGATAAGCATAATACACCTTGTGTTATTCTGATGTGCTAGGCTCTAGAGCCGCCCACCTGTCAAACGAGTGGAACTGCATGGGCAGCATAGCCGCAGCTTCCCTCTTTAGGGCAGGGTCAGGGTGGTACGGCTGGGGTTCGGGCCCTGCCTCTGCCCCCTCCACTGGAGCGGCCACCAAACTCTTCAGGATCTCCCTCACATTGATTCCCTTGTTGGCTTGGCTGATGCTGGAGATCGAGGCGGCCGGTTTCAGAACCTCCACGCCAGGAGGCGACTCCAGCAGGGACTCGCGGGACTTCCTCACCTCCGACGACAGAGTGCACAGCAACTCGCTCATGACATCTGGGCCTCCAGAGTTCCCGCCCAATCCGCTGGAGTCCACACCCAGCTCGGAGCCATTGAAAGCACTGGTGACCTGCTCGTCCCCGATGCCGGAGTCAGTGTGAGGCAGCGAGCCCTCCAGGGGGAGGTCCTCCAGAGGGGTGGCAGCCAGTCGGTCTCCACGAACACCATCTGAGAAGGAGGACGGGTTTTCTGCAGTTTGCACACACATACACTACCAGTCAAAAGTTTGTAATAATTAAGATTTTTAATGTTTTTGAAAGAAGCCATTAGGGGTGTAACGATACCCTTGTGTCAATATTCAATACATATCACGATACTGAAATCATGATACGACAAAGACATATAGTTAAAGGTTAACAAGGAAATGTACGGTTGATTAATATGCTAAATTTGGTATTAAATTGTGGGTGTAAATGAATAGGCTTAGTGCTGGTAACCCAATGGACAGGTTAGTAAAAATATTCATGATTCTGAAGCTGAAAATAGAGAATTATTTTAGACGAATATGCTTGCACTCTGTCACTGACTAGATATACTTAAAATAATGTAGGCCACTTTTTACTGGTAAAGCATTTGGCATTATCAGGACCCACAAATATTCCCCCATTGCATTATTATACATTATGTTCAACATTTTAAATAGTAGTTTAATGTAATAATGACACTAAAACTCTGAAAACTAGATTTTTTTTCCATACACAGTAATTTTCATTTTGGTTGAACTATACACAATACATATTGTCATTATCCACAATACATATTGTTGCATTTTTGTATTGCGATCTATTGTGACCTAATATATTGTTATACTGTTAATGCTCACGAAAGCTGCATTTATTTGATCAAAAATACAATAAAAATATTGTGAAGTAGTATTACAATTTAAATGAACTGTTTTATATTTTAATATATTTTAAAATGCATTTTATTCCTGTGATGGCAAAGCTGAATTTTCAGCAGCCATTACTCCAATATTACTGCATTTTTGTGCCTTGGTTGCAGCCTTGGTGAGCGTAAGACTTCTTACAAAACACTTATTAGCATTTGTGGTGTGTTTAAGTGGTAAATGACTAAAAATACATACTACTGAGTGCAACAAGGACACATACTCGTAATGACTGCAGATGCTAAGTCAGTAAGCTCACCTGTGCTTGTGGGTGAATTAATCTCTTGTCGAATGCTTCTCCCTGATAGGCTGCTGGACCTACAAATCTCCCGTTGTGGCTCCAGGATGTCCCGGTATTTTGACACCATTAGGACCGAGATGAAGTAGACAACGGCCAGAGCCAGAAACTGAGCCTGTTTACTGTCATCCTATTGAACGCACAGCACAGTTAACAATCATTCTGTTCAGGTTAACATCACGTTTTGCTCCGGCTTAGGTAAGTGTCTCACCACGTCTCTGAAGACCACGGCTCGGAGACGATTGATGTCCACGTCCTGCAACAGTCTGTCTGGGTCTTTGATGGGGGAAAGGTTACGCGGGACATTTTGTAGGACAGTCTGCAGCAGAGAGAGAGAGAAAATCATGCGTTATACTGCAGCAGGACATACACTTCCTGCTGAATTACATACACAATTGCATACAAGTCACAGTATGTGTTTCCGATGTGCATTTGATGTGTTTTCAGAGACTCTCTAGAATGTGTTTGTCTGTGGATGTGTGTGTTTGTGTATAACCTTGCTGGCGGACGCTGCGGTCTGTAGGTTCTCCTGGGTCTTGCTGATTGGCAGTGAGGTTTTGCTGCCTCTGTCTCTCTGCCTCTGTCTGCACTCAAGACAGTTCCTCACTGCTACACAACATACTGAGAAGAGAAAAACACTTTTACTAGAACCTATGCCTTGATTAAATTCACATCACACATAATATCAAAAGATTGGGGTCGGTAAAATACTTTTTGTTTTTGAAAGTTTGTTTTTGCTCACCAAGGCTGTATTTATTTAATTAAAATACAGTAAAAACTGTAATATTGTGAAATATTATTACAATGTAAAATATATTAAAATAGAGAACAATTATTTGAAAATTTAATTTATTCCTGTGATGGCAAAGCTGAATTTTCAGCATCATTACTCCAGTCTTCAGTGTCACATGATCCTTCAGAAATCATTCTAATAGCCTGATTTGGTGCTCAAGAAACTATAATAATTATAATACTTTTCATAATTCTTTGATGAATAGAAATCATTCTTTGATCATCAATGTAATCATCAATGTAAAAGTCTTTACTGTAACAGTTTTACTAAATATAAGCATTCATTTCTTTAAAACAAAAGAAAATCTTACTGAACCCAAACTTTTGAATGTCAGTGTACTGAGATGCACATCCTGGCTTTTTCTTTGTGCTTTGAGTCCATTTTAAAGGTGAGGTGTGCATTTTTTAAAATTAATGTTTAAATACTTTCTCTTATTCGGTCCTAATAATGGAGACAAAAATATAAGTAAGCCATTTGAGCAGTGAAAACACTGCAGGTCTGTTTGTTTGAAGTGACTCATATCAACTTCTTTTCAAACAATGGTTTGAATATTTTTGCCACAGATATTACACACTTTAGCTTTAAGGTACAAGGACCTTACATCGAAACTACTTTACTCAGTCAAGGAACATATTTGAAAATGCACATGGGTTAGATCCATCATACATACCTAATCGTAGACACTGGCGCATTAGTCCACCTGACGACATGTTCTTTTCAGCCTCGATCTCGCTGAAATTGAGAGAACTGGCGAACACGAGCACGTCCACCATGGCCATCAGCCTGCTGAGAAACGTGACCGCCGTCTCTGACGACATGCCTTGGGTCGCCTCCACATTCTCAAGCTCCGTCTGTGACACACACACACACACACACACACATAATCGAAGTCCAGATGTTTAGAAAAATATTCCAATTCATTTTTACACACACACACACACACACACACACACACACACACACACACACACACACACACACACACACACACACACACACACACACACACACACACACACGCGCACACACGCACACTAAGACTAAAACACAGAGTAATGGTCACACCTATAAATAATTTTACTGTCAACAATGTGCTGACGGACAGACAAATGTGTGATAGCAGCAAATCAATAATGCCAGGCAAACTTCACATGAAACATGCCTCTCAAACACATTTAAATGCCTGTGGTGGGGAGGAAGGTGCTGAGAAAAACACACCACACAGAGGGAAGTGTGTTCAAACCAGAGTTACACCCATTTGAGTGTGAACAGGCGGTGTTGATCTTTGCAGTGGTCATGGTACACATCACCATTTTGCAACATCAATTTCAAAAGTTTGACATAATTACATGGTATATCACAAAGTAAAAACTTTTTGTCAAGTCAAAGGTCCATAAGAACAGACACCCACTGTTTTGTTTTAAAGAAATGCGGGACCTTTTAAGCAGAGGCAAGTATGCTTTTAAACTCTTTGAAAAGCCCCTTTTCAAAAATTGTAACTTTTAAACAGGGTGATGGAGATATGAACTACTACCAGACTTAAAACCCTAAGTGTAGTGACCAGAGTTAAGTGCTGAAAATAACACAATTGATGTTGAAAAGTGGGAACATGCTCGTTGCTAGGAGACATAATAGTGGTGGATAAAGAGGTCACGCAGCGGTGCATTGTGGGCATGTATAGGAGCAACAGCTCAGACCAACCTCTGCCCCTTTGCCAGAGCTTCCTGGCAGGCTATTAACTTCATTGCTTTTTGCCCCTTTCTGTAAGCAAGAACCTCCTTGTGTCTTTATGACCAACACAGAGGGGAACAAATGAAGTTGACATTTAATAAAGACCCTTATTAACGGACCAATAGAGCTGGGGGGTTTAGCACAGCACCACAGTGTGTGTTCATTCATTTAATGCAATTTAACATCAGTATATGTGTCTTTGTGAAGGTTTGTCATGAATAACAGACTATGATGATGAAACACAAACATATGGGAGGTGTGATAAGCTGCTTTTATCAGATATGACCACTTAAAGTGATGATATATAGAGCATGTATAAGATCAGTACTGAATAGTTTGCATTATAATCCATCCCTAATCTCAAAGGTGCATTCAGTTTGTTTTACTAATTAAAAGAGTAAAACAAAGAGACATAAATAGCACTTAAATAGTAATAAAATATGTTTAAAATCATGTTCACTAACTATTAGCATGGGGCCATTTTGAAATCACATGACCAGCCAGATACAACTCACTACTTAATGGACACCTTTGCTTACAGAATAGATTAATCATGGCTGACAGCAAATATCGCATTTCTATGTAACTAAAAACTTGCATGATGCTGCACGTCTTATACCTCTATAGTCCAAGAAGATAGGGATATTGTTCAGCACAACATAAACAACTTTAATACACAATTAATAACATTTCTGTGATTCAAATGAATGAATAAAGACATAGTCTGAGTCTGAAAAAGATGGAAATGATCTGAAATGGATCATACATTTTAAACCGTGGACTGTGATATTAAATGTGACGTTAAAAATAAATGCTGTGAACATTAGAGAAGAAAAAATTAATTGGAACTTACAGGGTTTGCACTAACCTTAGAACTCTGTACATGCAAAACAAAAAAAGACACAAAAGAGAGAAACAGAGAGAGAATTAGAGGGAAGGGGGAAAGTAAGGAATTAGAGACAATACAAACAATAAAAGGAGCACAAAAAATGGCTAATAAAAAAATAGAGTCAGTAAACAGAGAAAATTTCAGATAAAGCTGTAAGAATGCTTGCCAGAAAGAAAAAGGTTAGATTGCAGGTAAGATGTCAAAGAACATAGCAGAAGAAAGTGGCAAAATTAGGGATTTGTGTTCACATTTAAGAATCTCAGGCCAGGGTAAGACACAATTTGCCATCAGCAGCACTCGATGTTTCTGTGTGTAAAAAAATACTGATCTGGAGTCAGCACTCTAACTCTTGAAATACGTCCTGGTGATAGCACCTCATAAGTATAAGATGAGACATGCATTGTCGCCCTCATTTATAACTTTCAGCGATATTCGGGGACCAGAACAGGAACAACTTTTTTTTTCTAGAAGACTCTAAATGTTCCCATTACATTCCCTTTCAACCAAAAAAAGAAAAACCGGACACTAAAAAGTGGTTTTATAATTCAAAGATGTTGTACTGATGTCAATATCCACTAGGGGGCGATCATGTGCCACTTACAGATGGGGAGGTGGCAGCAGAGAGCAAGGGCAGGATCCCACCACACGCTATAATGATGTTATCAACCATCTGAGAAATTAGGTGGATGGTGTTGTGGACAAATATAATGTTCTCGTTACTGTTTACGAAGTCCATGACAGATTTCGTAGAGTGGCTGAGAGAAAGAGAGAACAAAGAAAGACAGCAGTGAGGCAAGATCATGTAAAAAGTATGCAACATATTCATCTTTTCAGCATTTTACTGTCAAAGATACTCAAAAGAGGTTAGAGAAAATTAGATTATAACATCCTTGTTGATGGTCCTGGAACAACATTATTTTCAACCAATCAAGTTTTAAGGATAGGGAAAAGTGTAGGGTTGGGGATGCGGATCAGGAATGTTTTTCTAGGACCAACTCAAGATGTTCATCTGGGAACACGCTGTCATTTCTGAAGGCCACAAACCCTCATACCTCCTCCACATGTGTACGTCACTTTCCAGGGCGAACAACAAGTCAGTGAGAAGGCGCTGATGCATGGGCGACCACTTGAATTCTGGGATACGGAACATGGTAGTGCGAGGGCCGGGGCTGAACTGCCGTCTCTGTTCCTCTGTCATCGGCATGCCCCGGAAGCCCAGATCCACACGGAGGTCCCTCTCCATCTGACTCGACATACGTCCATGAAGAGCCTGCAGGAAAGCACCAGTTCAATCATTCATCTAAGCAACTGGCTCTTATTGCTTGTTAGTTTATTCAGCCATTCATTTGTTAATTTATTTTTTAGGGTTGTAAACCAGACTGAAGTTGTGGAAACCTATTTAAAGGGTTAGGTTACTCACCATCATGATGTTGCAAACCTATTTTAACTGTCTATCCTCAGTGGGATACAAAAGGAGATGTTCTGAAGAATTTAAGAATGTTTTTTTGCTCAAGATCTTCCCCTTGTCTTCAGATCCCAAATTTCAGTTGTGTAAATGTACGGGTGTCAGGCAGGGTTTTTTGTCCAGCCCCAATTAAACACACATGTACCAGCTAAGCATGGTCTCCAGGATCACTAGACACTTCCAGACAGATGTTCTGGAGCTATACTCTACAGGAAGGTGGCTCTCCAGAAGCAGGATTTGGCACACCTTTTACTGTATATTGAAATATAGCACTTCAAAATGTGTTATGCTAGGTTTGACGACAATGATGCCAAGGGACAGGCTCTTAGATGTCTATTAATTGAATGCAATGCACCAGTTTTGAAATGTAAAGCTGTGAATGAGATTTCAGTGGATAATTACTTAAATCTCGGCCACAAAGCTATTGAGTGGTTTAAAAAACTTGAATGTCATATGGACTACTTTACAGTGTTTCTTTTTTTCTTTTTTTTGTCATTTAAAGGTCTACAGCATCCATCCCCATTTACTTTTACAAGAGCATCATGCACATTATGCCTAACATCTCTTTTTGTTCAGCAGAAGAAAGTAAGTCATACAGGTTTGGCGACATGAGGGTGAGTAAACATTTTCAAGAGTTGCCATTTGTGGACAAACTCAAAAATTATAAATCAAAGAGAGAATGAGTGATTTGAACCTGTGTGGTGGCTGTGGTCTGAATTTTCTTCATTTCTTTGTCCTTTCCGTCGTCGGATCTCTCCGTGTCTGAAGTAGTGCTGGCTGCGTCCCCTCCGCTCTTTCCTGCCCTGGACTCCCCAACCTCCTGCTCCAAACACTCTGCTGCCCTGGCTGCAGCCTGGGCCTCGGCCTCTGCCAATGTGCTGATGTCCGCCAAGGTGCTCTGCAACTTAAACCCATCATCCTCTGCTAGGCCACTTGGGGTTTGAACCAGGTCTGAACCACAAGAAGTCATGTGAGCCAACAGGCTGAGGTCTTCACTGGCACTTGAAGTATGTGGAGTTGTTGAACAAGGGGGCTGTTCGGGGCTAGGCAACACCAGGGGCTCCGTTGACGCCAGTGAGGGAAGCAGCTTCTCGTCCACCTTGGGGAACAGGAAGCCATTGTTGCTGGGAACACTGTCCTTCTCATCTGCGAGTGTGATTAGAGGCCCCAGGTTCCCATCGTCTTCAGTCAAACCAACCACAACGCTTTCCTCCTCTTTGGGGACAAGGCTCCCATTGAGCTTGTGAACAGCTGCACAGTAGGCGCTGTCCAACAGCGAGTCTACTTCCACCAAGGGGCCATTCTCCATGCCCCCTCCTCCTCCAAGAACCTCCGGGGACAGATCCAGATCGTCTAATTTAACCTCTGTAGCCTCCACCTTCTCTGCTTTTATGTCCACCAGCAAGTCATGGACTTCCACACGAACCCCTGCGACCGACCGCTCAGCTTCACCCTCCGGGCCTTTGGCTTCAGCAAGCAGGATTCGAGAGTCTGCGTTCTCTCCATAGTCCACCTCACTCTCCGGTGTTTGCGTCTGAGATGTGTCATCAATCTCGCGGATCTCTAGGTTTCCGTTGACAGTGGCGGGTTGGGCAGAAAGGCCAGAAATTGTGCTGACGGAACCTTTTTTCCCTTTCTTGATGTTCTCTTCCTCTTGTCGTTGGTACTCCTCATACATCTTTGCCAGGTACTCCTTGTGCGCTTCGTACGTCACCTAAAGAGGTCAGGGGTAGTAGTTGTGAGTGTACTTTGGTGTTGGTTTACTTTCCAAGCAGATATTTATCTTAGCATCTCCCCCATTAGATGGAATCATTGCAGATCATTGCAACTTTATCCAACTAAGCAAAAACAGGCTGATCTGCATTTAACTAAAATCAGATGCTATTACCATGAACATGACCAAAAGACAAGGCCAGAGAGTGGAGATATAAAAATAACAACCTTTTCATCCTTCACAGACATAATAAATGCAGTAAAACCATTAAATGTGATATAACGAAACTAATATGTCAAGAAAAGGGATTAAAGCTGCAGACTGGCTTGCTCGAACCTTGGAGTGGGCGATGGAGAGAGTGTCCACCCACACACGCCAGCCTCCCCACTCGTACTTGATGGCATGGTAGAGCAGGATTCGGAATATGTTGTAGACCATTTCAGTGATCTTCTGCTCTTCCGGGTTCTTTGGGTTAATGTAGCCCAGAGAGAACATCCAGTCCTGCCACACTGAACACTGCAGCAGACACCTACACACACATTACAATGGTACCACAATGCCAATTTAGATGGAACGGACTAATAATTCACTCCAGCAGAATATTAACGGAGTTAAAAGCTCTGTTTTTAACAGTGACTATTCTAATGGAATACTATTAGTTTTCAGAAGATACTGGATATTACTAATTTCCTCTATTTTTACATTTAAATTACCTTTGGGTAATCTAATTGCTTATTTGAAGTTAATATTCCAAAACACTAATGACACATGTAATCTTCAGCAAATTTCAAAATCAATATCTGTACATTATAATGTTGTGATTCACTTGGATATTTTGATTTGTTTTAATATTGTGTGAAACAGAGCACATTATAAACATATTAAACAGTAATAAACTCTATTATTGTCACATGACCTACAGTAATTATGACCCCCATGTTTAATTCATTCATGGAACTTGCTGGAAACACTCCTTCAACTCTTGCTATGACGCATGACGCACTCTTGCAATGTCTGCTCATTTCAAAATGCAGGGCTTGTTACGGAAAAGAAAAACAAGCAGTCCCACTTCACCAATGCTAAAATATGCATTGCGATTTTGGTATGCAGTTGTAACCATGGCAGCAGCTGAATGAGTGGGCCTGGGTGTATGGTGCGCCATTGGCATGTTTAGGATAAAACACGCACACTAAAGCAACTAAAGCTTGCTAATGAGTAAATAAGGCAAACCCGAGTCCAAAAGTTGAGAGTCATGTTTAGTTTCTCTGCAGGAACCCATGAAATGGAACAATGCAGAGAGAATTACACTTCAAATCTTCATTCCTCAATGCATTAATTATGACACTAATTGATTTAATAG